>NW_022111317.1:2335031-2339786 GCF_000313985.2 Echinops telfairi
GACATTATACTGTGTTATGTTAGACTGCACTGTATGACAGTATACTGTGTTATGTTAGACTGCACTATAAGACATTACTTTGTGGAAAGTGCTTGCATCACTTTGTACAATGGACCATTATGTCACTATATCACGTTACAGTATGGAAAGTGATTACGTTATAGGATGTTACATCATGCTGTACTGTATTACATCACATCGCATCACATCGCAGAAGGTGGTTACATTGCGTGGTGGCAAAACCAAACTCGCTGCCAACTCAGAGCGACCCTACTGGACAGACAGGACAGGGTGGGACACACACACACCCCCATGTGAGGTTCCTCGGCTGTCACTCTTCACAGGAGTAGGAAACCCTGTCTTTCTGCTGAGGAGCAGCTGACGGCTGTGAACTGGCGACCTTCTGTAACAGCCTACTGATCACCACTGCACCACTGGGGCTCCTACATCCCATTCTGCTGCGGTGCTTTTGAAAGGGATTACATCCACTGCCTTAGGTGAAGGAAGCTGAGTGCATCACATAGCACCGACAGGCAAAGGTGAGGCGTCTCTTTGGAAGGTGGACATAGCTCTAGCCCTCCCAGAGAGAAGGACCGAGATGTGGGCGAGAGCTCCACCATCCAGCATGGTGGCCTCGGGCCACAGGTGGCCAGCATCTGAGCACCCTACAGGCGGCTCTTGCGACTGATACCTTCTTATTTTTATCGAATTTTCACGAATTTAACTCGTCCCGTCCAACCTAATTGGACTGTTGGCAGGGCCTTAAAAGCTCAGCATCTGGAGTGAGCATCCGCTGTGCAGGATGCCGGGGAATTTGTGCCGCCAAAGGGAATTGAGGAGGGGGAGACCCTGGGTAGGCTGGGTTAGATAAGACGCGTTTGAAATCCATTTGACTCATTTCGTTTGACTCTTTTTAAAATGGCGATGACGGCATCGAGGAGGTCCTGGTGGCGCACGCATTAAGCGCTGGGCAGCTCACTGAACAATGTTGTTGGGATGCCGTTGAATCAACGAAGAGCCACAGCGACCTGGTGCACAGCAGAGCAGGACACGGCCCGCTCCTGCTCCGTCCTCACAGTTGTTGCCCGTGGTCTCTGAGCCGTGGTGGCAGCCGTGGTGCCCGTCCATCTCATGGAGCGTCCTTCCTCTCTATCCCTGCCCCTCTGCTTGACCAAGCATGATGTCCTTCTCCAGGGGCCAGTCTCTTCTGACAATACGTCCAAAGTGGAAGTGGTTGAAACCCATCCCCCAACTCGTGGGAGAAAGACGAGGCTGTCAGCTTCCACAGAGACGGATGCCCTTGGAAACCCACAGGGGCAGGTACCTGGTCGACACTGGAAGCGACCCCTGGGCAATGGGTGTAGTGCAAACACCTGACACAAGTCCACGGAGGGGCAGGATTTGGAAGGAAGGAAAGGAAGGCTTAGCCCACTCACTCGGCTGGGCCTTCTCTGTCCCACTTCTCCGTGTACCTGTCCAGGTAATAAAAGCAAGTAATAGGAACACCCCCACCCCCCACCAGGCTCCCTCACCATCGTGGGACGTGCCCCGAGCACCCCAACATGAGGGGGTCCGTCAATGCCTCCCAGACCCCAGAGAGATGAAGTGACTTGCCCTCACCCAGAGAGATGGAGTGACTTGCCCTCAGGGACCTCAGAGGTTGGAGGTTCCAGCTCACCCAGAGGGCCCTCCGAAGAAAGGCCTGGTCACCCGTTTCCCCAAAAAATCAACCCTTGAAAGCCTGGCTGAGCCCAGTTCTACCCAACTTGTGCCCCAGCAGCGGGGGCTGCAAGACCAGCTCCGAGCATCACCCCATCACACCCACAAATGCTCGCCATGGTCAGGATCCACAGGCCTCCGACCCGGGAAGTGGTTCTGGTGTAGCCTCCGCTGGGCCCACCCTGGCTTCGTAGTTGAGGACACCCAGCAAGCCTGGGGGTGACTTGGTTCCCCAAACTAGCCCTGCAGATGGGGGCAGAGCAGAGACGGAGCCTGGGGCTCTCTTCACGGCATCCCACACCCCACGCAACAGCTCGGTTACCAGGACATGACTGAAGGGAAGCTCTCCCTCCGTAAAGACCATGACGGCTGCGTCCCCCCACCAGAGTCCCTCCAGCAGGGCTTCTGGGCCCTGGATGGGGGTGGTGGCATGCTGCCCCTGGAGAAGCACTATAAGCCCCTGAGCGGGCGCTGGGATCCAGTGGCAGAAAGGGGTGCTTGTCGCCCACACGGGAGCAGCACAGGGTGTGGGTCGGAAGGTTTGCAGGACTCCTAGCTCAGTGGTGAGTCAGCCAGAGTCGAGGAGGAGGAGGAGGAGGCCCGGTGGGCGCTGGGGCAGGGAGGGAGCCAGCCTGGTCACCACACAGAACCCAGGTAAACAGAAGTGCGGGGCTCAGACGTCAGCACTCAGAATGGCTGGGCAGAGGTGGCCAGGATGCCAGCACGGCAGGCCAGGCGCCGGCCCAAGGTCACTGGGGACTGGGAGTCCGGGGGCAGGACTCCCCCCACAGTGCTCTGCCTGGGCAGGGACTGGCTCATGGGTAAACTGACCTTCGTACAGCAAACCTCCTCATCAACACCTGGAAAGGCTGCCGACTCAGGGGCCGAGTCACCCTGGGCAGTGGACACACGCTGGGTCAGAGAAAGCCAGTTCAGAAGCTGGCCCTGCCCCCAGCCGACTGTGGACCCTGGGGCGGGGTGCTTGTCCATTCACTCCAAGCCTCCATTGTCCCATCTGAAGAACAGAGCAGTAACCCCAAGTGCCGGAGCACCGGTGGGGGCCCAGCGGCACAATGCTGATTAAAGGGCCCACTGTGTAGCTGCCACTGTGCAGGCGTGAGTCCCTGAAGGTGCAGAAGTGACCCTGCACAGCCACGCCATGGCCTCGGTCCCTATGAGCCAGTGGGACCCCGCTGAGTGCAGCCAGCAGGTCCCCATGTCTGGACCGCCCCCCACCCCGCTAGAGTCTCCACAGAGGGAGGGGGTGAGAACAAGCCTGTAGGGCTGGGGGGGCTGCACAGGGTGGGCACGGACGGCTAGGCCATGGGCCACTGTACAAGTGGGAACATGGAAGAGAGGTGCTGGCTGACTTGGAGGCCCGGACGCTTCCCCTCTCCAGGCCACGGTCTCCCCTCTGGCGCAGTGGGTAGGGTGGGGGTGCTGTGAGGTTTGGGGAGGAACCGGCTCAGGCGGCATCGTGGGCACGAGATGAGTGCTCTGTGCTGATACTGCGACAGTGAATCCGAATGCCACCTGATAGCTGTGGTCGTTAGCAGCGCAGGGACCTGACTGTGAGGGTAATGCACACGCACGCCCATACACGCACGCACACACGTGAAAGCATACGTGTGTGTACTGATGAGTGGGTGAACCTGTGCATGCACAAACATGCTGCCCACACACAATATGCACACAGAAACACATGCACTTGTACGTGTGCCCATGTGCCCATGCACATGCATGTACACACACACTGCCTCTCACACGTGTGTGCGTGTACACACACCATCTCTCTCACACGTGCATGTACACACACACTGCCTCTCTCTGCCTCTCACACACACACACACCATGAGCCTCTGTGTGGCTCAGAATCCCTGGATGGGGTTCATTGGGTCAGAGGTCATGGGCACCCAGAGGACATGTCAGCTGGAGGCGCCCCCATCACAGAGGCCCGGCGTCTGACACTACCTGGTGCCTCCTGAGCTGCCATGCGTAGGGGAGGGGGGACCAGAAGGATCGGCCCTGCACTTGCCAGAGGAGGGCTGCCATGGGGTGAGTGGCATCCCGGTCAGCAGTGGGGGATCCGTCGGCCTCAACAGGGCGCTGGAAAGGGCGTGCGGGAGCCGGTGCACCGCCTTGCCCTGCTCCAGGATGAGTCCATAATCGGCAGCCAGTCCACGTGGTGAACCCTTCAAACCCTCAAAACCTCAGAGCCACTCCTCCAAGAAGCCTTTCCTGATCTCCCGCCCCCAGCTCAGGTCCAAGCAGAGCCAGGGGCGTCCTAAACGTGTGCCCCTGCCACTTGGTGTCCAGGCCACATCTCGCAGAGCATGCTCCGGGGGACCCCCACACCCCACAGAGTCATGGCATTCTGGTCAGGAGCACAGCCCCCACCGGGGCACCTCCTGCAGGGTCGGGACAGGCTTGGGCAGCAGGCATGAGCTGGCAGACCTCAGGCCCAGAGTGAGCTGTGCAGGAGAGGCCGGAAGAGGAAGCCAAAGACTGACCCAGGCCTGCAGGCAGGAGAGAGAGGGTGGAGGTGAGACTCGCGGCTCCATGCTGGGCTGGCCAGCTCCCTGTGGAGGGCTCTGAAGCACTGACGGGCAGCAGGAGAGAGTGGGAGGCTTGGAGAGGGGTCCAGGCAGAGGGCAGCAAGTGAAGACTGGCCAAGGGCAAGAGGTGGGCGTAGCCTGAGCCTGGGGTTCAGTGGATGCTGAATGAGTGAACAAATGAATGGATGGATGGATGGATGGATGTGAGTGAACAGATGAACAAATGGATGGAAGGATGGATGAACAAATGAACAGATGATGGATTAAATGAACTGATGGCTGGGTGAATAAGTGAATGAATGAATGGATGATGACAATGAATGGATGGGTGGATGGTGAATGAAAAATAAGTAAATGGATGGATAGATGCATGAATGAACTGATGGCTGAGTGATTGAATGGATGGATGGATGAGTAAGCAAATCGATGGATGGATGGATGGATGGATGGATGGATGGATGGATGGATGGATGGATGGATG
>NW_022111317.1:2340072-2342906 GCF_000313985.2 Echinops telfairi
ATGGATGGATGGATGAATGGATGGATGGACGGATGGACGAATGGATGGATGGATGGATGGATGGATGGATGGATGGATGGATGGATGGATGGATGGATACATGAATGAACTGGTGTCTGGGTGAATTAATGAATGGATGGATGGGCGAGTAAGCAAATCATTGGATGGATGGATGGACGGATGGATGGATGGATACATGAATGAACTGGTGGTTGGGTGGATGGATGGATGGATGGATGGATGGATGGATGGGTAAGCAAGTGAATGGATGAGTGGGTGGGTGAATGAGTAGACTGAGGGCTGATGGTGAATTAATTGATAAATAGATGGATGGATGAACAAATGAATGGATGAATTAGTGAACTGGTGGGCCGGTGATGGTATTTGAGAAATGCTCTGCTCATCACTGGTCACTCTAATTCCCCAAGTAAGAGCCCATGAAGAGGGCGGGAGTCCTGAGCTTAAGATCCTGGGTGTGTAAAGAGACCATTCCCCACAGGGCTCGGCCACTGATGGCCTGAGCCGGCCCAGAGGAAGCTCCCTGGGGCAGGTGTTGAGAGTGAGTGTCTCCCTTCCTGCTCCCCGAGCCCCTTCCCTCTGAGGGGCAGGAGAGGCAACCCCTCTCTGTGAAGGACCCCAGCTGTCTCCCCACCTAGCAGCCCCTGTACCTGCTGGGGACCCAGGTGGCAGTCGTCAGAAGAAGTCTGGCATCTGGCTGCCCAGCACCAACCCACCCAGTTCCCAGAGCACTCAGGGCACCGCGGACATTCCACCGCCCCCAGCATGCCGGGGACCTAGTGGACAGGATCGAGTGGCCACCTGACCCAGCTGCATCAGAGGGGATGGCAAACATCAGCTGGACTCTGAGCTGCACTCGTGGCCACCCCCTGGGCCTGACCTCTGCCCCAGCCTTCTGGGCCTCGGCCCCCAGCCTGCTGTGCCTGGCCTGGCGGCTGGCAGTTCCCTGGGGAAAATGGTGGGGGTGTGGTCAGGTCCAGCCTCATCGCCTACCTCAGCTAGCAGTGATAGGACAAGTGCCTACCCATGGGGAGCGCCCCCCATGCTGTTCTGAAGCTGGGGGGACACATGAATGAGTGGGGGGCATGATCTCCATTCTGTGGATGAGGAAACAGAGGCTTGGGTGCTGAGCACCCTTGCCCAATGTCAAATAGCTGACAGCGGCAGGTCAGGAGCAAAGCCAGGCAGTGTTCCTTCCCTCAGGAACTTACTGTCCCCTTGGGAGGTCTCCACCCTGAGCCCTCTTAGCTGGACATTGGAGGCATTGAAAAAGTGTCTGTGGAGGGACTGCCCAATGAATGGGAGTGTGTATACAGTAAATGAGTGAGTATGTTTTTAAATGAATGAATGTGTGGATAAATGAATGAATGTGTGTATGAATGAATGTGTGTATAAATGAATGAATGTGTGTATGAATGAATGAGTGTGTGTATAAATGAATGAATGTGTATATAAATGAATGAATGTGTGTATGAATGAATGTTTGTATAAATGAGTGAGTGTGTATAAATGAATGGGTGTGTTTATAAAAGAATGAGTATGTGTACAAATGAGTGAGTGTGCATTTAAATGAATGAATGTGTGTATAAAGGAGTGAGTGTGTGTATAAATGAATGAGTGTGTATATAAATGAGTGAGTGTGTATAAATGAATGGGTGTGTGTATGAATGAATGAGTGTGTGTATAAATGAATGAATGAGTGAGTGTGCACATAAGTAAATGAGTGGGTGTGGGGCTGAATAAAGGTGAGGAAATATGAAGAAAAGAATGGATGGTGTGGGTGAATAAATAAATGAGTGGGTGTGTAAGTGGATGAATGGGTGGGTGGGTTGGTGGGTGGATTGAATGGATTGAATGGGTGAATGGATGGATAGATGGGTGGTAAAGTGAGTTGGTGGGTGGATGGATGGGTAAGTGGGTGGATGCATGAAAGGATGGATAGATGAATGGGTGATTATGTGGGTGATTGAGTGGGTGGGTGAATAAGTGAGGATGAATAAGTAAACAATGGGTGGGTGATGAGTACATGGGTGAGTGGATGACTAGGTGGGCGGGATGGAGGAGAAGTGGGTGGGTGGATGAGTAAATGGGTGGTGAGTGGGTGAATGGATGGGTGGATGAATGGGTGGGTGGATAGGTGAATGGATGGGTAGATGGGTGGTAAGTGGATGGATGGGTAGATGGGTGGTGAGTCGGTGGGTGGGTGGGTGGTTAGGTGGATGGATGGATGGATGGGTAAATGGGTAGATAAATGGGTAGGTGGGTAGGTGGGTGGATGGATGAGTGGGTAGATGAGTGGATGGATGGGTGGGTGGATGGGTGGTGGGTGGAAAGAAGGACAAGTAGAAATGAGGGGTCCAGGAGGTGTGGGGTAGTTACATAACTTCGTGTTGACTTGATCACTAGGTCTAGGAGTCAAGTCTAGACTGTCAGTCAGGTCACAGCCTGATGATGCCTCCTTGTGGGTGTGCCCTTCTCATGAGGATTCTGGAAACTTCCTCTCTCTCTCTCTCTGCTTCACTTTCCTGCTGTTAAGCCACACTGGGAGAACTGGAGAAGCCACATGGAGACCTGCGCCAGCGCTGAGATGCCTCCACCACCACTGGATCCACAAGACTTTTCACCCACCGGCCTGTGGTCTTCCTGCATTCGGCATCATTGCATGTGTTGCATGAGTCTGAAGAGCAATTTACAGATTGGTACTGAATATATGGGCTAATATCAGACTTAAGGACTTGATCCAGACTGGGCTGGGATGTTTTCTCGATATACAATTGTTCTTTGATATAAAGCTCTCCCTTACACACATGCCAGTA
>NW_022111317.1:2343413-2346025 GCF_000313985.2 Echinops telfairi
GATGTTTTCGTGATGCACACTTGCTTTACATAAAACTCTCTTATATATGAGTTGCTGTGGATTTGTTTCTCTAAAGTACCTAGACTAATACACCGATGTTACAAAAGAAAGTGTGGGTAGATTATTGAATGGAAAACTAATCAGTTCTGTAAACTTTCACCAAAAACACAATGATTTCTTTTTAGGAAAGAATATAAAAGTCATCAAAGTCCCAGTCTCCTTCTGACGGACCCACTCGCCATCCCCCCGGGGGTGGCGCACCCTCACAGCCTACAGGGCTGCAGGGATTCCAGCCGCTACAACCACAATCCAAGGCACAGGATGGAAGCGTACGGGAAGGTTTCTCATCGACCAGCTCTGCTCAGCAACCATTGGCCAGAACAGAGTCGCATCCTCTGGGGAGACGGTGGCAGTAACCCCTCTCCTTTGTTCATGGCCCCTAAATGCAGGCCCTGTGTGTGTGTGTGGCTGTTTGACTTTGTCACTCCCGTGGCCCTCGAGTCTGAGTGTGTCCTGTCCTTGCTTTGTGCTGGTGAGGCCACAGCAGAGGAGATGTGCACGGAGGCTTGAAAGGAGTTTGGGCCTTGGGGCTGGCCTTCTGGTGGCTTCTGGGGCTGTGAGAGGCCACATGGAGAGATCAACCACCCCCGCTGAGCCCCCAGCCATGTGATCAAGACCGCCCCAGACCTGCCAGCCCCAGCCAAGCCAGCACACATCAGAGACTGTGCGGCCAACCCTCGGGACTCCGGGAAGCAGGACACGCTTGCTGTTTTAAAGCCACAAGCCCTGGGAACTTTTGTTACGTGGCAGCCACTAGCTGATACACATAGCTAGTTGTGAGGGAGTCTGGGAAATAGTCTTTTTAAGGCCACAAAGTCCCCCACTGGATACGATCATGTCTAAAAGGAACAGGAGAGTGGACATCTGGTCTGGGTAAGGAGCCGCCCCTGACAAATCCAGAAGGTCCTTTCAGGCTCTGGCCACGCCCACTTGGAGTCCTGTCCAACCCACACAAGGGTCTGGGTGTCCCTGGGCCACCATGAGCTGAGGCCATTGTGGAAAAGACCACACAGCCCACCTCCACCCTGTTCAGGGGTCTGGGTGTGGAAGAAGCAGCCATCAGCACCCCAAGGCGTTGCCCACAACACATCCCCATCCTGGACTCAGCTCTGCGTGCAGCTGTCCCCGAGGGTCAGGGCCCACTGCCTGCAGCGTGCCATGCTTGCCTGCCACCAACTGCCCAGTCATGGCCATGGAGCTCCTGGGGTCACCCCGGAGGCCCTGGCAGTGCAAGCAGTGAGCAGAAAGGTGGGAGGGGTTCAAGTCCAGTGAGAGGTGCCTTGGAAGAAATGCCTGGCGATCTAGTCCCAAGCCGTCAGTCCCTCAAACCCCCTGGAGCACCATGCTTCTCTGACACCCCCAGGGTCACCAGGGGTCAGGACGAACTCTGCAGCCACTTGTCTTATCTTGGGACTAATGTAGCCAGACACCCTGGTCCCCGCTCCCCGGGGTGCCTGGCTCGGGGCCCAGCCCAAGATGCCGTTGTTGTCAGGGGACGTCGGGTTGGTTCCGACTCACAGGGACCTTACGGACAACAAAGCCACACACAGCCCGGCCCTGCAGCACCCTCACAACTGACCTTGCCTCCGAGCCTCTGGCTGCAACCACCATGTCCATCCATCTCGTCGAGGGTCTTCCTGTCTCGCTGTCCCTCCTCTTTACCAAGCCTGATGTCCTTCTCCAGGGACTGGTCTCTCCGGACAGCATGTCCAGGGTACAGGAGGCCAAGTCTCGCCATCCTTGCCTCTAAGGAGCATTCTGGCCGGGCTTCTTCCAAGACAGGTCTGTTTGCTCTTTCGACCGTCCGTAGTACTTTCAAGGGTCTTTGCCAGCGCCGTAGTTCAAAGGCATCGATAGTTTGATCCTCCTTATTCAATGTCCAGTTTCCAAAAGCATGAGGCAATGAAGACCACGGCTTGGGTCAGGCACTCTTTAATCCTCAAAGTAATATCGCTGCTCTTCAAGATGGGAGGCAGGTCTTGTGCAGCAGATTTATACAACACAGGCGTCCTTTGGTCTCCTGACTGCTGCTTCCATGAGTGTTGAGTGTGCAAGAGGAAATTCTTCACGACCTCAACCGTTTCTCCGTTTACCCCAATGCAGCCCATGGGCCAGGTGGCCAGAGTTTAACATTGGTAAAGCGGGACGCCATTGACCGGGGATGGGGTGGGAGGTTCTTGATTAAAAACTTGGTCTATATGGACCAAATAGAGTGTTCCCTAGCTTGTCATGAATTCTTTCCAAAAATCAGGACTTTTTAAAATGCCAAAAATCAGGACTGTCCCGCCAAAAGCAAATGTCTGGTCACCTTACCCATGGGTGCACTTGAGTTTGGCTCACATGGAGTTATCGCCCACGCTGAAGGCTGCTGTGCCTGATCTTCATCGGTGTGTCGGTCTGGGTAGACTAGAGAAACAAATTCATGGACACTCATAGGTGTATAAGAAAGAGCTTTAGATACAAGAGCAATTGAGTATTGAGAAAACATCCCAGCCCAGTCCAGATCAAGTCCATAAGCCCGATATTAGCCCATATGTCCGATACCAATCTAT
>NW_022111317.1:2347542-2349229 GCF_000313985.2 Echinops telfairi
TCAGGGGGCCCTCTGCCTGCCCCCACCCCCTCCCAAGACAAAGCAACCCAAGGGAGTTCCACCTGGGCCAGGATGAGAGTGTCCATCGTGGAAGCCCACCCTGTGTCCTACAGATGACCTTGGGAAGGCCCCCCTCGGAGCCTCAGTGTGCCCGTCCAGGAAATGGGGGCATCGTGGGCACAAGCAATGATTTAGGGGCTTTTCTCAGGGCTACCGGGGCGCTGCCAACTCACAGAGACCCTACCGGACATGGTGCCGCTGCCCCTGTGGGTTTCCGAGACGGTGACTCTACAGGAGTGGGAAGCCTCGTCTTTCTCCCACAGAGTGGCTAGTGGTTTCCAACTGCTGACCCCGCAGTTAGCAGCCCAACGCATAACCCAAGGCACCTCGGGGATCCTTACAGGGCTCTTCAGAAGACTGGCTAGTGATTCTTTATCTGCTGCACTGGACTGCTTCGGCGGGCTTCTGCTCTCTGGGGGAAGGGGGGGGCGGGGTTGTGTGCGCTAGGGCGGCGTGGTGACTTAGTGGTAAGTAAATACTCCCCTTCCAGGTTCGACTCCCAGCCGACGGCCCTCAACGCAGACCACTTATCTGTCAGCCGAAGTGGGGGAAGGGTGTGTGTGCTTGTTGTTAAGATGCTAAGCACTGTTTCAGCTGCGCTTCCAGACTGTGAAGGGCTAGCAAGAAAAGCCACCTCCTTTGAGGGTCAGCCGGTGAAAACGCACCGACGGAGCAGACGTGTCTGGGTTGGGCGCTGGGGAAAGGCCAGGTGGCTTGCGTCTTGTTGCAGCTGCAGAAATAGACACAGGCCTCACATGTGCCAAGTCCGCTGCTGACGCCCACCGGTGCCCCTCGGCAGGAGGAGGGCCGGGCAGGCTGCTTCCCTGGAGACAGAGTCCAGGAAACGTTGGGGTGACGCGATTCTGTCGCCAGCGGGGGTGCAGTTTGAGTCTGGGGACTGCGGCGTGGACGGATCCATGCTTGACGGTGGCGAGGGTGACGTAGGACCAGGCTGCCTCCCGCTCTGCCGTGCCGCCACCACCCCCCTTGCCCCCCCAGAGTCGGGGTAACGCCTCGGCGGCTTACAGCTGGGGCACAGGCGTCGAAGGGCCTCCGATAATCTAATCCCGCCAGATAGCATCCCTGGCTCGGGCCTCACACTCCGATAAGCTTAGCGGCAGCCTGGTCTGCGTTCTCCCAGTGGCAGCGTGGCAACCTGGACGGACCCTGGGTCATTCTGCCCTTCAGTCTGGACCCACACAGACCGTCAGAGCCCCCTCCCAGCATCCTCAGGGAGTGAGACTTCATCTGGCCAGCTGGACCCCTGGAATCGTCCAGAAAAGTACCCTTCCCTCACTCCCTGCTGTTGAATCGATTCTGACTCACAGCGACCCTACGGGACAGGGTAGAACTGCCCCTGTGGGTTTCTGAGACTGTCGCTCGTCACGGGAGTAGAAAGCCTCATCTATCTCTGGAGGTGTGGCTGGTGGATTTGAACTTCTGACCTTGTGGTGAGCAGCCCAATGCGTCCCCCCGACCCCACCAGGGCTCCCTGTCCTCATCCTGAAACAACCGGGTGAATGGTTGTGGAAGGACGGCCCTTGTGGGGTAAGCCTTGTTAGCCTCCCTCGGAGTTTGGTGGGGGCAACAGGTATGTACTAGCTCTTGACCCCCATGGCACCGGAGA
>NW_022111317.1:2350651-2353515 GCF_000313985.2 Echinops telfairi
CCAGGCGTTGGGGCTTCATCGTGTACTTTCATCTTAAGTGATAAGCTCTGGCCTTTAGCAGGGGCCCCTCAGAGCCTAGAAGCCACCGAGCAGGCAGGCAGAGGCCTGGAGCTGGGGGCTGTGGCCTCCGGCGGGCTGTGCCAGGTGGTGAAGACTTGCCTTGAGGAGGTGGGATGGACAGAATGTGAATGAGCTCGGGGCAGAAAGGGGAGCTCAAACCCTGTAGGCACATTTTAAAATGCCCTTCCTTTCGTCTACGTCAGATACCGATGTTTCTAGAAGCTTCTGGAAGAGCTGGTGAGTGCTTACGGTGAGAGTCTGCTCGCCGTGCGGCTGCCCACCCACCACACGCACGGACCACCCAACTCTCCAAGAGCTGCCCTCTGCACTGTGGACAAGGAGGCCTTGTGAAACCCACCTGCCCTTGGAGGGGGCAAGGGGGAGCTGTTGGCGCCAGTGAACATGCCCAGGCTGGGAACCCGGGTGGCACAGGTCGCCGTGACTCGGAAGTGGATCCGCTGGCTGGACCGGTGGGTAGGAAGCAAACATCAGAAGCAGCGTCTACAACCAACTTAGAGCCAGTGTCCAGCTGGAGGCTGGGCTGTTGCGAAGAGGCCCCCAGGCCCTGGTAGCTGTCCAGGGCACAAAGAGCACCCTGCTGTGCCTTCTGGGGGGACACACAGGACCGACCAGGGTGATGGGAGGGAGCAGTGGCACCTTCCAAGGTGTGCTTGTCTACAGCCTGGGGGAGAAAGGGCTCTTGGGGGGGCCACAAGGATCGGTAGACATTTCTGCCAGAGCCCAAGGGCGCAGGGGAGGGCCACAGCCAGGGTGGAGGCTGGCATCAGGGGAATTTGCCTCACCTGCTGTAGGCAGGCCGGCCCAGCCATGGCCCAATGGGTCAGCGGAATCAGCACGCTGGACTAAGCTATCTTGGACCAGAATTTGGAATGTCACACGCAGCACACAGTTAATGATCAACCGGTCACCCCTATCCCAAAGCCTAGAAGGAACAGGGTGATAAAATGTGTCAAATAGCTGCCCCTGAGCAGACTAGACATGACAACCGGGGGAGGGGACATTTCTGGGTTTCCCCTTTGGGTAACCTTGCATGAGAAGGCAGGTGGGCAGACGGCCCTGTGGGAAAACGTGTCCTCAGCACACCGGGTCTGGGGAGATTGCCACGCCCTGCACTGTTCACATGCCCCTGCCCTGGGCCATACCCCTCGCCGGCAAGCCCCTCTGCCCCAGTGGCCAGCACTGGGGACACCCGTCGTCCTTCCAGACTGGGGAGGAAGCAGGAGATTACACACACACAGAGCACACCACTGCCCCTCGGGTTAAACAAAGATGGCGTCGGGGACTGGACGTCCGTTTCATCCAAGCTGGGCCCCCAGCCACCCTGCCCTGACACCCTGGGGTGGGGGGGGGAGTGCGGGGGACACTTTCTGCAAGAGCTGCTGACTGGGGCCCATTTATATGTGAATTCCAGAAATGATTCTTCGACATTAAATCAAAGCTGAGGCATGTTCCAAAGGTCTGGACAGATTGGACCATTAACAGACGGGGAGGCCATGCAGATGGGCCCACGGTGGCCTGGGAGTGTGAGCTCGGGCTCAGCACACACGCGCCGAATTTTAGGCCCACGTGTTCCTGCAGCTGACTTGCCGAATTAAAGCCGCTTCAGCGTCTGAAGGCTTCTAGAGCCTATTTTGACCTTGAGGGCTGTGCCGGCCAGCCTTCTGGGCAAAGCAGAACCGAAGTGGGCTGACCCTGGGTGCCTCTGTATCAGGAGGATAGCTCTCCTGACCCCACAGGAGAGAGGAGCGTGCCCAAGCCCCTCGACCTGGACCCTGGCTTCCTCATACTCCCCCTTCTATGTCACACACACACACACACACACACACACACACACACACACACACAGGTGTTCTTTCTGCTCATATCCCACCTGTCTCACAAGGTCAGCTCATGCTGTGTCTTCTACCCAGAATGCTCTTCTGCCCTCTCTTGGCCAAGTGACTCCAACCAACTCCACTTTAGAGGTCACTTCCCCCAGAGACACCCACACTGACCACAGGGCCCAGGGAGGCCCCGGTCACACCCCCTCAGTGAACACTGGACCCTCATCCCCAGTGACCTGTGTGGTTATTTGTTGAATGCCCATCCCTCCACTCGACGGTGAGCTCCCTGAGGGCAGGGTCCAGGCCTCCTCTGCACCCTGGTGGCTAGGAGGGCACTCAGCAAAGAAAGCAAGGAGGGAGGGAAGTGGGGTGAGTGTAGATGGGTGAAGGATGGGTGGGTGAAGGATGGTTATATGAGTGTTCCATGGATAGAAGAGTGGGTGGGTAGATGGATGTTCAGGTGTATGGGTGGGTGTTCAGATGGAGAGATGAATGTTCGGATGGATGGATGGATGGATGGATGGATGGATGGATGGATGGATGGATGGATGTTCAGGTGAGTGAAAGAGTGGATGGGTAGATGGATGTTTAGAAGGATGGATGGGTGTGTGAATGGATGGATGAATGGGTGGGTGGATGCATGAGTAGATGGATAGACAAAGAACATTAGTCATCCCCCAGAAAGGATTGTCCTGGTATAATACTTTACACTCCTTCCTTCCACCACCACCCCTACAGTTGAGCAAGAACCTCAGTCCAGAAGACCCCAGGAGGCCCCGTCTCCCACTCCCATCCTTAGAGACAGACTCCCCTCTTGGTTTGGCTTTATTGTCTCCCACGTCTTGGTACTGGTTCCAGAGCTCCCTCTGCCGGGCCACCTGCACCCCCAGACCACATCCCACAGTCACAGCTCTGGGGATGAGCTTGTGGACACATCTTTGGTGGGTGTATTAGTCTAGG
>NW_022111317.1:2354473-2356494 GCF_000313985.2 Echinops telfairi
ACCGTATGCTCAACAGAAGGAAATCCCACCTGAACCTGCTGCGGCCACTGCGGCCATCCATCTCATGGAGGGCCACCCTCTTAGTCGCTGCCCCTCCACTTTACGCAGCACGATGGCCTTCTCTAGGGAGTGGTCTCTCCTGACCACAGGCCCAAAGTAGGTGAGACTGAGTCTTGCCATCCCAGCCTCTAAGGAGCGCCCTGGCCGTACGTTTTCCGAGACAGGACTGTTTGTCCTTTGAGCAGTCCGTGGTCCCGTGGTCCTCCCAACAGTTCAAATGCAGACCCAAGAAGATGGGTGGGGAGAAAGCAGTGCCTTCTCCCAAGACGGAGGAGGTGGCAGGACTTGGTGTGCTGCCCCTGACGACCTTCAAGGATGGGTGTCGCAGCGACGACGGAGCTTCCTGACGCCCCACAGAGGATCCGGAGACCCCAGCGGTGCTCCGGCAGGGGCTGCGCACAGCAGGCCCGCTGCAGAGCTCAGTAAGCACGGCAGTGTCTGTCCCCGGGTGCCAGGGCCTTCCTCAGGGCTCCCAGGTCAGCTTCAGGGGCCTGGGAATCAGCTCTTGATGTGTCCCACGCAGGGTCTGTCCGAGTGTGGCCTGGGCTGCTCCCCACTGGCTGCGTGTGGCAGCTTCCCGCTCCACGGACACGGAGCCAGGTTCCGCCTCCTCCACTCAGCCCTGCAAGCTTCAAAGTCCTCAAGGCCGTCAGGGCTTGTCTGCTTGGAAGCCTTGCCATCTGGGCAGGGAGCACGCCCCCTGCGGCTGGCCCCCCTCGCACAGGCACGGTCCCCGACAATCCCCTCCTAGGTACACAGGTGGCACCCGCAGCGTGATGGCTCCGTGTGAAGCGGCCTTTCTCTCTGTGGTCCTGTGAGCTCCCAGCAGACTCTGAAAGTGAGATGTGTGGGGTCCTCCAGCGGGGACTGGAAAGCTTGCTCACGAGGCTGAAAACAAGCCACCCCGAGATGGAAGGGGAGATCTTGTGACCCCCCAAGAAAGAATAACCAGGAGCAGAGCATGTCATTGGGACCCAGGGTCCCTGCGCTGAGGACCTGCTGACCCAGGAGACACGCAGAGGGGGTGTGGCACCAAGGTGGTCTGAGGCAGAGAGAAGCCGCAGGGGCCACAGGGCACCTGTGCAAGATGGCACAACGGGCATCCTGGCCCCAGAGTGAGACCAGTGAGCACCTTCAGGCAGGAGGCGTATTGGCAGAGGGGTACCTCTAAGCACGTATCAGTGGAGCTGAAGTTCTTTGTAGCATTTGTCCAAGTAGGACAGGGGCTTGGCCAGGCCGAGAGGCCCAAGAGGCTGAAGGCCAAGAGGCTGAAGGCCAAGAGGCCAAAGGCCAAGGAGAGGCTTGCCTGTGGACATAGCCCAGAAACTGTCCTGACCAAAGAACTGTGTCCTGAATCCCTCCTGATCCTGCATGGGACCCTGCGCATAATCATACGTGAGTCTGGTCTGGGAGTTCTGTGTGGCCGCTGCACCGAAGCGGAGGGACGTCTGGTGTCAGACGTGGTTCCAGACAGAAGAGAAGCCGTGCCTGCCCTCCACCCACCGTGCAGGACACAGGCCCAGGCCGAGGCCAGTGGTGGTTGCGCTCCCCCTTGTGAAGCGAGAGGGGGTCAGATGCCGCCCTCAGGCCATTCTTACAACACCCCAGAACCTCATCCGGCCCGGGTCACACACTCATCCTCACTCACACACACACCTACTCACACTTACCCACCAACGCATTCACACTCGCACACAGTGACTGTCACACACTCACCCCTTCAATCACACTCACCCACTCACGTGCATACCTTCACACTCACACACATACGTGCACACTCTCACACAGTTACACACACTCACACCCCTGCAATCACACTCACACACACATGCACTCACACTCACACATACACACACTCACAGTGACACGCTCACACACACTCACACACACATGCACTCACACTCACACATACACACACTCACAGTGACACACACAGACACACACACACATGCACTCACACT
>NW_022111317.1:2357174-2361420 GCF_000313985.2 Echinops telfairi
CGTTCTCAGCTGGCCTGGCAGTCCACACGTGGCCCAGGCCTCAGGGACTGGACAGCGTGTCACTGCCTGCTGGATCTGGACAGACCGGAAAGGCAGAAGCCGCACCAGGGCACCCAGGCCGGCAAACTGGCCGCGCTTCAAAGAACCGGGGCCAGGGACCTGTTCACATGGCCGAGGCCAAGCCAGGTCCACGCGCACACCGCCACCCAGGCTGGGCACCACCGGCCCGCATACCACCCGGCCACCAGCCTGGACGCCAGGCGGCCTCCGCAGCCAGCTCTCTGAACAGGCGCCCACGGCCCGCCGGGACGGCACGGGCCTTTTCTTCACCAGATATGCATCAAACGCACCCCAAGGTGATTGATGGTGAGCTTGGCAGCGCCGCCTGGCTAGCCTCCAGCCTCCCCCCCAGCCCCAGGGCCCACGAGGCCGGACAATGTGGTCTTTGGCAAGGAGAGGCACATTGTCCCGCAGCTGTGGGAAAATGCCTGATGTGCAAACAGTTCCTTCAGGCACGCTGGATCCACCAGCCCGGGGCCCCGGAATCCGTCCAGGAGCGGGCAGGACAGGCCCGAGGTCAGTGCCGCAGCGGGGAAGAAGGCCAGGCGTCAGGTCTGCCACCTCCAGACAGTTCCAACGCCCCCAGCCGTGGGAACCCTCCCTCTCTGCCCCCAGTGCAGCAGGAGCTCATGAGGATGTGGGTCCGGGGTCTCCTGGCCCAGGGCTGGGCGGGGGGCAGAGGGGTGCACCGCTCCTGGGCCTCCACGCAGGAATGCCAGCCTTGCTTGTCTCCACACCTGCCATCTGGCCTGAGCCCCACTCTGGGCCCCAGGCTGGAAGCCAAAGAGGAGCCCAGGGCTGAGTCCACAGGAGCCCCCAGGCCCGCCACACAGAACCATTCTTCAAAGGTGCCCCTAGCGGCTTCTTGGGAGCACAATGCTCCTTGGGAACCGGCTCAGGCAAGAGGCCAGTGAGAGACGTCCAGGCGCTCTTGGCAAGGGTGCATCTCCAGATCAAAGGCCCCTTTCCTGGCATCTCCCTGCCTGTGGGTGGCAGGTGAACGGGCCCCCGGGGCGCCAGGGGGTGTCTTATCCAGACTCTGAGACCACAGGGGTGAGCACCTGTCCTTGGCGTGAGGACACTGCTCTGAGTGTCCAAGGAACATTAGCTGCTGGGTGGAGACAGAGTCAGGGACGTAAGGCCAGCGGCCTGGACGACTCGAGCCGGGTGTGTGCGGGCTGGCTGGTCAGGCTGCCACTGAGGGAGCTGGGAGGGCTTAGCTCTGCTCTGGGTGGACACCACCGTCACCTCAGTCACTTTTCTCCACAGACTCCTGGGCTCGGAACTCTGCCGGCCTGCTTGCCCTGCGGCCCAGGGTCCCACCAATCAGCATCTGAGATGTCCCTCGCACTTGGAAATCCCGAATGCATAGCCCCTAAGGAGGGCTGGTGGCCTAGTGGAGATGTGTTGGGCCACTAACCGCAAGATCAACAGTTCGAAACCACCGGCCGCTCCTCCGGAGAAAGGGGAGGCTTTCTACTCTCATAAAGAGTTCCAGGGTCAGAAACCCACAGGGACAATGCGAGTCTGTCCTAGAGGGTCACTGTACACCAGCATTGACTCAGTGGCAGTGAGTTGTGGTAGCGTGAGGAGGAGGCTTGGCAGTGCTGTCAGGTAGACCTGGGGCTGCTAAGGACAGGGTTGGCGGTTCAAATCCACCAGCCGCTGCACAGGAGTGAGATGAGGCTGTCTACTCTCGTAAAGGTTGACAGCCTCGCCTCGGTAAACCTTAGGGGGCAGTTCTGCTCAGTCCTACAAGGTTGCTAAGAGCTAACTCAACAACAGTGGCTCTGGCTTGGTTTGGGGGGCTCAGGTCCTACATGTGAGCTTCTCATTCACCAGGCATGATGTCATTTTCCAGGGAATGTCCCTCCTGACAAGGGTGCTTGCTGTCCCTCCTCCTCCCCTTCCCCCTCTTCCTCCTCTTCCTCCTCTTCTCCCTCTTTCTGCAGAGGGTCCTGTGCAAAGGGTAAATCCGGTGAACCTACGAAGGGGCCAGACAGTGTTGGCTCCGGCCATTGTTGGGGAGAACCGGTATCACCAAGCATACGTGATGAAGGAACAGATTATGAAGGATGTGTGTGCTGATGATGGCGACGGTTACACCTTGGTTGCCAACCACAAGGTCATCAGTTCAAAACCACCAGCCACCCCTCGTGGGAAACACGTGGCTATTTACCCCCATAAAGAGTTACAGTTGCAGAGACCCTCGGGGGCATTCTACCTCGTCCTGTGGGGTCTCCGCTTGGTGCCAGGGAGGGAGAGAACCAAGTCCATGGAGAATGTTTGTCCTTCTGGCCGGCCGCGGCCCAGCTTCAGGCTCAGCCCCCGACTCGGAGACATCGCTTCCTCTGGGGTCTCCCACCCTCGCCGTGCAGCTCTCACCTGTACAACAGACACGGAAGAAGAGGTCCCCCAAAGCCTGTCCTCCGGGACCTCAGAAGGGGACCCTGTTTGGGCACGAGGCCACCCTGAGGTAGGGTGGGCCTGAGCCCGATGAAGGGTATCCTCATCCGAAGAAGATAGGACACACAGACACACAGATACACACCACACACACGCACAAACACACCTCACAGACACACACACACACTTCATAGACAGACACACACAGACACAGACACACACTACATGGGCATACATACGCACATACATATACATACTACACACAGAGCCACACAGCCACACATGCATGCATACACAACACACATACAAATACACAGCGACACACAGATACATACACACATACACACCATGCACATACATACATACACACATATGTACACGCACACGCACACACACACACAGAGGGAGCACAGAGGGGAGAACACAGAGCCTGAGAGGCCAGAATGATGCTGCCGCCACCAGCCAAGGGCACCAAGAACGCCCAGCAGCCGGGCTGGGGCTGGGGGTGGCGATGGGCCGCCGTCTCCTTAAGCTTCCGAGGGAGCTCAGCCCCATGGACATGTTGGTCAGAGCCTGGGGCTGCAGGGCTGCAGGGGAATGAACCACCACCAAGACAGCCACGGTCTCAGCCACGCCTCCCTGCCACCACCCCGCCGTGGACACCGACACGTGGCAGGAGAGGGTCTGAAAAGGGAACACAGCGTGGTGCAGCTGCCGGGGGGAGCAGCCTGTCCGTCCCTCACAATGCGAACCCTAACCTGACCTTGACGTGCGGTGCCAATGAAGGGGCCCCCACCCACCCACAGCACCTCCAGGAACAACAGAACGGACCCCACCCATCCTGCCCACCCGCACAGTCCTGCTTCTGGGTGAGCCCGTGGCTGCAGCCGCGGGGTCCGACCCACCTGTCCAGGGCCTTCCTCCTTCGCTGCCCCTCTGCCACCAGCCGCTCCAGGGCTCCCGTGAGCAGTTACGGTCCTGCGAGCCCACAGGGGCAGATCGGCCCTGTCCTGGAGGGTTGCTGTGAGCCAGATGGGCACGGGGGCAGTGAGCTTGCTCTGCCCTCCTGGGTCCCCGTGAGCAGAAGGGACGTGGTAACCTACTGCCATCCTGCTTCTAGTCAGGTCTGACTCGTCGTGACCCTACAGGACAGGGTAGAACTGCCCCTGTGGGCTTCTGAGGCTGTACCTGGTCATTGGAGGGGGTTCAAAATGGTCCTATGTGCCCACAAACTTTTTGAAGACCCTGCTCACATTTACCAGGAAAAGGAAGAGAACGAATTTCTGTTGTCTTATAAGGGGGGTGCCCCCCCCCAAAAAAACCAGAATTTTCCCCCCACAAAGCTATGTGTTTAAATTTCTTTACAAAACAACCTTATCAGCATCAAAGTACTCTCCATGACACAATGCATTTGCCAAATCGGCGATTGTATTCTTGGAAACATTTTTCAAACTCATCTGTTTGGATGGCTGGCAGCACCTCCCTCGTTTTGTTCTTCACATCTTCTATGTTGTCAAATCGCTGTCCTTTCATGTCCCTCTTCATTCGAGGAAACAAAAAGAAATGCACGGAGCAAGGTCAGGTGAGTCAGGGGTGTGAAGCAAGAGAGGCATGCTGTTTATTGCCCAGAACTGGCGCACTGAGATGGCTGTGTGAACAGGTGCATGGTGGTGGTGACAAAACCAGTTCCCCGTCTGCCACAAGTCAGGCCTTTGTTGGTATGCAGTCTTTTCAGAACCTGCAAATAGAGAGCTTGATTAACAGTCTGACCTGGTGGAAC
>NW_022111317.1:2363417-2364637 GCF_000313985.2 Echinops telfairi
GGGCACAGCAGGATGGAGGCCCCAGAGTCCCCTCTGCCTCATGTAGGCCCCTCATTTCCTGGAGTCCCCTGAGGCCTTGGGACCGGAGGACCCAGGGCAGGACGTCCACTTCTCCATCCATCCGCTTGCTCCACATGCATTTATTGAGGTGCTCAATAAATGCTGTGTGCTGGCTGTTGGGGACTGAGAGGCTGCAGTAGAGAATGAAGCCGAGCCTGTGTGCCAATGAGCTTCACATTCTGGACAGATAATACCTCCAATCAAGTAAGGGGCAGAGCCAGTGTGCATCCCGGAGGGAAGGATGCCTGGGCAATATGGCCTGAGACCAGAGCTGGTCCCACCTGAAGAAGGGGTCTCCCTGAAGGCTGGGTGGGAGGTGCCTGCTTGCCCTCCCTCCCTCCCCACGATGATGCTGGTTGCCCCTCCCCAACAAAGTTCATTGACCCTGTGCCCCCTGGCCCTACACCTGGAGTCCCACAGGTCAGAGGTGCTGACAGAGGTCAGGGGAGGCAGCGTGGCCCAGGACTAAGAGGCCAGGTAACTAGAGGAGGAAGTGACACCTCAGTCCAGAGCCTGGCATTTCAGAAAGAAAGTTCCGGAACAGCCCTGGGAGGAGGGAAGGCAGGCAGGATCCCAGGGTCCCAGCTTGTCCCACCGCCTGCTGCTGGAGCTCGGCTGCCCCCGGCTGGCGTTCTCCAGTACTGCATGCATGCAATTGCCTGCTGGGCGCTGCTCCTGCCCCACCTCTGGCCCTCACCTGTTTGCAAATAGCAGCAAGAGCTGTGGACGCTACCTCAGAAGCCAGCCCGGGGGCACCTGTGGTTGCTGTTCCCCCTGGAGGGGCTTCTGTCTTGGGTGTTTCAGAACCTCCTGGGGGGAACTGGGTGGGGTGGGGGCCGCTCTGCCCTACCTAAGACATCAGAGATCCCATAGCTGTGACCTTGGGGCAGGGGGGTGCTCTCACAGTTAAGCCCCCCCCCCAGGTCAGCAGCAGCAGCAGAGCCATGCTGGGCACCCACACCCTGCCCACTCAAGGTCAGTGCCAGCCCCGGGGGACAGCATCCACGTACCCCAGAAATACCAGGCTGGACCGAGTTCTTTGTGGGGGCTGGGGGTGTTATCCCCTGGGTTCTGACTGCTGGGGACCCTGTAGGACAGAGCAGAACTCCCCCCACAGGGTCTCCAAGGCTGTGGGCCTTCCGGAAGCCCCCTGCCCCATC
>NW_022111317.1:2368850-2370641 GCF_000313985.2 Echinops telfairi
GAGGCAGGTTTGGCCCACCTGGCCGACAGGTGTTTCTGGGCCGAGGATTAGCCAGCTGCTGGGGGGCCGGGGCACAGGCAGGCGGGCCGCAGGTGTGGCCCCCGCGCAGCAGGGCTCCGGTGTCACGGCCGGAGCCAGGGCCCCTGAAACGTGATGCGAGCGGGGGCACCCCGGCCGTCTGCTGGCCACTTTGATGTGGGGCGCGGCCTATGCCTGCAGCCCGGGGCCCACTCTTAGAGTGGTGTGGCGAGCCCATGCCACCGCCTCTTCTCGGTTTGAGCGCTGAACCGTTCTCCCCTTTCCTCGAGAACCCCCAATTATCTCGGAGGCAGGGCCCACACGCAGGCTGGCTGCTTGGGGAGAAGCCCCTCCCGAGGGCCAAGCACCCGCCCACATGAAAGGGCCCAGCCGGCCCTCCGCCTCCGAGCCCAAGCCCTGGCGACAGATTGCATGCAGGTCCTGGACCCTGTCCAGCCGCCTGCACTCAGGCCAGCACGGGGAGGGGGCCTGTGGGCTAGGACACACCCCACCCTGCCCTGCTTTAAGGCCACCTCCCCATTGCCCCAGGACAGCACCTCCACCCCCTCCTGCTTCCCCTTGGACGGCCCCCTGGTCCACTGTCTTCTCTCATGACCACCCCCCCTCCATTCACACTGAGAAAACTGTCCCCGGAGAGCGTGACCGCCAGTCCCAGGAGCGAGACCTCATGGGACATCGGGTCTGAGATGAGGCCCTGCTGTGGTGAGGTCAGGACGGGCCCAGGGGGCCCTTAACCCAGTGTGACCCATGTCCTCATTTCAATACAACACATCTGGACACTGGGCACCAGGGAGGCCAGGAGGTGACGGACGCAGAGGTTGGAGACGTGGGACCACAAGCCAAGGAAGCCCAGCAGATCAGGAGCTGGACAAAGCGGGGAGGGGACCCCCCTCCCCCCGCATGCACCACCAGGCACATGCACACCCACAGCCCTTAAACTTCCCGTCTGGCCTTGTGATTCACTGCTGCCCACTTGTTCCCACACCGTCCATTCAGTGTTCATTCGATTCTGACTCACAGAGACCCTATAGGACAGGGTGGACATGCCCCTGTGGGTGTCTGAGACTGTCCGTCTTTATGGGAACAGAAAATGACCCTATAGGACAGGGTGGACGTGCCCCTGTGGGTGTCTGAGACTGTCCGTCTTTATGGGAACAGAAAGTGACCCTATAGGACAGGGTGGATGTGCCCGTGGGTGTCTGAGACTGTCCGTCTTTATGGGAACAAAAAGTGACCCTATAGGACAGGGTGGACGTGCCCCTGTGGGTGTCTGAGACTGTCCGTCTTTATGGGAACAGAAAGTGACCCTACAGGACTGGGTGGACGTGCCCCTGTGGGTGTCTAAGACTGTCCGTCTTTATGGGAACAGAAAGTGACCCTATAGGACAGGGTGGATGTGCCCCTGTGGGTGTCTGAGACTTTCACTCTCTGCAGAAGCAGAAAGCATCTCCTTTCTTCCATGGAGCGGCTAGTGGTTTTAAACTGCTGACCTCACGGTTGGCAGCCCACTGCGTAACCACTACACCAGAGTGAGGAGTGGTCTTGGAAGCAGTGCGGCCAGAAATGCTCCTTAGAAACGCAAGCAGCAAGGATGGCGAGACTCCCTCTCACATCTCCAACGTGTCCCCAGGAGAGACCAGTCCCTGGAGAAGGACATCATACTTGGTAGAGGGGCCGGGAGAGAGCGGGTGGCCCTGGGCAAGGTGGATGGACCCAGTGGCCCATCAGCGGGCTCCAATGTCCCATGGATCC
>NW_022111317.1:2372515-2374000 GCF_000313985.2 Echinops telfairi
GCCCGTAGTTCCCAGGGCGGATTTTTTGGGAAGAGGATGACCAGGCCTTCCTTCTGAGTCTCTTTGGTTGGATTCAAACCTCCAATCGCTCAGCCACCTCCTGTGAACTTGAGGATCTTCATTGCAATGCACTTCGGCGTACGGTACGGATCAGCTGTCCAATACCATCCTCCCGACGTGTGTATCAGTCTGGCTGGCCAGAGAAACAAATCCACAGACACTCATGCATATAAGAAAGAGGTTTGTATGCAAGAGCAATTGAATATTGAGAAAACATCCCAGCCCAGTCCAGATCAAGTCCGTAAGTCCAATATTAGTCCACATGTCCGATACCGATCTATAAAGTCCTCTTCAGACTCAGGAAACACATGCAATGATGCCGAATGCAGTGGGTGGGAAGTCTTGTGGATCCAGTGGCATGGTAAGCATCTCGGTGCTGGCGGGGGTCTGCACGTGGCTCCTTCAGCTCCAGAAGCTCCACTCTGCCGGCCTCACGGTAGATTCACGTGGTTTCTCCTCAGAAATGTCTCCCAGGGAGTGAGCCGGTGTCCACCTCCAGTGAGCTATTTATCTCTGTGCCCTCCGGGCACACCGCGACCTTATTGACAGGCTCAACTCCACCCCTTCACTCTGAAGTCTCGTGTAACTTCCACAGCGTGGTCTCCTAAACGCAACACGGTTCTGCATGCCACACCTGTCTTGCAACCAGCCGGGGTGGGCTGGCGTGCTTGTTGGAGGGGCAATGGTGGGGTGGATGCCGTGGACAGAGGACGGCCACTCCACAGGCCTTTCACAAGTCCATCACCAGGCCTCTTCCAAGGTGCCTCTGGATGGATTTGAACCGCCAGCCTTCCAGCGGGAGTTGAGTTTGCGGCCGTTCATGTGCCAAGGGGAAGCGTTTCCTCATCTGTGCACCAATCCTGGCTGGCACTATTCTTTGCACGGCCCGTGGCCCACAAATCTCCCCCATCTAGCAACACCCCCACGAGGCAGGGCGCACCCCACAATATGGTCACACTCTGGAAGCCAACCAACCCACGGCCCAGGACTCACTTCCGGCTCCCAGTGAGCCGACGGGTCAGAGCTCGCCCACAGCTCACGGAAGCAGATCGCCTACCCTTCTCGTGAGGAGCATCTGGGATCAGGCAGTGGGGGGCGGGGGGTCTGCACTGCCGACCTCTCAGTTAGCAGCCCAGTGCTTCACCCAGGGCACCACCAGGCCCCGGCATCCATCAGTCAGAACAGTGGCAGGCCCGTCTTGTAGGGAACTAAGCCTCACTTGCTGCCCTCACGTGTGAATCCCACGGAAGCCGGCCCACCGTGCTCTTGTGATGAGCAGCTGCCAGGACATCCACTGCGGTGACTCCATGGTCCCCTCTGGGCCACAGCTCCTCCCACCCCTGAGGACGAAAGCTCCCTGTATCAGCGGCGTCCAAGGGGACTCCAATGACCCTGGACCCCGAATCTCCTCTCAGGACGGGTGCA
>NW_022111317.1:2375270-2377400 GCF_000313985.2 Echinops telfairi
CCCCGAGAGCTTCTGGGACTCTAACGCTGTACGGGGGCAGAAAGCCTCTTCTTTCTCCCACGGAACAGCTGGTGGGATCGAACTGCTGACCTTGGGTCAGCAGCCCAATGTGTAACCCACTGCACAACCAGGGCTACAGGAAATGTGGTCGATGCCCAGTTAACCTGTGTGGGAAGGTCCCAAGGTCCCCCGGGCGAGCCCTCCAGGAGCATGCAGGCACCCACACGACCCTCCCAGGGCCCTCTGTTGCTTCTCCAGCCACACGGGCAAAAGCCCAGTGCCCCTAGAGGACAAGGCAGAACGGCCCCTCCGGGTTTCTGAGAACCTAACTCCACAGGGGCAGGAAGCCTCCTCTTTCTCTTGCGGAGCAGCTGGCCTCTTCACACTGCTGACCACTCCGACTAGCAGCCCAGAGAAAGCCCCCCACCATCAGCTGGCTGGACCCTGCCAGTCTCACTGACACCCCACCCCCAGCCTGCCCAGCTCCTTGACCCCTGAGCCAGCCAGTGCTGAGGGCTGAGAGCTGCCCAGGAAGCAGACACAGCGTGCTGGGGGTGGATCTGCGCTGCCAGCAGCCCCCACCCCCCTGGGTGGGATTCCTTAGTAGTAATGCCACTGGGGTGGGGGGTGGGGTTAGGACCCAAGCAGGACACAGGTTCCCATCCACACATGAAACTGAAAGAGCAGCAGCAAGCTAGGGGGATCAGGTGGGAGCCCCCTGTACAACCACAAGCCCCCAATACAGACAAGAGGGCTCCCACACTGGCCCCTCCAGGAGTGACCTCCTCCTGGGTCCCCAGGGCAGAGCTATGTCCACAGGAGCCTGGAACCAGGAGGGCGTCTGGAACCAGGACAGCCTCAGGGGCTGGTACCCTGGTGTCCTCACTGCAGCTGATGGGGTGGGGGTAGGGTAGTAAAATGTAGATGATGGAGGAAGCAATTAAGGTAGAGCCCGGCCCTGGGGCTGGACAGGACCCATACTAGGTGCCACCACTAGGTGGGGCTCAAGCTGCAGCAGCAAAGGTAGGGATGAGGGTTGGTTAGCAGCTGAGCCCAGAGCTGCTATGGGCATTAAAGTCCTCTGCATTTGGGGGCTCTGGGGGTGTGGCTCCCTGCCAACTGCTCCCCCACCCCACTCCAGCAGGCTCACCTTATCCATTTCTCTCTCAAACAGGCAGTTGGCACCCTGCTCTGTCTCCTCCAACCTAAAAGACCAAACACTCAATTCTGACTCGGAGTTAGCCTATAGGCCCCTGTGGGTCCCACCCTGGATTCCCAGGGGGAACTGTTGGTTACCGGAGGGGCAAGCATCATCTTTCTTGTGGGACAGTGATGCTTTCCCCTCCGGCAAACCAGGCTGGTCAGAGTACCGCACTGTCCCCAGCCACAGGCGTCCAGCTTGTGACATTCCAGAGGACCTGAAGGCCAGTGGGCAGCCAACTTCCTGGAGGGGGAGGGGCCCACTTCCTGCTCCTGGGGGACTGACTTCCTGATCCTGGGGAGAGAAGGCCAACTTCCTGGTCCTGAGACTGGGCTCCTGCGAGGGAAGCCCACTTTCCGTGCCTAAGGGTTGCCACTTCCTACTCCTGTGGGGTAAGCCTACTTCCTGCTCCTGGACAGTGGAAGCCGAGTGCCTGTCCCTGGGAAAAGTCCACTTCCTGTTCCTTGGGAGGAGGCTGTTTCTGCTCCTATAAGGGGAACCCCTATGGTGTGGGGGGTGGGGGGGGGGATGGGTATGCACAACTGTGTAGTCATCCCTTCTGTGCCCACAGCAGGCATGGCTAGCTGATCCCAGACTTACTTCCCACGAGAACGCCAATCCTTTCCCCGCTGGCTAACCCAGTCTGCTCTGTGCCCACCCCTGCCCCAACAGCCCCGCTGCCACACTGGCCCAGGACCCAAGGGGTGGGACCTGCCACCCTGGCTTGCACAGGCCTTCAAGCAAACGAGAAAAGGTGACCCTGGCCCGGGGAGACGCAGTGCACAGCCTGCACCACCTCGCACGGCAACCCTGGTGTCAGGTGGCACGGCACCCAGAGATCCAGACACGCTCACTCAAGCCATCGGTAATAAAGGACACTTTGTGAGTATTTCTACATACAAAGCCCCCGGGGCCCACATCGACGGCCC
>NW_022111317.1:2379136-2380656 GCF_000313985.2 Echinops telfairi
CTGTCAGCACGCCCCACACCCCGCCCCGCCTCCTCTACACCACTTGGGGGAAGGGGCCTCTGTCAGCACAGCCCCAGTTAATGAGACAGGGACCCACCGTCCCTGTCAGATCTCTGCTGAGGGACAGGTGGAGCCAGCACCGGGGACACACAGGTCATCCCACCAGGGGCATCTTGGGGCCAAAGGACTGACCACCTGGGGGGCTGGGCAGACACACCTGTGCCCCCAGGCAACATGACTCCCAGAGCTAACTTCTCTGGGCTCCCCCAGAGCAGCAGCGCCCCAACCACAGCGCAGCTCCCTGCCCAATCCCCCCTCAGCCTCCCACCTAAGTTGGTTCAGAAACAGGTTTGCCCCCAACCCCTAGAACCCCACCACCGATGAGTTGAGCTCAAATGGTGGGGGGGGGACACACCTTGGAACCTCCTGCCGGTTCCTCCACTGTCACCTCCCCACACACCTGTGCACTCACGCCCTCCTGCCCCCCTACCTGTGCACTTGCACCCACATATGCCACCCAGCCAGGCTCATGAGCCCCAGGGGTCCCCAGCAAACCTTGAGGCTGAGCGACCAAGCTCAGAACCCCAAACCCAAGGTCAACCTCCCACCCCCAGCCCAGCCCCCAGCCGGGCACTCACCACCAGGATGCCCGCGAAGGCCCGCATGTTCTTTATCAGGTCCAGCAGCGTGTTAGCCACAACCGCCATCATCTGAGGACAGGGGTGGTCCTGAAGACGCCTGCCCCCCTCAGGCCCAACCCCCACCCCAGACTTCCAGAAGAGTAGAAGACCCGAATGTCCCCATGCGGGGAGTGTGGGGGGCCGGCCGGATGACTCCTTGGTCCACCCACGACCCCGCCCTCCAGACCCTCTGAGAGGCTAGAGAAGGCCACACGTTCTTGACTTCTTGGCTGGACAGCCCAGGACCCCCTCCAGGGACAGCCCTCCGCCGCCCCCCCCCAGACAAGACCAGACGGGGCTCCAGGACCTGATGGTATAGCCACTTCCACACTCAGGTACAGCACACATCTTACACACACCCACGTATTCATCACACACCTACACACACTTCCCCATCATGTCCACCACACACCTCTATACACACCCACACACAGGCAGACGCCACTTCCACGTCACGTACAACACACCCATACACATACCCGTGAATTCACCACACACCTGGACACACGCCTGTGGGCACACACGTGTGTGCACCTACACTAGTATATATATACACATACACCACAGAGCTTCAAAAGGCTCAGGGCAAAATTCTGTTCTCTTTCTTTAAAGCCTATTAGCTTCTCATTCATTTTCTCTGTGAACTTTCTGGAAGACCCCTCCCTCGGACACCTGCATGCACATCGCACACACCTGCATGCACCCCGTACAGCCAGACACATCACACACAGCCGTGTACTCACCCACACATACACTTCTACACACACCGCACCCTCACACACCTGTATATCCCCGTATGCACCTGCACACACCTGCACTCACACCGACACATCACACACA
>NW_022111317.1:2383331-2392190 GCF_000313985.2 Echinops telfairi
GCGCTCACACAGATGGAGATGAGGTTCCCGAGGGCGATGAGGTTCCCCAGGTAATCGAAGTAGCGGTGGCCGAAGAGGAACTGGGCGCTCCGCAGGAACGGCGAGCTGTACTCGGGCCGTGGGGGGTGCTGGGGGGTGAGTGGCCGCAGCTCAGAGCCATGTAGGGGGCCCACCCACCTGCACCCCCCCTCACCCACTCAGCCTAAGGAAGTGATCCCTAATGCTGACACCAGACCCTGGGCCCAGCGAGCTGCCCCACGGTCCTTCCCCCACAGTCCTGCCCCAATCCCAGGCCCTCATCCCAGCAACTGCCCTGGAGATCAGGGAGTAGGGAGCTGGACTTAGGGGGAACCCCATGACCCCTGGTCCCGGCACGCTGCCCAAGGGCCTGGGGCAGTAGGCCTAGACTAGGGAGCCCCAGCTGACCCGCCGCTACCTCCTTGACCACACGCTTGTCCACCTCGTTGATGAGCTTCTGGAAGTCCTCAGCTGACAGCAGGCTGTCGCCATGGGAACGCACCTTCTGCAGAGGACAGGGAGGGGTCAGCACCCCAGCCAGGCCCAGCTGCTGGCTGAGGAGCGGAGCCCGCAGCACGGGCAGCGGTAGTGGTGGTCACCTGCTCGATGGCCTGCCTGCAGTGCTCAGCCATGTGGATTTTCGTCAGCGCCCGCAGGAAGGTCTCGGGCTGGACCCCAGTTCTGTGAGGGGGCAGGCCGTGAGGGCCTGGGCCTGGCTGCTCACTCCGACCTCACCCGATGGGGAAGGCCCTGCCCAGGAGTGTCCCCCACAGCCACAAACTGCCTGAAAAAGTGGGCCCCTCACTGAGCCTGAGAGGAAACAGGGCGGGATCCCTTGGGCCCAAGGTGGGGACGAGGATGGAGGGCCTTATAGGCAGGACCCTGGTGCCTGGTGGCCAGTCCCCAAACGTCCCAGGAGCCGATGGCCAGGGCACGGCACAAGAATGACATCAGTGCCACCAAATCCCATGGGGGCTCAGCGCACGGGAAACGCCACTCTCTCCGCCCAGCTGCCCCCACACGCTTCCGCGGCCGGACCCGCCAATGCTCTCTTGTGGGCCTCTCCACCGCCGTCCATGGGGCAAGAACACAGCCCGAGCCGGACAGGAGGGGCCAGCCAAGCTTCCTGGGATGGACCCCAGGTCGCACAGGTCCCCTGCCCAAGCTGCGGGCCCCACCCTCAGTGAGGAGAGGGTTCCAGGAGGGTGCTCCCTCACTCTCAGTGAGAAGGTGCCCATCTCCACCTGAGGTCCCAGGTACCCCCACTCACGACTGTGGGTGGCCGTCCCAGCCCCCGTCCAGGGAGACAAGGACTTCGTAGGCGGCTCGGGTGCCCAGCCTTCTCCGTAACAGCGATGTCTGCAGAGAGAGCTGGGGGGACGGGGGTGGCAGTCCTTCCTCTGCCAGGGCCAGGTCTTAGGGCGCTGGGACCCACAGAGACTCAGGGAGATGGGGATCCTCAGTCAGCTCCCCCCAAGGGTCCTTCTAGGGAGTGGGGGAGCGCCTTCCATGGCGGTGGGGGCCCGAAGGAACGGAGCCCCCACCCCCAGAGAGCCTGGGCCCGCTCCTGCCTTCAAGCCTGGCCAAGAAGTCTCACCATCAGGTAGCCGCGGAACTGACTGTAGATGATCGCTGTGAGCAGGTTCATCAGGAACAAGCTGCCTTCAGGGAAGAGCCTGGTCAGTGTCCCCAGGACCTGGCCAGTGTCCCACGGGCCCCATCAGTGTCCCCATGGCCCGGTCAGCAGTCTCATGGCTGGTCAGTGTCCCCATGACCCCACAGTAGGGTCAGAGAGGGTGGGCACATCGCTCACCGATGATGGTGAAGAAGATGAAGAAGAGGCTGTAGGCCCGGTTCTTGGAGTACGCCGGCATCATCACTGGGGGAGAGAGACCTCAGGCTGGGGCCCCGAGACCCGCACCGCCCACTCCCCTGCACAGTGTGACTCTCACCCCTCTGCTGACAGGCCCCCAAGAGCAGGGAGCTCACCGCCCTCTCATCCCTGCGCTGACCTGAAGTCCCCTGGGAGCCCACAGGCCGGTGAGAGCAGGTCTTGACTCACTTCCCCACGTCCCGGTCCCTCTGACTCTACCAGTCACACGCTCACACTGTCCACAAGCACGGACACACCCACTGCCGCACACAGACGCACTCACACATGCACACACCTGTCATGTACATGACAACCCTTCACACGCAGTCACACACGTGTGCATGTGTACAATACACACCCCGTCATGCATGTGCAAACACACCGTTAGATGCGCACACGCGCCCCGTCACAGACACATGCCCCTCGCGCACACCCCACTGCGAGCCCACCATCAGGGTTGTTGGCCGTGGTAAGCAGCACAAGCAGGGAGGTCAGGGCCTCAGGCAGGTTGCGGAAGTACAGTAGCCGCTCCTTGCTCACCCCGTCGTCCTGCGAGCAGATGGCCCTCAGGATGGTCCTTTGGCCAGGCTGAGCCCCCGCCCCCCTGTGGGGCAGCCACAGGACAGAGCACTGCAGCCCCTCACCCACCACAGCCCACTCACCACCCCCAGGACCCTCACCCACCCCAGGGCACTCTGACCTGCTGCCCTGTGAGCCCCCAGCACTGTGCACTGAAGCCCCTGCATGCACACCCCCCACGACCCGCACCTTCTCGCCCGTGAACAGCAGCATCCCGAACATGGTGAAGAAACACAGGTGCAGCAGCAGCAGCAGCGCCAAGCTGGGAACGAGGGGGCGGTCAGCACGGGAGCACTTGGCCCCACGCCAGTGACCACGGCCCGGGAACAGTGACGGCATGTCCACCAGCCCCCGAAGACCAGGTCCCAGGGGGTCCATGCTGGCGGGACCCCAGTGCACTTTGGCCATGTTCCAGGTCTGGGCACAGACCCTTGCTGGCAGCCTGCTGAGCTGTGGGCCCCAAGCACCTGCTCCCCACCTCCATGCCACTCGGGGATCCACCCTACCTGCCCCTAAGGGCCCAGGTACCCACCCATCTGGGACCCGGAGGGACTCCTGCACCTAATTCCTCCATCCTCCTGCAGCCTCTACCTGGCTAATCAGGGCCCAGGGCCCCCTGCACCTGTCCTCTTATCCCCCCCGTGGTGCCCACCTGGGATTTGAGGCTCTCTGCACCTGGCCACACCCCACCCCACCCACACACACACACACACACACACACACACACACGCACACTCTATCTGGCCATCCAGAGGCCAGGGCCCCCTCACCTGACCCCGTCCCCCTCTACCTGGCCATCCAGAGGCCAGCCCCCACACACACGCACCTGGCCAGCTGCGGCAGCGTGGAGCGGATGCACTTGAGCGTCTTCTTCATCAAGGACGAGTTCTGCAGCAGGAAGAAGGGGCGCAGCAGCCGGCGCACACGCATGGTCTGCGGACAGCGCGCCGCACACTCAGACGCCAGGCGCTGGGCCAGCCCACGGGACCATCCCGCCCCCGGGCCTGTCACCCCTGCCACCATCGCAGGCAGTCCCCAGGGCATATCATGCCCCTGCCATCACAGCGGACAGTCCCCGGGGCCATCATCACAGGAGAGCTTCCTCTGCAGGAGCCTCTAACAGCAGCCCCACCCTGACCCTGGCACAGCCTCCTAGAGGCTCCCAGCAGCCCGGGCCACCTGGGGTCACAGTGAAAGACAGGAAGGCCGTGCTTGACGGGAGAACCTGCTGCCATGCCAGCAACTGAGTCCCCCAGCTCCAGCCCAGCCTACCCCAGCCTAGCCGGCCCAACGTGAGCGTGCAGCAGGGCAGGGCAGGCCGGGGTCTTGAAGAAACCGCCTGTTCTCTTCGCATACACACACGCACACTCACACACCCTCTCCTACTGGCTGTGTGTCTCCGGAAGACAGTCCCGAAGCACTCACAGTCCCGCCTGCCCGTGGTGGGCGCTGACCCGCACGGTGGTCCCCACCCACCCCGGCCCAGAGCAGGAGCACCCAGGTAGAATCTGCATGGGACTCAGCCAGCTGCAGAGGGGAGGCCGGGAGCTGAGAGCCAGGGTTTCCCAAGTCCTCCACACCCCCAGGGGGACCCCGAGAAACCCGGGTGGGTACCCCCGGCCACAGCATGTTCATCTGCAAAATGGGAGCACAGCTCCCTGGCTAGCACAGGGGTGCACGCCCAGGAGCGAGGAGAGTGCTGGGCAGGCGGCCGGATGACTGCCCAGGTCCCTGGCACCCAGAGCCCCCACCTACGTGGGCGCAGCTGCGTCACGTACCTCCCAGCAGAGGAGGCTCAGCGAGATGATCCAGTCCGTCAGAGACACCACCAGCACCAGGAAGTAGGCCAGCAGCCAGGGGCTGCTGCGGTACTGGGCCCAGCCGATCAGGTAGCCCTGCAGGCAGCCACCAGGTTATACCCCGTACAGGGCACCCTGCCCGGGCCAGCGCTAACAGAGAGCCAGGTGCCTTCCGCAGAGCCGTGGGAGGCCAGCACCCACCGACACCAGGTCAGCCTGGATACCCACACACCCACCTGCCTATCCTGCTCCAGCCTGCAGAGGGCGCGGCTGGCGGGTGAGAGCAATCCCGCTGACTGACCCCAGGCCAGCCCTTCCCAGGCAGAGCACACCCAGGCTGTGCCCAGCAGCCACCACCAGACTCACCCAGACCCTGCCCTCGGCCCAAGGAGGCCACAGTCACCTTCCCCGAGGCCAGGCAGAGTCAGGGGGCAAGGACGGGCGGTCATGTGACTGTGGCTCAGTTGGGGTGGGAGAGGAGTAAAGTCTGAGGATGAGAGGGCTCCCGAAGGAATCTGATATCACACCAAGAATCCAGGCTGTGTGGGGGGCCACGGCAGGGCCCGTGTCCCTGGGCCACATGAGGATGTCGGGGCTTGGCCAAGCCCACCTCTGTCTGTGTGTGTGTGTGGGGGGGGCCCTCAGGACCCCCATGAGTGGCTTTTGCACTGGCCTGCCCCCACCCAGACTGGGTTGCCTTTGTGTGGGGAGGGGGGGCCTGCCCCACCTTCATGACGACGTCAGCCAGGAAGACCAGCAGGCACAGCAGCTCCACGCTCTCCGTCAGGCCGCAGGGCGGCTCCCAGGCGGGTGAGCGGAAGCGGACGTCCGAGGAGCTGGTGAGGGAGGACGGGGTCTCCACAAAGGCCAGCGCCAGGATCAGGAAGATGGCGACACTCAGGACCCTGCCGGAGGGAGGCGCTGGTGACCTCAGCCTGCTCGGACCCATCCAGCCAGCCCAAGGAGACAGCATGCAGCCACTGTGGGGACTGATGTCCAGCTTGGACAGGGGCAGCCGAGCGGAACGGGCAGACGTCAGGGCCACCATCCCGTGACAGTGGGAATGCCCAGTGTCCCCGCAGGAAAACCCTGACACCGGGAAGCCGGTGACCAGTTGCGGGGGGGGCCAGAAATGACTGCTCATGGGTACAGGTCTCCTTTTGGGGTGACTGATGTCCAGGGCTGGAAAGAGGTGTTGGTCACCCAAGGCACGAAATGCCACTTTAAAATGATGGCCTGCATGCCCCATGAATTTCACCTCAATAAAAAATTCAAGTCCGCAGTCTCGGCACCCCGAACATTCTGGGAAATCCCTCCCCCTGGCACCTGAGAGCAGGTGTCCCCCCAGCACAGGGGACAGTCCACCGCCCCGTCCTCACCACTGGCAGGAGCTGGAGTAATACCACCGGTAGAACCACATCCCGCGGGCGTCCATGCGGTGGTTGATGGAGCGGTACTGGAAGGGAGGGCGACACGGAGAGTGGACGCAGGCCCGTGCTGCACACACACGTGAACCGTGTGTCCTCACACACGTGTGCACACCCAGTACCTTCACACACGTGAGCCCGAGTCAGCCTGCCCTCACAGCACTTGGAGGCACACACTCCCGGTCTCGGCCCGAGGCAGGTCAGGAGACGGGCGTGTGGTACTGGGACACGTGGTTGAGAAGACTGCCCAGGCAGAAGCCCACAGCCTGCGCTACCCCATATGCCCAGCAGGCAATGCTGTGGAGGGCCGCCCCCCCAGCCCCCTACCTCCACTCCAGGCACGGAACTACCCATCAGCCCCCTGTTCACCCCCCTTTAGCCACATGTCCCAAGAGGGTCCCCAGCACTTGGTGCCTGTTTCCCTCGGCTCCTAACAGGCCCGGGTGGCACTTGTGGGACAGAACCATCTTGCCACCTGTGCCACCTGTCTGTCCCAGGATGCATCTGGGCCCCAACCCCTCACGGGACCTCAGAACATAGCCATTCACAGAGCCTGCAGGCCCAGGCCCCGTCACCCAGGCATCTGGACCACACCAAGCAGAACCAGGGACCCTGCCACAGGGCAGCAGGGAGCAAAGGGGCCTCACTGGTGACCAGAGCAGGGCGGGGGGCGGGGGGGACCTCCGCGGGGTCAGTACCCACCTTGATTGCGTCCTCCATGAAGACTACAGCCTGGTCAATGCAGAGCTCCCGGCCAGCCTTGCTGCCTGTGGGGAGGGGCGGACGGGCGGGAGGCACGATGTCTACCGAGGGGACCGCATGCCCTGCCCTCCCCCCGCCCCCCGCCAATTGGGGGACACAGGGGAGGGGCATCTGTAATGGGCAGTCTGCCCCGAGGGTCTTGCAAGGCCAGGACACAAAGCCCAGAGGCCAGATAGCCCACTCCATATTCCACTGACACCACTGGGGTCTCAGGAGAGGGGGCGCCGGGCTTTGCGGGGGGCTTCCAGGGAAGTTAGGCACCCAGCACCCCAGCTGCACAGGAACCCTCAGCCCCAGGATCCTGGGTCCCCCCCACGGGTCTGGTCTGAGTCCTCGGTCCCAAGAGCCTGTTTGCCCCCCTCGCTGGCAGAAGGAAGCATGTGACCGGCTGGAGGGCAGTTGCTGTACTTAGAGAGGCCAAAGTCCATGCTGCTGACGTCCAGCAGAGGGATATCCAGGCGGCCTGGGGGGAGAGGGGCTGGCACATGACCTCGCCCAGCAAACAAGGGAACAAAGAGCCAGCTGTTGGTCCCACTCAGTGTACTGGGGTGCCCACCCTCCCCTAATCTGCCACCCACCTCCCCCACCCACGCCTGCTGCAGCTGACAGTGGCTGGCTCCCAGGAGGTGAGGTAGCATGGCTCTTCAGATGAGGGGCAGGAGGGGAGGGCAGCGGGCAACTGATGGACTCGGGACCACTGCCCGCTCTGCCTGCGGCCCTGGGAGACAGCAATCCCTGCCCGAGAGTCGCACGAGGGGCCATGTACCCATCGGGTATGTGGGGGCTGAACAGAGACCACAGAATGGACACACATATCTCCCTTGTGCCTGCAGCCAGCGCCTTCTCGGCCTGGGCCTGGGCCTCCCTAAGTGGACGGCCACCAGGTTGACTCTGAGAACCGCTGGGTAGGGCGGAGGGGACAGAGGTGGCTTAGTAGTCATCCAGGGAGAGCGGTGACCAGGGGTCCCCAGCACTGCTGTGTCCTCGGGGCTGGGTCAGCTCAAGCTGGGGCACACGTAGAACCAAGGCTGGGGGCGGAGAGCTCTGGTACCCCCAAGATGCCAGATTCTCCAGGAAGCAATGGCCGCTGCCTGGGCAGCTCTACAACTCCGCTGCTCACCGAGGAAGGAGCCTCAAGGGCATCTAGCAAGACAGAAACGGGAGACTGAGGTCCCGAGAGGACCCAGGTCACCCCCTGCCAAGCCTAGGTGCTGGACAGGGACTGGCACCCAGGACAGCCAGAGCACCAAGCACCCAGAATGGCCCTGAGTCTTCACCTGCAGAGGGTGACAGCCTGGCCTGAGGAGAGCAAACACCTTGCGCACACTGACCGAGCCCCGCACGGCGTCCATGCCTTGCTGGCAGGGAAGTCCCAATATGGGGCACAGGGCATCCTGTCCCTGTTCCCAGGCACCCTTGCAAGAGACCAGGAGCTGGACAGAGCTTCCTGCAATTTTCTCTAGCTAGCCACTCCCACCTTATCAACAATCTCATCTGCCAGCCTGCCTGCCCTCCAGCTAGGGCTGGGCCTACAAGCCATTGTCCCCCCACCCAGGACGGCTATCAGGTGGTTATCAGGTGCCCCAAGGCCCTGATTCATAGCGACCATAAGTACAGCAGAGCAAAGCAGCCCCTGGTCCTACGGCATCCTCACACTTGTTCTGTCTGAGCCCATGGTTGCAGCCCCTGGGTCCCTTCATCTCCCTGAGGGTTTTCTTCTCTGACCCTCTACTCTACCAAGCACGATGTCCTCCAGGGGCTGGTCCCTCCTGACAGCACGTCCAGACAGCAAGTCTCGCCGTCCTTGCCTCTAAGGAGCACACTGGCTGTACTTCTTCCCAGATGGATCGGTCTGTCCCTTTGGCAGTCCGTGGTACTTCCAATAGTCTCCTCCAGCCCCACCATTCAAACGCACGATTCTTCAGCTTCCGACGGCCAACGAGTCGAATGGATTCATATCAACACTATCGGGCAGAGCAGGACCACCCCATGGGGTTTCCGAAAATGTACATCTTTGAGGCAGCCAACGGCACCTTCTTTCTCCCTCTGAGGGTTGGTGGGTTTGAACCACCCACCTTGCAGTTAGCAGCCCAAATGCCTAACCCTCTGGACACATGACCTCAAAAAGGAATGAGAATTTCAGAGCCCTTCATTGTGCTCGTGGAACCTGTTGAACCTGCGCACGGACCGCGACCTCCTTGTGGAACAGAACAAGGGCACGCTGCAGGGTTTCACATCAGGAAAGGTGTGCGGTGCGGCAGGGTGTGTCCTCTCGCCATCGTACTCAATCGGTGCGCTGAGCAAGTCATGGGGAGGAGGGAGGGACTCAATGAAGAATGCGGCATCCGGACAGGAGGAAGGCTAACTCAAGACCTGCGGTATGCAGATGACATAACCTCGT
>NW_022111317.1:2392556-2394417 GCF_000313985.2 Echinops telfairi
AAGCTCGTGGTGCTCGGATCCACAATCAGTGCTCACCGAAGCAGCAGTCACAGGCTCAAACAACGCTCCGTGTTGGGTCCATCTGCTGCAGACCTCTTTAAAGCGAGGAAAAGCAAGGATGTTACTTTGAGGGCTAAGCAGCGCCTGACGGAAGCCGTGGTACTTTCCAGCGCGTCATGCGCATCTGAAAGTTGGACGCTGACAAGGAAGACCCAAGAAAATCGGTGCCTTTGGATGACGGCGATGGCAAAGAAGATCGCCAGTACCACGGAGTACCACACGAATAAGCCGATCCGTCTCGGAAGAAGTACAGCCAGAAAGTTCCTTAAAGTCGGGATGACAAGGACTTGGGACACGCTGTCAGGAAAGGCTGGGCCCTGGAGAAGGCCGGCAGGCTTGCTAAAGCAGAGGGGCAGCAGCAGAGAGGAACGTGGGCTGCCACGGCGGCTGCCACAGCAGGCTCCCACGTAAGAATGTGGCGAGGTTGGCGAGGGGCCCGGTGGCAATTCTTTCTGCTGTCCACCAGGTCACAGTGAGTCAGAACCCACTCCACAGCACCCAACAACAAGAACAACAACAATGACGTTTAAGTCACTTCTGACTGACGCCCACCCCACATGCCACTGAGCAAATAAAACTGCCCCGTGGGGTCTGCTTGGCTGGGATCACTTGTTTGTTTGTTTGTTTGTTTGGTGTCAGTCACTAAGCCTTTCTTCTACTGTGCTTCTAGGTGGGTCTACGCCTCCTACTTGTTAGTGAGTAAACTACACCAAACCCACAGCCAACTCACAGTGACCCTACAAGGGGTTTCTGAGACTGTACATCTTTACAAGCCTCGTTTTCCTTTCTGGAGCGTCTGGGGGATTTGAACTGCCAACCTTGTGGTGAGAAGCCCCACGCCTACCCCACTGCACCACCAGGGCTCCTGGGTGTGGATCATGAACACCACGCCAGGGAGCTCTGTTGCTACCCTCCTGTCCTAAGACTCAAGGCGCCCTGGAGCGTAGTGCTTACACGCGGGGCTGTGACCACAAGGTGGGCAGTTTGGAGCCACCAGCTGCTCCTCGGGAGAAAGACCGGGCGTTCGACTCCTGTCAAGAGTGACTGTCTCAGAACTCCACAGGGGCAGTTCCACCCTGTCCTGTAGGGTCACTATTGAGTCAGGACTGACTCCACGGCAGTAAGTTTGGTTTCAGACGGTCACATGGCCAGGGAGGGGCAGCATCAGAAAGACCCCTTCTGTATCCTATGTCCCTGTCCTTACCCACACCAAGGTCTGGTACAGGCTGGACACTGTGTCTGACCCAGTAAGTACCCAGGTTAGTGTCCAGGGAGGCAGTCAGAGTGCCCACCCCAGCCTCTAGTTTTGGGGCCCCCACCTTGTTATACCACAGATGGGTGTATGCCTGCGATGGGTGTATGCCTGCAGACAGGTTAGGGGGATCCCTCCTGGACAGAAGTGGAGAATGGGCCCAGAGGGTGGAAGTGGTGGGCACCACCTAGCAGCTGGGTTCCAGCAGAGGCTGTACCACCCAGAATCCAGGCTGCGACCTTGCTTGCACTTGGGGCTGGGGGGGGGAGGGGCGGTGTTCAAGGGGGTTTTCTGTGCAGACCGGAGCCTCCACACTCTCCCGGAGGTGAGCAATCTCTGTGTAAACAGGAAGGGCCAGCCAGAGCCAAGTGACCAGCTGGACAGGCGCGGAGGGAGAAAACTACTCCGTTTCTCATCTCTCTTGCACCTGCACCTGCTTTGGGGGTGGTCCCAGGAGCCTCTGGGCGCAGAACACTGTGGCCACAAGGGTTCGAATTCCGCCCCTGCCACTTACAGGCTGTGAAACCTGGGAGAGGCAGCCTCCCCTCT
>NW_022111317.1:2394711-2400575 GCF_000313985.2 Echinops telfairi
GGCCTGGGCGCCGCGGCAAGTGGCCACCGCAGCTGCCGCCACATCCTCCACTGGACATACGTGTTTGCCGCCTAAGCGGGCCCGGCCCAGGAGGGGCTCAGACTCCGCCCGGGGGTCCGCCATCCGGTCGCCGAGTCCAGCCAGCCCGGGGAGCACGCTGAATAGCACTACGCAGGCGCAGGCCGGAGTTCGGATGGGCGGGCACCAGCTCTGTGACGTACGGGGGCTCCCGTCGCTCCAAGCCAATGAGGGCGGAGATTTCGTGGAGTGGGCGGGGATTCTTCGGGCCCCGCCCTCCTGGGGGTGGAGCTTGGCTTCTCTGCCGGCCCGGTCAGTGCCTCGGGCTGTAGGGACGTGCCTGGACTGGGTGGAGTGCTTTAGGAGAATTCTTAGAAAAGCAACTTTCTCCCCGGCCTGCTGAGTCAGAAACTCGGGCGGGGTCTGATACTGCAGCTTGCCAGAGTTTCAGAACCTGAGTATGAACCCCAGGGCTACTAGTCCAAAGGTTAGCCGTTCAAATACGCCCATAGGTGCTTCGGACGTAAGGCCTGGAGGTCACCTTCTGAAAGGCCCCAGCCTTGAAAGCGCTATGGACAGCGATTCTTTGCACAAGTGGGGTCGTCGTGATTGGAAATGGGCTCAAAAGCATCTAATTCCGCGCGCGTGGGGAGACAGCGAGGGCCCGCCCCCACAAATTTCGCTGATAACAAAGCCAGGAAAAATATCACGGCTGGAGCAGCAAAGACTGAAGATTCTATGGGCAAAATATTGAACGACACAGGCAATACCAAGGAAGATGGAAAGCATCCACAGAGGCCCTGGGCCAAAAAAGGTCTGGTCGATGCTCCGTCCTTTCAAGATGCAGCCCATGGTCAAGAGCCAGTCTTATTGAAGGTCCAGGTCCGTGCTGCACTGAAGGCATTGTAAAAAGCAAGGGTCCAGGAATGGATGGAATGCCAATTGAGATGTTTCAACAAAAGATGGATGCTCATTCATCTATACGCAGGAACCTGGCCAACGACGACACCAATCCCTGTTTGTGCCCATTCCAAAGAAAGTAGTCCAACAGTGAGCAGAAATGATCCAGCAATACCATTGCTATCACATGCAAGTAACATGTGGCTGGAGAGAGGTCAGGAGCGGATGCAGGAGTCCGTCACCCACCAGAAATTCAGTTCTTCTAGCTGGATGCAAAGGGTATTATTGCTGATATCAGGTGGATGTTGGTGGTGAGCAGAAAACGCCAGGCAAATGCTTGCTGGTGTTCTGTCGACTTTGCAAAGACATTCCACTGTGTGGATCCTAACAAACTAGGGATAACTCTGAGAAGAATGGAAATTCCAGAATACTTCGATGTGTTCACGCAGAAAGTGTACACAAGCCAAGAGGAAGTCGTTGGACCAGAACAAGGGGATACTTTTGGGATACCCCAAAACCAAACCCACTGCCATTCAGTTGGTGCCGACTCATAGCAACCCTAGGACAGGGTAGAACTGCCTCTGTGGGTTTCTGAGACTGTCACTCTTCACGGGAATAGAAATCGGAGGAACAGCTGGTGGTTTCAAACTGCTGACCTTGCAGTTAGCAGCCCAATACATAACCACTAAGCCACCAGGACCTCAAGGGGATAGTAAGTGCTTTAAAACCAGTAACAGTGTGCATCAGGGTTGTAGCCTCTTGTGGCAGTTACATAGTTTCATATCAACTTGTTACATAGGTTATAGGGGTGGAGTCTGGTCTGTCAATCAGGTCATAGCCAATCATGCCTCTGTGTGGGTGGGCATACCTTCTCCTGAGCATTCTGGGAACTCCTGTTTTCCTCCCTGGAGGCGGAACACACTCCCCATGTTTTGTCTTCCTGCTGACAAGCCACATGGAGCAAGCTGATGGAGCCAGAGCTCTGGAGCTGGAGGAGCCAAGTGGAGACCCCTGACAGCGCTGAGATGCTTCCACCGCCACTGGATCCACAAGACTTTCCACCCACTGGCCTGTGATCTTCCTGCATTCAGCGTCATTGCATGTGCTGTGGGAGTCTGAAGAGGAATTTATAGATTGGTATCGGAATATGGGCTAATATGGGACTTATGGACTTGATCTGGACTGGGTTGGGATGTTTGCTTAATATACAATTACTCTTTATATAAAGACGAGTATCTCTGGATTTGTTTCTCTAGTCAACCCACACTAACACACCTCTCCTCACACGTACTCGATCTGTGAGCTGGATTGTATGAAAAAGAGCACAACCCTCTTTCTTCTGGGAACAGGAATGTGCTGGGAGGTGGAAGGGCAGTTTAAGGAGGGAGAGCCTGGTATGCCAGCAAAGGTGGGAATCTACCAGGGAACAAAGTCCACAGCAGATGTCAGAGTGCATGGAGAGAGAAAGGAGCTCCTGGATCCAGCTACACCTGAAGCTGCAATTCTTTTTAAGTGACAAAAGCCAATCAATTGTTTTTCAAGTGACCGTAGCCAGTAAATAATTCCTCTTTTCTCTTCAGTCCAGCCTCTCTCTTACAACATCGACTTAGGCAATAACCCGGAAGGTGACAGTTAGGGTTCTGAGCGGGGACTTTCCTTCTCCCACAATTCCTTGTGCTCTCCCCTTTCCAGCGGGGTCCCAGCACGGTGGCTCCCACAGATAAGGGCAGTGAGTGAGAAGGGCTGATGACAGCTGGGACCAGAGTCACCGTCATCACTCACAAGCGCATCCACAGCGTGGGCTTCAAAAAGCGTGTCCCCCGGGCCCTCAAGGAGATCCAGAAGTTCGCCCTGAAGGAGATAGGGACACCCGATGGAAGAATGGACCCCAGACTCAGCAAGGCTCTCTGGGCCAAAGGAATCAGGACTGTCCTGTCCCGTCTCCCGGTGCGGTTGTCCAGGAAACGTAGTGAGGATGAACATTCACCTAACAAGCCCTACATGCCGGTCACCACTGCCAAAAACCTACAGACAGCCAATGGGCATGCAAACTAGATTATCTAACAAAGGTTCTAAAACTACACGCGCACACATACAAATTGGGGTTTTTGGGAGAATAACTATCAACCACATTGTGGGGCAAAAAAAAAAGAAAACATGGATTGCCTTGCAGCAGGTCAGGAAGCTGCTTGGTCGGCTGGTGCCTAGAGACCCAACCTGGTAAAGGGCCGTGGCCTGGTCACACGTCAGGCAGGGCCAGGGCTTCTCCTCCCCTGGGCGCCTCCGGTCAGGATTCCATTTCCTGGGAGGGAGAGTCCAGCCGGACTGGCTGGGCCATTCGCATACATGGGAGTGTCTGAGATGACCTTCAGACGCACCCTGAGGGTCTGAGGTGTCGAGAGGAATGGTTCCTGAGAACCATTCCTTCAAGGAGGTCCTTGAAGGAGAAAGGAACCTGGAGTCAAGTTCCCAGCAGCTCTCGCAAGGAGGTTGGGTATCTGAGAAAGGGGGTTGATCGTCGGGCCCTCCCCAGAGTGACCAGCCTGCCCACAACACCCTTCTCCCATGACAAACTTCTCTGGAAACTCTTTCCCCTTGGGCCCCAGGCATTTCAGATGCCCTGTCACGTCCTCTGGTCATCTGAGCGAGTGGGTGGGGCCCCAGGGTGGGGCCCCCACCCAGACTGTCACTGTTTTCCTCTCCGGTCAATGTGTGTAAACGCATGCATGCACATGCGCAGCCAGTCTGCCCCAGCTCCGGGGGGGTGGGGGGTGGGGGGGTTGGAGGAGTGTGTAAGACTGAATGTTCAGCAAATTTCCCCTGAGGTCCCTGCAGATGGCCAGCCCCAAGGCGCCAGTGCGGAAGGTGCTTCACATCCGGGCAGTGACATTCCCTTTGCCCAGAAATGTTTGAAGCCCACGTGGAAGGCCGAAGGACATCAGCCCTCCTACGGCTGTTTAATTCCTTCACCACAGTGTCTTCGAGGTCCAGCCGTGTGGGGGGACTTCATGGCTCCCCAGGGCCCAAACTGGAGAACTGGGGGGGGTAATTTTGCTGACTCCTAAATCAGCAACAAGCCAGTTTCGACTTCCCCATTTTCGCCAAACACTCTCCACATCGAGCCGTGGGCCCTGGTTGTCCTTGCTTTGCAAAGGCTGGCATCTTCCTTCTGGCCAAGCGGTGCCCGCCGAGGGTGCACCCTGGTGGTGGGCTCAGATGCAGGAAGCAGCCTTGCAAAACCTCAGGCTTCAGAGCCCCCCACTACCCCGCCACCCCAGACTGACACCGCTGCCAGGTCAGGCCAGACCTGGAGACCACAGCAGTGGAGGCGGGGGCTGGGTGGGGATGACCAACTCCCTTCTGGAAAGAGCAGCCTCTGGAGAAGCAGTTCTTCAAGGAGCGGTCCCTTGCCACGGCTGGAGAAGCCCACGGGGTCCACAAGGCCTGGGCTGTGTCTTCTAGAACCTTCTTGATAGCTCCTTGCTGGTGGGCAGATGCACAGCCTCTCCTGAGCAGCTCCTGGCTCCCAGGATGTGCTCGTGGGCGTTTGTTGAATGAATAACAGATCGGTGGAGTTGGGGGCTCCACCCGAGGTTCTGGTTCCACAGCACGCAGAAGAACATGGTGAGCTTCCTCTCAGCCGGTAGAGCCGAAGGAAACCAGGATTCCTTTTGGCGCCAGCACAGGACGTCCCTGAGTTTCTGTCCAGACCTCAAAGCAAGACGTGAGGGATTTGAGTTATCTGTTGGCCGACTGCTTCAACGGTGTCAAAAGACGTCACTCTATGCCCCAAATTCCCTTGCAGGGTCCCCATGTGGACTCAGGCTCCAGCGAGCGCACAGCCTTCCTATCAGAGAGTGCCTCGCAGAGGTGATTAGGTGGAAATTTAACACCTTATCATCTGTTCCCACCGTGGACCCCTTTTAAATTTGTTTTCGATTTTACTGTGTACTTCTTTCGTTTGGAACAAGGTTTTCCTGTGTTTTCTTTTGATATTGTTGTTGGGTTGGTTTGTTTTATGGTTTTCTGCATATGAAATCCAGGATAGTCAAAGCCATAGAGCCAATAACTGGATTGATTGTTTCTTAAGGTTATGGTCCGGGAGTTTGGAGGGAAGTGAGGAGCTGCTGACAATAAATACAAGACTGAAGAAAACATTCTAAAATAGACCGTGGTGATAATTGCACAACTCTTTTTAATAGGTTTAAATCGTGGAATTGAATGGTATATGAATTATATGTCAATAAAACTTGAAATTGAAAAATAAAAAGAAGAAACAGAGAGAGAGAAGTCACTCTCCTGACCATCCTAGAGTCTGAATCGGGATTTCTCTAACTTCTCTCCAGTAACACGTCATATGGGGCCTGCATCTTATCAATCAAGAGTTGGGGACAATGATCAAGAAAAAATATACAAAGGCACAAATACTAAAATCAGGTCAGTAATATTTATTTGGGATGATAAAAGAGATCACAGGAAATTATATCTCCTTTAACCACTACAAAGTCCCACAAGCACCCCAAAACAGAGAAACACAACTTTTGTGATGGTCTTTCACCGTTTGGGCAGCACCCTCATTGACATCCAGTTCATACATCAGCAGCCACTTTCCACAGACAAACTCTCTCTTTTCAAACAAAAGCTGACCCCCGATTCCTCACTTAGCAACCACCTCCTTCTCCCACACCCCCTTTATGACAATAGTAAAGAATCTACTATATTAGAGACGTGTGTCTGGCAGCCACGGACACAGAGGTGCAAGGAGAGATTAAGGCTGACCGTGGTGGCTAACGTGAGGCGGCAACATGCTGAGCCACGATTCTCAGTGGTTTGGCAGTTATGCAGGCATGTGATATTTGGCAGTTATGTAGGCATGTGATATTTGGCGGCTATATAGGCATGTGGTATTTGGCGGTTATGTAGGCGTGTGATATTTGGCGGTTATG
>NW_022111317.1:2400818-2406605 GCF_000313985.2 Echinops telfairi
GGTTATGTAGGCATGTGATATTTGGCAGTTATGTAGGCATGTGATTTGGTGGTTATGTAGGCATGTGATTTTTGGCGGTTATGTAGGCATGTGATATTTGGCAGTTATATAGGCATGTGATATTTGGCGGTTATGTAGGCATGTGATATTTGGCGGTTATGTAGGCATGTGATTTGGCAGTTATGTAGGCATGTGCTATTTGGCGGTTATGTAGGCGTGTGATATTTGGCAGTTATGTAGGCATGTGATTTGGTGGTTATGTAGGCATGTGATTTGGCGGTTATGTAGGCATATGATATTTGGCAGTTATGTAGGCATGTGATATTTGGCGGTTATGCAGGCATGTGATATTTGGCAGTTATGTAGGCATGTGATTTGGTGGTTATGCAGGCATGTGATATTTGGCAGTTTTGTAGGCATGTGCTTTGGCGGTTATGTAGGCATGTGATATTTGGCGGTTATGCAGGCATGTGATTTGGCAGTTATGCAGGCATGTGATTTGGCAGTTATGTAGGCATGTGATATTTGGCAGTTATGTAGGCATGTGATTTGGCAGTCATGCACGGATGGGATCATTCTCCATTTTGTGACTGTTGTGTCCATCCGCCATTTGCACCAAATGCTGTTTTTCCCTTGAGGTCTTGGTCTTGGGAGCGCAACCACACCGATGAGTGGCTGCAGCTCGCCAATGTCCTCACCCCGCAGCAGTTCCCGACTCCACATTGTCTTCATTGATGTCAGGCCGGCGGGAAACCTTTCCCCCGTTCATCAGACCCACTCCTTCATCAGGATTTCAAAAATCCAGGAACCTGCATCCTAACTGACCTCTTCCCCTTATCCAATTCCTTCTGACAGGGTAGTTCTCCAGGTCAAAATCACTTTGACTGATTTCAAGATGTGAGTTTGCCCCTTTGTTTCCTACTTCATTCTTTCTCTCAAAAAGCTGGACTCAAAAAATGGCCTCGAAGAGAGGACCTGAAGCCCTGAAAGCACCTAGATCCCTGACACCCCGACTTGTCTCTGATGAGATGCACCACGCCTCTGTAATCATTTGGTTCATTTAGCACCTCTGAGAAGAGGCCCCTCCACTCCGAGTGCTGATGGAGGAGTCCAAATCCTCTAGGAGCATGCCCCGTAAGGATCGGCACGGTCCGTGCAACGTTTCCACGGTGCCTTTCTGTCCTCACACCCAGCAAACCACTAACTAGACCGGGGAACAATGGTTCTCTAGAATAGCCCAGGCTACTTGTCCAAACTGAAGAGCTCCCAACCCAGTGTCCCCAAAATGCTGTGTCCCCTCCAATGCCACTAATGTGACCAAGAGAAGCTGGAAAAAGAGGCCATGGTTGCAACCAATCATGGTTCAACTCTGCAACTTTGGCAAGTTCCACAAAACACATGACCATGTGAGCACATGGCTGGGCCCTGCCCAGGACCTTGGGAGGAGCCTGGACAGTGGGGTGCTTGTAGATGAGTCTATCACAGCTCATATGAAGCGGCCTCTGCCCTCCCCCACCCACCCACCCCGCCCCCATCACTCTCTATCGCCTGCATTGACTTAACAGAGGATCTGTTGCTGCCAAACGTTTTCCAAGTTCTTGTGCAAGTGGGCGCCCTGGTCTCAGGCAGCGGAAGCCCACGGTTGGCTCACTTAAGCAATCAAGGAAACTTGCTGGAAAGAGATCAAGGAGCTCACGACATCAACAGTTGGGGGACAGAAGCTGGCCAAGAAACAGAGCAGGAGTCAGGGAAGATCTGAGTTCAGCCTCAGGTGGACGCGACAGCAGTGGAAGACATCCACTCTATCCAGTACTTAACGTCTTAGGGAAAAATCCTGGCTGGTCAGCGGGTACCTGGACCAGCCCCTTTGATGTGCTGGGATGGGGAGAGGAAGGTCAGGGACCCCTGGAGCCTCTGGAGGTGGGGCTCCTTGGTTAAGCAGCTCATCGAGATGTCATGCAATGCAGGAGAGGCAGATCCCCAAGGCGTTCATGGGCGGGCTCTTCGAAAAGGGGCAGGAAGATGGGCGGTAACACCGCCTGTGGTGAAGGACTTCTTTTATGTTGCCTTTTTGATTGGATTCTTGGGGTGGGGTGGGGGTGATTAATCCCCCTCTCCCCCAAGCCCTGTGGAGTTTCTTTTGCCCTAGTCTTCTACCCCAAAGGGCTTGTTACATTTCTGGGGTAAGCTATAGACAGTTGGGTTTAAGACTGTTTGCCTAGCCCTAGGCCGCAGTCTAACCTGAGATTCTAAGGCGCCTCCCATAGGCTGGTCAATGTGCTAATGCTCATGAGGTGACTGTGGTTTATGCGCATGAGGCAACTATACCCCAATATGTAAATAAAGTGACTGTTACTGAGGGAGAGGGATTTGGTCCGTTGGTGCCCCCCCACCCCCTGCTGGAAGAGGCCCTGCCTTGAAATGGACAGAGTTCGTATGTGTCTGGCCAACCCCACAGAGGATTTTCAGGCAGAAAGAGAAGTAGAAGCGGAGGGGCAGCGGGAAAGCGGAAGGTCCTCGAGGAGATGGACGACACCGTGGCCGCAGCCATGGGCTCGCCTGGGGACAACGGTGAGGACCGTGCAGGAGCGTCCCGTTTCCTTCCGTCGTTCACACGATCGCCGTGGGTCGCACCGGACAACAGCAACAAGGACGTGTTCAAACCACACGGCCAGCGTCTGATGGAGACAAGACTCACACCCCTGTCTGTCCGGCCCAGACTTCTTAAAAACAAAATACAAAAACCTTCTGGTGGTGAACTGGGTGAAGTTGGACAAATGTTTTTGTACATTTGGTTTGGGGGCATCCAGTGCAAGCCCCACCATGTGACACCGTTCACCCCCTGGCCTCCCTGTTTCCATATCCCTTCCTCCTCCTCTCCTACCCCTTCCTGCCCGAGGAACCTTGCCCCTTGGACCTCCAACAGTGGTTTGATCTAAAGCATGCGTATCTCCCTAGTGGTAAGCCCATCTCTAGACCTGCCCACTGTTTGGCTGAAAATTGAGCCAGAGGGGTGAGTTCAGTTCTGGGCCTGACAGGGGACTAAATAAAGGGCACCGGTCTCTATCCGGCCAGCGAGTCTGCCAATACAGAATCCCTGATCTGCACTTTTTGCCCGATTGCATGCCACTTTCCCGGGCAAGGATGAAGCCACACTGGATGTCCCCAAAGCCAGGTCTGTGGGACACCTGCTGGGGTGCCTGCACAGCTACAAACCCTTCCCCTTCCCTGGGAGTCTCCCTATTAATCCTTTCTTTCTTAGAGCTAGGCCAGCAGCCACGCTTACCCTGTTGGACCTCGTCACCTGGACCTCGGGCGATCAGAAACACCCCGGGCCGGGCTCATCCAACTGAAGGACAAGCACTCATCAATGTCAGGAAGCCTGGTGCCCCCCACCTTCCCCACAGAGCTCCGGCGAAGGAGCCGTGAGGCCATGATATTCTGTGTCAGGTCTACCCAGGAGAGGGCACCCCAAACAGGACGTCCAAGAGACAGGACAGAGGACAGAGCACCGACATTGACCACCGAGGCTGCTCTGCAGAGGCTGGCCGGTCAAGGAACAAAATTACACCTATGTCCCATGAATTTCACAGCTTCTGCTCCCAGAAAGTACCGTGGTGTCACCCGTGGCCAGAGAAAAACAATGAGAATGGCGCCGATTGTGGGCAGCCGGTGAACCAGTGTGTCGCTTTGTTTTCTGCCCTTTATTCTCCATCCATTCCTGCAAGTCAGGAGCCACGGTGGCGGAGACCGCTGGAACGCGCCCATACTGGCCATCAACCTATCGCTGCTGCCCTTAGAAACCCACGGGACTACATCTCCCAGGCACCTTTGCGATTCACCTGCGCCAAAGATGCCTTAACAGAGGTTCTCAACCTGTGGGTTGGGGCCCCCTTGGGCGGTCAAACGATCCTTTCACAGGGGTCGCCTAAGACTGTCAGAAAACACGTTATTTCCGATGGTCTTAGGAACCGAGACACCGCTCCTCTAGCCGTCTCCAGGCAGGGCCGCCCACAGGCAGATACGCCCACCTATGAGTACCCCGCGTGAAGACTGTTGGCCATGCGACACCATGCTTCAAGACAAAATTTCATTTATTTGTCATTAGAAATAGATAGTTCACCGTATATCATGACATATTGTTTCTGTGACGCATCACTCTGCTTTCCTGATGTTCCATTTGTCGCCATGAAAATACCTCCTGCCCATCAGAGATTGACATGCGATTCATACCAGTAGCAACATGACAGTGATGAAGTAGCAACGAAAATCACTTTACGATCGGGGGTCACCACCACATGAGGACCTGCATCGAAGGGTCACAGCATGAGGAAGGTTGAGAACCACTGCCCTAGATGCAAGGATGGTGAGACTGAATTCGTTATCAGGAGAGGCCATTCCCTGGAGAAGGGCACTCACATGCTAGGTTTCTCAGGTGGTAATACCTCCGTTCTCCGCTTCACACGAGAAAGAAGGCACGCTGAAGGCTGGCTTGTGATCCAAGTGGGTTTTTATAACGGACCGAAGAAGCTTCAGGTTTTACAGTCTCAAAGGAGCATCACGCTATTTCAGGGACGTGTGCCACACTGCCCGTGAGTCGCTCTGGGGTTCACAACTGGACACAGGCAACCTCGAGGGACTTCCCAGCCACAGGTGGTGACCTGAAGCCGGCGTGACTGCCACACGGCCAAGGGGGCACAGGAGCACGGTCAAGGGGAGACGAGCAGAAAGGCCAGCCTTCTCTGCTGCCAAGGTATGTAGACCTCTGGCTGGGAGGTGTGGTCGAAGGGATTGGTTGACCTCATTGGCTGAACTGAGCCCACCTGGCTTGGGGGTGGGGGGCTGCATTGGAGCATGCCTGTTAAAGGGTCCTCATAGTTTAATGCTCATCTGATTCCTTCCCAACCTCCTGTCGGGGCCCTTGTGCAGGCCTGGGAGGGACAAGCCACCTCTTTCCCTATTCTGCTACCTAACAACGGTGCCTGGTAGAGCAGAGGGTCAGCAGAAAGGAGGAAGGCCCTCAATGAGATGGATGGACACAGTGGCCACCACAAGGGGCTAGTCAAACAGGATCATTGTGAGGCCGCCGTTGGACCAGGCGGTGGTTCAGACTGCTGTGCATCAATGCAACAACAACAACACAGGCAGGCACATCTCAGGAGAGGGCTATCACAGCAGATAGGCCTCGTCTGATGGGCCAGAGCCCCTCTATGCCCTTGGTTGGGAGGAGCAGAGATGCTGGGACCGTCTTGTAATTGCAGTGCAGGTGATGGACCCTCCCCATGCCTGTGGGGATCAGCGAGCAGACCAGTGACATGGCGATGCCTGCCTGGGAGTACAGAGCCCCATGGGACCGTGCAGCCTGAGCTCGGGCAGTTCAGTGGGAGCCCCCAACCAGAGTCCCGGGACTGAGGGACAGCTCCTAGAGACCTTGTGCACAACAGAAGAAAATGTTGCCCGGCCCTGCACCATCCTCGCCATCGTTCCTGATCCTGAGCCCACTAGGAAAAGGGGTGGGGACCCCCAAAGGTTGGTGGGGTAGAGAGGACTGTCAAGAGCCCAGTAGCGAGAGGCCTTGGCATGTAAGTCTCAGGGATAGGAGACGCGCAGCTCTCACCAGCTGCCCCCTGGGCTAGGGCGCTGCGGATGGACGGCACGGAGGGAGCTGGGGGTGACTGTGTTAAACACACAGCGTCAAACCCTCCTCACTGCCGCAAGTCGATTCCAACTCATAGCCGCCCTGAGCCACCCATAGGACAGGGCAGAAGAGCCCCCATGGGCTTCCTA
>NW_022111317.1:2407739-2408834 GCF_000313985.2 Echinops telfairi
TCACGCACATTTGTACATATGTTGCCATCATCGTTTTCAAAGCATTTTCTTTCTACTTGAGCCCTTGGTATCAGCTCCTCATTTTGCCCCTCCCTCCCCCGTACAAGGACTCTTTGATATAAAGTTATCTCTTACACACTTATGAGTGTCAGTGAATGTGTTTCTCTAGTCCACCCAGACTAACACACCCAGCCTCGCTTCCAGTTTGAAAAGACCTTTCTAAGGGTCACTCAGTGTCCACGGCCAGCCTAGGACAGCCAGGGGAGGTGGACTATTCCCTTTACACAGCTGAGAAAGAGGTGGGAGGGAGGGGGACACCTGGTCTCAGGGAGCCCAGGGCGCAGAAGGGGGTCCTAGTTCTCCCATCATGGAGACTGTGGCCAGGGTCTCCTTTAAGAAGAATCAAGGTCATGGCCCAAGGCTGCTTCCTGGGAGTCAGTGCCCCCTCTCTCCAACCTTTTTACAATCCTGGCTCCCAGCGTGCATCCCACCGCAGGCTGCTCTTCTCGGCTCAACTAAAAAAAACCAAAGAACTGCCATCGAGTTGATGCCGACTCCAATGGCCCTTGCGAGCTTCCAAGACTGTAATTACTTAATGGGAGGATTAAGCCTCATGTTTCTCCCACGGAGCAGCTAGTGGTTTTGAACTGCTGACCGTGTGGTTAGCATCCCAACTCCTAACCACTACACCACCGGGGCTCCGCCTTCTCAGCTGGGGTCCGTAGTTCGTTGCAATGGCCGCACAGAACTCACAGGCCACGCTCATGATTGCGTGGAAAGAAGTCACAGGTTACAAATTCAGGATCAGATCAGGGCAGGACGCAATTCTGCCGTCAGGACAGCCTCTCCGCAGGCCTCTCTCTGGCCCTTGGGCCCTTGATTGGCTCAAGTCCCTTGGGCCGCCTGGTCCAGCCTAACCTCTGCTCTGCTTGGGAAAGCATATGAGAGTGGTTGACCTCTTCCGAGAAGCGACCTGGTGCACCCCCCACCTCAGTCAGCCTCAGTCTGAAGGCACCCAGCTCTCTCACTCTGTGTGTGAGTCCGGGTTGACTAGAGAAACAAATTCCCAGACACTCCTATGTGTATGAGAAAGAG
>NW_022111317.1:2409405-2412444 GCF_000313985.2 Echinops telfairi
TTGTACAGCCCCTCCTGTGACATGTGGTTACCTGGAATCACACCCCCTAAAGAGCTATAAGCCTTGGTTAGCAATAAACGTGTCCCTCTCCATGTGGATCGCCAGGTGAGGCTGAGGTGAGCATGCTACTATGAAATGTGTCTGACTCCATTATTCCAACGTCTCTTCTACGTCTCATGTTCTCTATGACTTTTCTATAATCCTTACTTATTATCGCCATACACATGTGCCTGCTGGACCTGTGACGATGTGTTAGGGGCTCTCTCCCCTGACGTGCAATGACGCCGAATGCAGGACGATCACAGGTCAGTGGGTGGGAAGTCTTGTGGATCCAGTGGCGGTAGAAACATCTCAGCGCTGGCAGGGGTCTCCACATGGCTTCTCCAGCTCCAGAGGTCTGGCTCCATCAGCCTCTCTCCACGTGTCTTCTACACAGGGATGTCTCCCAGGGAGTGAGCGTATGTTCCACCTCCAGTGAGCTATTTATCTCCTTAGCGCCTCCAAATGAGCTCATCATGCTGAGACCTGATCTCCGAATCCTTAAATTGAACCAGATTATGTAACGACCACTCTCTAGGAGCCAGGCAACCCACCGCTCCACCTCCAACCAGTCTCCAGGTTTTGCGACCACCATCTCTCTACCCCTGCTTCCCGCCACCTCGCCCAACTCCTGTGTTAACACATGGTCCCTGTTTTCTGGGTCTAAGAAGTTTCCGGTACAGGAACCCCTGGTCCAAACCAGGCTCTCCACTCCTGTCTCTTCTGGATGGCTTCCCCCAACCCCCTGGCCCCTCTGGAATGGTTCATTTTAAATCAAGCAGGATGGTAAAACTGACCAATCCCTCTCGTAAAGTTTCCACGCATCTTATTTGCATGGTACCACCCCCACAAGGGTACTGTGTGCCCTATTTTCATTATTGGGAAGTTGTCCAATACTGCTTGTGAACCCCTAGGACCTATTTGCATAGCCCCCTACCCTCAAATATTCGCTGAGAATCCCAAGACCACTGCAGGAAAGGTCCTATAAAGGCAAAGCATTGCATGATAAACACGGCCCCTCCCTCAGTGTCTAGCTCCCACCTGCTATCTGCATGGCTGGACTTCAGCATCCAGGACTCAACGCACAAACAGATTCCAGCAAAGGTTCACTTACCCGCCAGAGTGCGCCCTCAGACACTGACGTGACATAGACCCAAGCCCGGCACTCTACAGTGTCCGAGAGTGCTGGCCACGCCGACAGCTGGCCCTCTGGGTTTGGAGGAGCAGAAGCATATTCAATACCGAGCAGCTTTTTAAAAGGGAAAAAATAGATAACATTCCAAACGCAAGGTTAAGTAGAACAATGAGTATGAGGAAGAAAATGCTCAGAGACATCGTTCATTCAAGTCAGACGACCCAGATCATAAATTTCACAGGGTACTGGCAACACCTTGCCTTCTTTAACCCGTGCACTGCTGAGCATTTTGTCATCTATGTGAAGCTTCCTGTTTGCATGCTGTGTGGCTTCCCCATACAAATGCATTCTGGAATGGTTTCTGCAGGGAGAGTAACAAACAGAGCAGTTGGTCTGTCCGGGTCGATTTAGAGTCATTGTTAAATACTGAGAGTTGGGGTGCTGGAACGGGCAACTTCTCATGCACATACAGTCGCAGGGCCCAGCCGGCTCCTGGGCCGGTGGTGTCTGCAAACCAGAAGCCTGGTCAGCTGTCCTTTCCCAGTTTCTGCCCAGGTGTGTTGGGTGACCACGCCCCGCCGCAAGCTGGTGCGCACTCTGACCGGCGGGGGAGCTGCTGTGCGGGCTCGGTGTCCAGGAGAGGCCAGTCCTCCGATTAGAAGCCACACGTGTGAAGACTGGAGGGGTTGCCCGTCCGCTCGCTCGGCCTCCTCATGTTGGCAGTCTTGTGTCTCCCCCACTGCCCGCTCTCCATCCACTTCTGGTGACAAGGCCCGTGAGGCATAGCCTGACAGGATGCCCAGCCCTGCTCTGCTCCCCTGGGGCACGTGAGCTGACCCTGTGGATGACCGGGATATACCTGGAGCATTCCTGTACATAGATGGCTGGCCAGGGCCTCATGACACACAGAAGGGACCACCAGCTACAGACAGGTGACCGACTGAGCCCAATGACAGGTGCTGCCATTCCTGCCTCCTCTCGGAGAAAGGCCAATGCCACTGAGTCTCAGGTGAGGGGAGATGGAGGATGGAAAGAGATTGCGGTTGTAACAGGTGCGTCATCTTGTAAACACAGTAGGGACACACCTGTGTGCATAGTGTCGAGGACGCCTCTCCTTCCCAGGACAAGGGCTGACCACTCACCCCTGATCAGAGCCCTGTCCCTTGTGCCCAACGATTTGCATCGGATGGTCACACTGTCACTGCCAGGATGGACAAGTGTCATGGTGGGGAGGGAAGGTTGGCTTTAGAGTCAAATGAGCCCAGCCCTCGTGCACCAGCCCTGGGAGCTGGACAAAACCCTTGACTTTGACCTTGACCTCTCTGAGCCCCAGGGCCAGGTGTTAAAGGTGTGCAGCACTTGCAGGGCCAGCGCTGGCACCAGGCTCCATCTGGAGCCTAGGAGGGCTGGCAAAGAGCCCCTCTCCCAGTCTCCCAGACAACACCTACAACACCTGCTGGGGGCCTGAGCTATGGCTGGGAAACCAGGTACCCAGGCACCAGGGGAGCTCAGAGCTCACCCCACAGCCATTGAGGGGAGGACGAGGCAACAGTAGCTCCTGATGCCCAGATCCCCCCGGGACTGACCTCAGCTCCCATCACAGGCCGTGAGAAACATGCAGTGGGTGGCGTCTCAGGGATTCCTCCTGCGCGTTTCGCGTTTCTCTCCCTCTCTGAGCACCCGGCCTTGGCCTGGGTTGGCTGGAGGCCGCCATCTCTCTGAAGGGCACTGGAGGGGTGGCAGGAGGTGCCCAAGGACAGAGCTCGGGGATTTGTCTTCTGACGTGCTGAAGAGCATCCTGCAAGCCTTGCAGGCCAGGCTGAGCCCTGAGAGAGGAGCTTCCGTGTGTGTGTGTGTGTGTGTGT
>NW_022111317.1:2413988-2416318 GCF_000313985.2 Echinops telfairi
GTTTGAAGTCATGTTCACTTCTACAGAAGGAAGGAGGACCCACGTGACCATCTGTGTTGCGTGGGCCCTGTTTTTTCTGGTATGCTCCACCACCACCACCACCACCCCTCCCTCTCTGCCCCCTGCCCGGATCATCTACTTTGTGACGCTCAGCCCACCTCCTTTTGGCAGCAGTCCCAACCGCCCACCTTCCCCTACCTCCTGGCTACACCTACCTCCCCCTGTCCCCAGCCCGGCCATGACCGATGTGCGGTTGTCGTTGGCTGTGCTCCTGGGGAAGCAGGACCAGGGGTGGCTGTCGGTGTGACCCTACAGCAAGAGCTGGACCTCGAGACACGCTCCCCACTGGCAGATCCGCTCCAGCCATAGGCACGAGTCTCCAACGGCCTTCCCAACAGGCAGGCTCGACCTTGTATGCTGGCTCGACCTTGACACTTGGCCTGCTGACCACCCTATGGAGGGGACCTGACCGTGCTCTGAGGGCAAGTCTCTCTTACTGGTTCCATGACAGAAATGTCTTCCCCGGCTCTTTGAAGGCTGTTGGAGGTCTGTCCCTTCTTGCGCATCATTTGTTAGCTCTGTCTGTACGGGATTGATGTGGTGAGCCTGACCGCCTTGGTGCGATTTTGTTTTTTATTGTGTTCTGTTGGGTTTCCCAGCTGCGAAGGGCAGGAGGAAGGGATGCCTAATGAGAATCACTGACACAAGGGGTTGCGGGGAATCCAGGGCAGGGGGTGGATGATGGGGAGGGTAGAGGGATTTCGGGGGTCCGTGTACAGATGAGAGGGGAGCAGGAAGGACGGGAATGGGCTGTGGTTGCGCAACTCATCCCGGAGGCGATCCCACCATGGGAAGGGGATGCTCGAAGCAAACTGGTGTGGGGGGGATTGTACGATTCTCCCTGATAGGATCGAATGACTGAACTATTGAATTCTGTGATAGGTAAATTACTTGCCAATAAAACTGTTGGGAAAAATTAGCTGAGATTAATATTTTTTTTAAAAGATGTGGCTCACGTAGTTGCAGATATAGGCAAGTCCAGTCCAGTTCAGGTCCGGGCGTCAGGGGTCAGCCGACTCCAGCGGCTCCAGGGGCTGATGAGCAGGAAGCATGGAGACCACAGGTTGGTGGATTCCGGGCTGAAGAAATCTGAGGTCAGCCAAATGAACCCAAGGTCAGAAGGCTGTTGATGGTTCCGGGGATCGGAAGGCAATATGACAGGAGGCCGATGAGCCAGACACCGGATCCAAAGTCCAACCGTGGAAGTGAGCTCGGGTCCCGCACCGCTGACTTATGCTAAGAGTATGCCATGCCCTGAATGCCTCCCTCGATGGCGTGTAGGTTGTGGCCAGATGAAGGACGTCTCATCTCTCCACAACCGCTTGGCCTTGACCACACTGTGCCAGATCCGGTCATGGGAGTACCCTGCCCCCCACTAAAACTTAACCAGCATCAAGTTAGAAATTCTCCTCTGCACTTTTGATTTTCATATACATCCAGGGCTGGCTTTTCTCAAAAACTTTTCATGGCTTGTTTTCTATGGTTTTCTCCTGGAGTCTTCCAACTTGTGACTTGATGTTTCTTTTTTAAGGGACCTCAGGTCCCAAGAGGTCCACGGGTGACATCCCTCAATATATGGCACACACACACCCCCATTGAAGCTGGGCCCTTCCTTCCCATCCCCACGTGTCCCCTCCTCCCCAATGGCCTCTGTTCTCTTGCTTTGCTTTCATAAAATTTTATTTATTTATTTTAATGGGGAGTTAACACATCTCGCCCATCGTTCCACGGTCCAGTCACGTCAAGCAGTACTGTCCAATAGCCCCCATGACCACTTCTAACTCAGCCTTGGACCCTGCACTGTGGCGATGTCTAAGATCATCATCCAGGGACGCTGAGGGGCACCGTCAAAGTGAGAGTGAGGCGGTGGCATTCACGAGAGACCCAGCCTCACGTCAAGGTTCCTGCTGCAGACTCGCTTGGACAACGGGTGGCAGTAAGGGCATCCCCGAGCGGGAAGACGAGGTCGGTGCTGTGGAGCGGGCCAGAGTGACAACTGAGCCTGGGCAGCGGTGGCATCCTTTAAGCAGGCGCTGAAGGATGGAGAAAGGTGTGAAGCTACGGACGGACCAAAAGACACACGGAAAAGAAAACCGACTGAGAAGACACAGAGCCAGAAGCGGTGGCGAGCCGGTGACCCACGTTCTGCCATTGGCTCAGAAGATGGCGCATTGATCCGGCTACCGTCCCTCCAGTTGATCGAAAGAGAGGAACTTGGGTTGTGGTTTGCACGGGGAACAAAGTAGACCAGCAAAGTCCAGCCGATAATC
>NW_022111317.1:2417201-2427862 GCF_000313985.2 Echinops telfairi
CATGGGGTCAGACAAAGTCAAAAACAAAGAAGAAAAGGGTTCACATTACAATTAAGGAGTAACACTGTCTCCCAAGGAGAACGATGTTTTGATGTTCCCCGGCCAGTAAGAAGGAGACAAACAGACATCATTTTCTTCAAGAACACGTGCCTCTGCAGGTTTTTACCAAGTGCTTTTAGGGTAGTGGATAACTGAGCAGTGGAGAGGGGGTCAGTGGAGAGAAAGTCTTGGTCACAGAGTGCATGGGAGTCCCTCTGTGTCAAAATGTGAATGGAGTGTGTTTTTATGTTATAACTTTCTTAGCATGTTCAACTTTTTATCTATGCTGTAAAAAATAAACGTGATAAGTCCTTTTTACCCCCCTCCCAAAACCTTGCATCAGGTTAAATCTGCCTAAAGATGGAGAAAGGAAAGTTCTTGGGATAATTTGGGTACAGGTCAGGATGGTAAAGGTACAATCACCTGTGAAACAATCTCACTGATGATCCAAGATGAAGAGATAAAGCTACCTGAGAGCCCCAAAGGATTTGGACCCGCCTTTGAAAGGTCTTTGGTACCTACTTTGGGCTGGGAATCCGCGGGAGGGTTTTGAGTTAGAGATGTAGCGTGACATGACTTGATATGACATGATGTGTAGTGCAGCGTGACACACAGAAAGGGTCGCCTGACTGCTATGTTGAAGATAGTCCACAGGGAGGACACGGGCAGAGAGGACGAGTGGGTGGCCGGGGTGGTCTGAGTGTGGGGCAATCAGGATTCGCCAACATATGCTATGTAGGGCATGGACCGGAGAGCAGAGGGTGGCAGCAGCTTTGTGTCCCAAGTAACTGGAAGGATAAAGGGGGAGTTTAATGAGCATGAGAAGTCTACCTATAGAGTTCTTTTTCTTAAAGAGAAAGGAGTTGGATTTCTGACGTAGAAATTTGAGATGTCCCTTAATAGAAATTGCATATGAACGTGGTACACAAAAATCCACCCCGTCCATAAAACTTCATTTAAAAATAATTACATTGGGATGTAGGAGAGCCCCGGGCTACCCACATGAGACCTGATGACGCCAACTGAAATTTTCCCACGCAGCTGTAGGTCCAGGAAGCAAAGGATAACACAGTCGTTGGACTGGGTTGATTTTTGGTGGTGGTCACAGCTGGAGGGGCAGGGTGGGGAACGGCTTTCAGTGTGGCTACAACACGTCCAGTCATACTATCAGAATGCTTACAAGGCATCCTTTGTGGAGTTGGTCGGAGCAATATCAGTGTTGATGGGAGACATTTTTTTTTTGAGGCCGGAGCTTGTAATAATTAACACCAAGAAAAAAAATAAATAAATAAATAAATAAATAATGATAATAATTAACACCAAGGTTCTTTAGAAATTGCTTCTTTCTCTTCCTCCTTCCCATGACACCTCATGATCACACAGGCTGGTGTGCTTCTTCCATGTGAGCTTTGTTGCTTCTGAGCCACCAGCTTTCTTCACCACATTTGCTTATGTACCCACTTTGTCTTCAGCAATTGTGTTGGGAAGGTGAGCATCACAGAATGCCAGATTGTTAGAAAAAAGTGGTTTTGTGTTGAGGGAGTACTTGAGTCAAGGCCCAATGTCCATCTGCAACCTTAATTCTTAACATATAGATATAACTGCATAGTTTTATTCCCTTCTCTCTCTCTCTCTCTCTCTGTATATATATATATATTCACATATGTTAATGCCAGTATTTAAGCCTCTAGAAATATCCTTTACCTCCTGGTTCTTTCCTCTATTTCCTTTTTACTTCCCTCTTGTCCCACCATCATGTTCACCTTTATTAGGGTTTAGTAATTCCTTGCTGCTACATTGCCCTTGATTGAGCCCCACTAGGCATCCTACGACCTTCCTTCCGTTGATTTTAGTTCACTTGTTGTTTCCTTGTCCCTGGGTTGGTCCCCTCCCCCTTCCTTTTTCTCACCTCCCCTTCTCCCGTGCCCCCCCCCACCATTCTTTTCATCTCCAAATTATTTATCGTGTCGATCGTATCTAGATAGACATGCAGGCAAAGCCAAATAAAACAACACAGGAAGTAAAAACCAACAAATCAGTAACAACGACCCCCAAAACCCAAAATCACAGTAACAAAAAGAAAGCCACTGGCAACAATGGAAAAGCCTCTAAAAGTTCAAGGTCTATTTGTGGTCCTTCACGAGTGGTTTCCAGTCAAGTCTGATGGGGTGCCACACTCTGTCTCCCAAGTCTATTTTTGGAATTCCCCGGGGCTTTCATCAGTCGGCTCCCCCTGCTGCTCTGCTGCAGGCCCTCAGTGCCTCGCCCCAGCGTGATGGGGCCAGACCGCGCACTCCCCGCCCTGTGTCTCCAGCGCTGGCCCCGGCAGTGCCATGATCCAGTGAGGGACCCACAATTGCTAGGTTTAAACACTGCAGAGACTTCTGTCTTTAGCCCAGCGGCTTTATCTGTTGTGAACTTGGTGAAGGTTAAGGCGATCTGATCCCCAAAAGATGTGCAGTCTTCAAACCCTAAGGAGAAGTCTACTTTCTCCTACTGGCCTCTATCTATGCCTGGAGCTGACCGACGGCAGTGGCAGGGGTCTGGGGCTGAGGTGACCACGGGGGGCAGGTCTCAGCAGTGCGTCTACACTCTGTCAAGCTAAGAAGGCGCGCCCCTGGCAACGGTGTGCTGATGAAAGTGCAAGGGACCGAGCGGACTCTTGTCTACCCGCACTCAGACCCCAAGCATCATGAATCTAACGCTGCTAAGAAAGCACCGGGCAGTGCTTCCGTCTGCTATTCCCCAGGCCACCACAAGTGGGAGACGACTCCGTGGCCACTGACCACACGGCTGTCCACGCTCACCAGTCCCAGCCTACTTTTCAACAAATGAGCCGAACGTACGGACCCCGCGCCCTCACCTCCCTCCGTCTCCTCCTGTCTCTGGTGCCATTGTGCTCGGCATCTTACTGTGCACGTGTTACACGCTCCACGACGGGCCATTTGCATTTTAAAGACATTAAGAACACTCTAGCGTCTTGCGCACCGCTGTGAGTCCCCGGATCACCTTCGCGTCCAGTCTGAAGGACCACCTGGAACATTTCTCGTCGTGCAGGTCTGCGAACAACGGAGCCCCTCAGCTTGTTGCTTTTCATTTTACTTTTGATTTTTGTTTGTTTGCTTTTGAAGGATAGTTTCACGGCAAAGAACTGCAGGATGAGATGGTTCTGTTTCCTTCCGGCATTTCAAAGATGCCGTTCCACGGTCCTCTGGCTTGCATCGTTTCTGTTCAGAAGTCTGCAGTAATGATGTTCTCTTTCTTCCTCTTCCTTCCTCCGCCCCCGCCCGCCCGTCCTCTGTTTTTTAGGATTTCTCTGTATCGCTTGTTTGCTCTGGGTGTGATCAGGGCCTAATCTAGCTTGGTGTGCCTTTCTTCTTAATTGAGCATCTTGAATTGAGGCAGACTGACAAAAGAAACTCCATTTTTTTTAGCCTCCTTCCCCGTCCCATCTCGGAAAGTCCCACTCGTGATTGGTTTTAGAATGGACTCTCAGGTTCCCAGGTTCTGGACACTACAATTAGTTTAGACTGTTCTTTACTATATCGGTTGTTGTGACTATTGTTCTTTTTGATGTTGCCATCTGGATGGTGTAGTTAATCTTGTTATGGTATTGTTTCTTTTATAAGGATGTCCCTTGTACTGCACGCTTGCTTTTCCTGCGGTTACCAGAATGTTATCATCAATGCTGTGCCCTGTAATGCTCCCGAACCCTAAATAGTAGCATTAACTTGGTTTTCTGCTTCTGTCTGCGCTTGATTTAAGTCTTCAACTGAGCATAAATGAGTTTTTAGCCTTTAAAGATTAACTGAAATGTGGACTCTGGACTGCAATCAGAGAATCGCTTTTAGACCCTAGCAGTCTGGTTATAACTGAATAAAGACTGCTGTAAATGATCAAGACATGGCAGTGGCAGTTTTCCCCTACCCGCATGGGGCTGGATCCCAGCAAAGCACACCCCAGATCCCAAGGACGGGGGAGCTGTGCCACATGAGGTCTTTCTTTGAGAATCACAGTCCTCTCTGCATGACCGTCTCAAAAATGTCAGCTCCTTGAGTCTCCCTGAAGTCTGACTTTCACCTCCCCAACTCAAAGAGACAACCATAGCTTGGGTGCCCCACGTCCTGTGCCACTGTCCAGGTGCACCTTCTACCTGACAGCTGGATGGTCCGAGGGCTCACGCTCAGAGGAGCGGAGGGGAGACACAGAGGAAAGGTGGCCACATGAAAATGCACCTGAAAATCGAGGAATTCCCGGGACCGCCAGAATCCCAGAGTGGCAGGGCAGAGAGAGAGAGAGGGGAGAGGAGCATGGCCCATAATTGGGGCTGCTGGTCAGCAGAAACGTGGTTTTTGAAGCCACTCACTTTGTGGTGAGAACTGGTGCATCTGAACGAGGGTGCTGGCGAGGCTGTTGAAAGCACCGTGGACTGGCAGAAGGACAAGCCCATCTCTCTTGGAGCAAGTCCAGCCAGAATGTTCCCCAGAAGCCAGCGTGGTGAGAGTCTATCTTAGATATTGTGCACACAATGTCAGGAGGGGCAAGCTCCCTGGAGAAGGGCATCGTCGTTGATAAAATCGAGGGTCCGCAAAAAAAAAAAAGCGGAAGATCGATGATGGAGGAAATAGATGGACTGGCGCAGGGGCCACAACATGGGGTTCAAACGTAAGACCCAGTGAGAGGATGGCACCGTGTCCGGTTTGGTCGTACCCCGGTCACTACGAGCCTGAACCGATCGGCGGCTCTGAACCACAACAGCAAAGCTTCGTGGGTCAGTCTGCTTGTTTGTTTACAGCAGCAACTAGAAACTAGGGCCATCCCACTGAAGAGACACTCGCCACCCCACATGGGTGGTGCCCTCCTGGGGACAGAGCTGACAGACCAGAAGACGATGCACGGAGCTTCAAAGGCTGGTAGCAGGTCGGGAGATGGTGACAGTCATGAGAGAGAAGCTGCCGGGGCAGGACACGGAGTGGGTGGCCTGTAAGGGCCCCTCCACAGTGAAACCACCAGCAGAGACCCCTGGACGCTCTGGGGTCTGATAGCTGTGGAGCTGAGGGAGCCAGGGACGTGTCGCTGGGCTTTCTGGGGATGAAAGGAAAGGCCCGGATGCTTGGGTTCCGTGGGAGAGGTCCAGGGGAGAGGGAGCAGCGGCAGGAGGGGTGTCCCTGGGGAGCAGGGTGCGGGGAGGCCCCAGTGCCCAGCAGGATGGGGCTCAGGGAGAATCTGGGGGGTCACAGAGGGGGAAGATGGGCTGTGGGAGAGGAAGGTGGAGCCACAAGCAAGGGTGGAGGTTGGAGGATGGAATCGAGGTTGGAGGATGGGGGTGGAGGATGGGGTGGAGGATGAAGGATGGGGTGGAGAATGGAGGATGGAGGATGGGGTGAAGGATGGGGTAGAGGATGGAGGATGGAATGGTGGATGGAGGGTGGGGCTGGAGGAGGGGGGTGGAGGATGGAGAAGGGGGTGGAGGATGGGGCGAAGGATGGAGAATGGGGTGGAGGATGGGGTGGAGGATATTGCTCTTTCTCAGGCTCCCAAGACCTGGTGCTACCCTCACAGCAGTGTGTCTGGTCTCCAGCCTGCTCTTCCCATGAGGAGTCCAGGGTGTCCAAGACCACCCATGCCCACAGACAGTCATCAGAGCTCTGACCTTGAGGCTTGCTGTCTGCACCCACCCTCCCAGGTTCTCAGTGAGGAAGACAGCCTGGGGGGCCACATGGCAGGCAGGGATGTGACCAACACTCCTGCTGAGCACAGGCCACCTGCTCTGTGGATGGTGTTCCTGGTGAATCATTGAGGAAAACAGACCCCAGAAGGAGGGGCATTGAGGTAGTTAGTTTATTGTGCCAACCTGGCCGATAAACACATGTGGGATCAATTGAAGGGTGGAAAGATAAATGGCTTGGTGAGCCTTGCCTTTCTTGTCTCTTGCTCTTTGATCATCGGACCAGTGTGCAGCTGCCTTGCTTGTTCTGTGCCTCAATTTGCAAGCTACACTACCTGTGGGACGCCTAACCCATGGACTGTGTCGCTGTAATTTGAAGTTCCTTCAAGACCTGCTTTGCCACACCATTGGAATTTACATCTCTTGAGCTGGGGACTGTCGGACCCTGTCATCTGCCTGACTGTTGGTGACCTGCCCTGCTGTTTGCTGCCTGTGGCCGGATAGCCTGAATTGCTCTACAGAGGACTACCCCGGCAGCCCTCAAGACTTGAAGGACTGCCAGTGTCTCACAACTGTCTCACCGGAGTGAGTTGCACTGAGCCATTTGTACTGCTTTATAATGTAATTAACTGTTTATTTCTTAGGTTATCTATCTATCTGTATAAATATATATATAATGATTAGCTTTCTAGTTTTCTTTCTGTGAACCCTGTCTAACACAGGCATTATTAACACCCCGGACTCCCTGCCCACGGTCAGGCCTGGGTGTGTCCACCTTCCCTCTCCGGTGGAGGGCAAGGCCTACTCACATTCTGTTCTCTGGAGCCCTGCTGGCCTCACCTTGTCCTGGCCCTGCTGCCACCAAGGGCACAGGTTCCTGTGTGCCAGGCGCTGGCAAGGTGTCATGTGAACCCTGTCTCCTCTTACTGCTGGCTGGCGGATCATCTCAGCCCCGCTTTACAGAGGAAATGGTGACGGCTCACGAGGTGAGGATGCTGCCCAGGTCCCCAGATGGCACCTGGCAGAGCAAGGATGCTCACCTGGACTAGCAGACCCTCAAGGCACCTGCTGTGACCACCCTGTTCTCCTGGCCCACCCCAGAGAGAGAGGGAAAGAGACAGAGCACTCACCTGCTCCCGGTGCCCCTCCCAGTGGGAGCCTCGAGCTCAGCCTGCACCCCAGCCTGTCCCGGCTCAGCTTGAGCCCCGGGCCTCTCCCTGGGCTTCTTCACTGCCCCTGAGGCCAGTCTCTGAGACCCCAGAGCATCCTGGTGGGGCTCCCTCTGTGAAGTGGAAGCGGTGCTGGCCCACTCATGGCAGGGATGGTGTATAAATATAAGGGTGGCTGGCGGGGAGCTAATGGAGCCATAACATGGCCTTCCCAGGGAGGGCCAACTGCAGGCCAATGGAAGCAGAGGCTGACCCTGCAGAGCCTCCTTGGTGCAGCGCCCCCTGGGACAGTCCAGACCTGAGAGCATTAGCAGCCTCGGGCCGGAAGGGTAGGGCTGGAGAGCTCTCCGGGCTGGGAAAGGCCATTATGAGCACCCTTACCTGACCACATGGCTGAGTGCTCTCTTGATGGGCCTGCCCAAAACTGACCCTGATCACTGGGGTGGGGAGGATGGAGCACTGGACCGGGAGTCCCAGGGCCTTGTTTCAGGGCCAGCTCTGCAGCTTGTTAGCTTGTTGGCCAACCGGCTTCCCTGACCTCTCCGAGCCCCAGTCAGTCACCATCCGCGTCCTGACTCACGTGACCCTCACGTGTCAGAGCAGAGCCGGGACCCCCCAGGGTCTCAAGACCCGGTTTCCTAGCAGCCGATCTCAGGCCTTTCTTCCAAGGCACCTCTCTGGGTCACCTGCCAGAGTGAGGTGGGAGGTGTTCATCATCGGCCAGGGACTCCTCACTCAGGTGCTGTCATCCCTCCCTGGCCCCTCAGGGCCCCAAGAGGAGGAGTAGGGAGGACCCACAAGCCACACAGAGAAGGAGGGAGGGGGGAGGCGCCCCATCTTCTTCCTGATCTCTTCCCCCACGGTGCTGTGGTCACTTGCCTGCCCATTGCTGATGACCCCAGCTGTCGCCAAGTCTCTTCCACAGCAGATGGCATCTCCCCTGCAGCCCACACCTGCTGCACCTGAACAGGTGCTGCTGGGTAACTGGCCCTTGTGTGAGGCTCCAGGAGACAAACACGGAAACAAAACACACCCACAGCCATTGAGTTAATTCTGACCTCTTCCCCACAGTGCTGTGGTCACTTTCCTGCCTGCACCTGAAGACCCGGTGTAACTGAGCCCAGTAGAGGTGTCACTGCAGGCCTTTGCACTGGTGGACGAGCGAGGCTCACTGCGGGGACATGAGCAGGTGACAGGGGACTGAAAGTTGGCTGAGGTCCTAGGAGAGTCCTTCCGAGGTGTGGAAGCCCCTTGTAGAGGGACCACGCCCAGGACAAGAGGGATCAGCAGGAATGACCATGTGGTGAGGCCGAAAAGAGCCCTGGCCCTGAGATTCGTGTTGCTTCCTGGTTGGCAAGACCATCAGCTCTTGGGAAGGCAGTGTGGTTCCTTAGGATGGGGAGGCTCCTCTGTGTGAGTCCGGGTAGACTAGAGAAACAAATCCAGAGAGACACTCAGATGTGTATAAGAAAGAGCTTTATGTACAAGAGCAATTGAATAGTGAGAAAACATCCCAGCCCAGTCCAGATCAAGTCCATAAGTCTGATATTAGCCCATATGTCCCCTACCAATCTATAAAGTCTTCTTCGGATTCACGCAACACATGCAATGATGCCAAATGCAGGAAGATCACAGGCAAGTGGGTGGGCAGTCGTATGGCTCCAGTGGCGGTGGAAGTCTCTCAGCGCTGGCGTGGGTCTCCATGTGGCTCCTCCGGCTCCAGAGCTCTAGTGTGGCTCCAAGTGTCTTGTCAACAGAGATGTCTTGCAGGGAGTGAGTATGTGCCCCACCTCCGGCGAGCTATTTATCTCCTTAGCACCTCCAAATGAGGTCATCAAGCTGTGACCTGATTGGAAAGTCTCAAATTGACAACAGATGATGTCGCTACCACATCAGTAGGAACGCTGCAGGCGGCACACGGCGCATCTTTGCTGGGCTTAAGCTCTGTTGTCAGCCTGGTGGGTTCTCCATGAAGTGCTGAGTGGCCTTCCGGTGGATATCCTGCTCACGGAGCCCACAGAGGGAAGGCAGAGGACCAGTAAGGGCCAAAGGAGTTGCATTTCCAGAGAATCTGTCCTGGAAGAAGTACAGCCAGAGCACTCCTTAGAAGCAAGCGATGGCAAGACTTTGTCTCATGCACTTTGGCCATGCCGTCAGGATAGACGGGTCCGTGGAGAAGGACATCGTGGTTGGTGATGGTGCAGAGGGGCCGGAGAAGAGAGGAAGACCCTGGACAAGATGGATCAACAGGGTGGCTGCCACCACGTAACAGCCATCGAGAGGAAGGCTCAGGACCCGGCGTTGTATTTGCTCGGTTGTCCATAAGGGGTGCTCTAAGTTGGAACTGGTTGGAGGGCACCTAACAATTGTCAGAGAAGGAGCCAGTGCGCCGTGGGTAGGGCTGGGCTGCCCATCACCAGGCCACGTGGTTCATGCCCACCATCCACTCCAACGGAGAAGAGGACGCTGTCTGATCCCATGAAGAAGCCCTACGGAGCGAGCGCATCTGCTCTGTCTCCTGTAGGGTCGCTATGAGGGAATCAGCTTCATGGCAGCGGGACAGGGTTCTTTTTCTGGGTTTATTGCCAGAGAAAGCCCAAGCCCGGCAGTCAATGGCCTGTCCTGTGGGTCTTCCCTGGGGTATCCGGACAGGTGCTACCAGACAGGGTCCTTCAGAGTGCCTCTTGGGAGGTGGCACCAAGAGAAGCTTCCCCTGGGCTTAGGTGCACGATTCTGCTCCTTGCGGACCACTGAATTGAGACCCTCGGTCCCTTGAAGACTGTTGGCTGGAGGCCGCCCCCAGTTCTTGCCATGCGGGGACCCCTAGATCACAGTTGCTCATGTTGAGGCCAGCAAAGGAGAGAGGACCCGGGAACTTGGGTGCGGTGGTGCTGAGCTGAGCACTGACCTTCGGTGCTCAATGTCTTCTCTCCAGGGCTGGGCCCTCACCCCCATGGTTTATCTCTCTATGACCCCACTTCTGCGAACCTCGCTTGCATGCATACCAGGCTCCGCACCTCAACGTGCGTCTAAAGCGCTGGCTCCCGCCACATTTGACTCCAGCCTGCGAGCATTTATACGCAAACATCCAGAGTATTGGGAAGTGTTATTTTTGCCGAGAGAGCTGTATGCATCTCTCTCTCTCTTTTCTTTCTTCTAAATAAAGTACCTATGTTTCGGGTTTTAAAAGGCATTTTGTTAAAGGGAAAAAGAAAGCGACCAACAAGGACACGTTTAAAGCAGATGTGAATCCGTTCTCCGACTTCCGTCTAGACTCCTGCCCTCTGGGGGCCGACACACTCCTGCCCTCTGAGAGCTCTCTCATCCTGAACCGTCGCTGCTGGTAACAACGAAAAAGCGACTCCAGCCATGGTGACGGACGCGTCAGAAGGACCCAGGCTGGGTAACCACGCGAAGGAGCATGAAGTCTAAGGAGGAGCCAGGAGGAAGGACCGCGTTGAGGAGCATGACGGGTGCAGAGGGTCTGGGACGAGCGACCGTGAGATCGTTTCTTGTGCCAGCCTGGCCGATAAACACAGGTGGGATTGACTGAAGGGCAGAGAGATAAGTGGCTTGGTGAGTCTCGCCTTTCTTGTCTCTCGCTCTGTGATCATCGGACCAGTGTGCGGCTGCCTTGCTTGTTTTGTGCCTCGATTTAAAGGCTGCACTACCTGTGGGACGCCTAGCCTGTGGACTGTGTCGCTGTAAGTTGAGGGCCCTTTAAGAGATCGCTGGAGCTGGGGACTGGCAGTTGGTGACCTGGCTGGCAGTTGGTGACCTGCCTT
>NW_022111317.1:2428220-2429487 GCF_000313985.2 Echinops telfairi
CATGGGGATGAGTGAGTTTGGCGTGTGAGGAGGACCAGGCTGGGCTGTCCTGCTGAGCAGTGTGATGGGTGGGGAGGAGGTAGGACATGTGACCACTCCAGGCAGCTTGGAGTGTGCAGAGGATCCGGCCTTGGCCGACGTGCTGGGCAGTGTGACGTTTGGGGAGGATTCAGCTGGCGGCTGTGGGGAGAGCAAAGGCGGGGACCAGGCGTCATCCCAGGGCACCGTGGAGAGTGGAGATGGAGGGCGGGAGGTGCCAGCCGCCCGTGCCAGGCCTGGAAGGGAGGGAGCATCTCTGGCCATCAGGGAAGCAGGGCACTGGAAACTGGGCCGTGCTTCAAACTCAAAAAGATTGGAGACCAGCCAAGGCCTGGCCCTGGAAACAGCATGACCTGGGCAAGGGGGCAGCTCCCGCCTGGGCTTGTGGGCTCTGCTGCCATTGAGGCGCCCCCCACCCACCACTTCCCTGGCCTCACCACGGCCCCCACCCCACCCATCTCACTGGCCCTCCGCCTGCTCATCTGCAGGCCAGACCCTTCCCCACCTGTGGCCTTTATCCCAGCCGCCTTTCCCAGGGCTCAGCAAGCAGCTGGCTCCTCCCCCTCCTCCTTGGGGTCCAGGCCCAGGCCGGGTCAGCAGGCTTGGCTGCCTCCCTGGTGGCATTAACAGTTTGCACTGGAGTCCACCCAGAACGGCACAGAAGAGAGGCCTGGCGGCTTACTGTCACCAGATGTTAAAAGGAAAACACCCTAAAAAAAAATGTGAGGAAAAAGAAAAGCACGGTCGCCGTGGAGCCGGTTGTCACGACGACCCCACGTGTTGCAGAGTCAGACTGCAGGTTTGACACGTGGGGAGCCCGATCACCAGGCCTTGCTTCCGAGTTGCCGCAGGGTGGGTTCGAACCGCCAATCTTTCCGTCAGAAGTCGGGCGCAGCACCAACAATCTCCTCAGGGAACGCAACTCTACTCCAAAACCCCTGGCGTCACCGCATGACTGTGGACTCCACAGCCCGGAGAGTGGGCCAGGAGCCCTGGTGCCCCTGCTGGTCACACATTGGGCTGATTGCAAGGGCAGCAGTTCGAATCTTCCAGGCAGGCCCAGGGGGAAACCGCCATCCCAGACTGACAGTTGAGGCTCACCTGTCTCGCTGGGGGAGAAAGGTGTAGCTGTCTGCTTCCACCAAAGATGACAGGCTTGCAAACACGATGAGGCTGTTTCACGTTGTCCTAGAGGGAACTGGCCGGAGCACTTGGACCAGAGATTCCA
>NW_022111317.1:2430509-2432005 GCF_000313985.2 Echinops telfairi
TTCCTCGGAGCTCAGGACCTGGTGCCCACAGGTGCTCAGCGGGGTCATCACGGGGGCCGTGCCCTCCACAACCTCCAGGGAAGGAGGGTGGCCAGCGGACCACAGCAGGACCTGGCTCAGGAACCTCTGCCGAGGGCCCCGGGTTGGTACCCGTGGAAGTGTCCAGAAGGTTGAGTGTCGGACTGCTGGGTTCCTGTGCGGCCCTGGTGATGTTCTCGTTGTTAGGGTGCCACCCAGTCAGGCCCAGAGCAACCCACTGCCGGTCCCTGCCCCATCCTCACAGTTGCTCCTGTGCCCGCGCCCCCCATACTCTCCGGCAGTACTCTGCTCTCGCTCTTCCATCCTTCAGCATCTGACGGGGTCTCCAAGTCACACGTGAGGTTTTCAGGGGCCCCCCGTCCCAGAGTCGGGGGAAGCCGAGCCCTCCTGTTCTCGTCTTCGAAGCGCCGCGGAAACCTGTTCACTGTGGATGACCCTGCTGGCGTTTGAAATACCAGGGACACCGCTTCCAGCCTGCCCGCCACACGCAAGCCACCACAGTGCGACCAACTGACAGCCCATGGTGGTTGGGCCATGGGAGGGGACAGTTAAAAACAAAATTCCCGGGAGGGGGAAAATGAGCAAGTGATATTGAGGGCTAAAGTAGAGGGCAAATGTTTTGAGATTGATGAAGGCAACAGGTGTACATGCGTGCTTGACTCAGTGGATGGATGGATGGACTGTGATAAGAATTGTACGAGCCCTCAATAAAATAATTAAAAAAACAAAATTCCCTCCTGGTGGCTGATGGGTGGCTCTTCAGAGTGTGAGGCCAGGCAGGAGGGTCTCAGCCCTGGACCTCACAGATGAACCCTGGAGCCTTGCTGAGCGAGTGAGCGAGAACGAATGCATGCATGAATGAGCGGCCCTTCACCCTGAGCCTGGGGCCGAGATTTGGGGCTGCACAGAGCTTTCCTACCTAGTACCACTTCCTCCCTACTGCCTCCACCAGTCACCATCTCCTCACCTGACAGCTTGGGAAACTGAGGCCCAGAGCAGGGATGTGGCCCACCCAGAACCACCCCCAGATGAGGGGCAATCCCAGAGTCTCTGTCCCCACAGGAGCCTGAATGTCCCCAGTGGGAGCCCCTCTAGGGCAGGGTCCCAGCCCTTGGGGTCTCTTCCCAGGTGGCTTGACATCTTTCTCCTCTGCTTACTTTGCAAGAAGTCTGTTTCCACACCAAATAAGGCGGCGGGGGGCAGTGCCAGAGCCGATGGCTCCTCACACTATCCCTTTTAGGTGTCCAAACGCAATTACCCCGAGTGCTCACCCGGCCTCCCCTCCCCTTCATTCCCTGGGCTGCACATGTAAACATGCAGGCCAGCTGGGCCCCAGCTGGCCTGCTAGACGGGAGGGGTTACCACCAGTGCCTGCTGCCGCCCCCGCCTCCCTATGTGAGGTTCTGGACCTGGCTGGCCCAAAGCAAAGGTCTGATGCTGCCAGCGGTCTAGGGCCC
>NW_022111317.1:2433945-2436050 GCF_000313985.2 Echinops telfairi
TGGCTTTGAAAGGGAGGGTCCAGAACTAAGCGGGCTGCAGTTTTTCTTGTCCTAGCCCCCTCCCACCCAAGGGCACACACGCATGCCCACACATACCACACACGTGTCGCACATAGCCGATCTGGGCCACTTGGGTTCTGCATCTCCTAGCACGTGGACTATTGGGACACTTGCCCCTCAGATAGCCCCCTGCTGGACCAGGACAAGGGGGTTTATAGAGAAGTAATCCCCCGAGACAGGATGTGGGCACTGCCTACCTCTGCTCATGCCCAGCCCCAGCCTGCAGGATGGGGGCCTGCAGTTCCCCAGCCCTTGGACGCACACCTGTAGCTGGAAGGTGTGGGGCTCGCCTGGCCAAGGTGCAAACCCTGGGGAAGCCCCCCTGAGTCACAACCTCCTGGGGCTGCAGAGGGGGGGTGGAGGGTGGGGGATAGTGGGAAAGACCACGGAGAGGCGTCCACAGGCAGGGAGGTTGGGGGTGGGGAGGTATTGGGGGATGGGGGCCCCAGGCCGGAGAGAAAGCTTAGACACACCCCCTGTCTGCGTGTCTGTGGCCTGAGCGGTGGCCCCGGCACAGGAGCCCCTGGGTGGCACACATGATGAGGTCCTGGCTAATCAACCCACCCAGAAGTGCAGCGGGAGAAAGGCCTGGCAACTTGCTTCAGGAAGGTGCCGTCTCTGCAGAGCTCACCTGAGCAATGCCGCTCTGAACGGGAAAGGCAGCCCCGGTTCAGACCCAGCTGGAAAGCATTGAATGTCTGTTTATTTCGTGGCGGTGGGACAGTGAGGGTCTGGGGTGGAGATGAAGGAGATGGTTTTCCATGCCCAGGTCTGCCAGCCCGGGGCCACACGGAGCACCGTTCTCTTTCACCTCCAGGCGGGCACCCACAGCACCAGATGCCCAGATGGTACGGGCTCACCATGCCCTACACCAGGACCCCCTGCCTGAGGGGCAGCCAGGCTTGGCCTTCTGCTGCAGGCAGAGGGTTAACAAGGGGAGAGCCGCCCTTTCCAGCCAATGATGGGCCAGGTTCGAGGGTGTCCCCCACCCCCCCGCCATGGGCGTGGGGGCCTCTCAGCTGCAGGAATTTGGGGGAGTTGAGCAGAGCTAGCTTCCTGCCCCCAGCTCCAGAGAGAGAGGAGTCAACAGCCGGGGGGCCTTCTTTGTGTCCAGCCTTGTTGTCCCCATCTGCTCCGCCAGGGCTCAGGTGGGGGGACAGGATTCCTGTGAGGGGCTCAGGCAGGACCAGGCTTCTGCAGCAAGGCCCCCTCGCAGGCCTCCTATGCCTCAGACCTCGGCAGGAGCCCAGGGCCTCCAGCCACCGTCCAAATCCAGGGGGTGGGGTTTGCCTGGCTCAGGGCTACCGCCCCCGCCCCCCATGCTCAGTGACAGATCAGCCTCTGGGCTCACTCATGAGTGGATTTTCAGAAATCAGTAGATCAGTAGCCAGGACTTTCTTCCTAGTCCCCAGTCTGGAAGCTCTGGGGAAACCTGTTCAGCATCTCTTAAGTCCCCACTGGCAGCATCTCTTAAGTCCCCACTGATTGTGCCTTAGACACGTTGGCTGGGGCTCAAACCCGGGTCTCCCACGTGAGAGCTGAGAACTCACCCGCCGAGCCATCTGTGGCCACCGTCTGGTCCAAACCCAGGCAGGTGGCACTGCCTCCTGAAGCCTGGTGTCGCCTCCAACGAGAGGTTAGGAAAACCAGGACCAGATGGGAAGCGGGGTGTGGCTGCTGGCACTCGGTGAAGGTGGGGTTGACTGTGGGTTGCCGTGCCTGCTGACACCACAGTAGAGAGCCAGTGTGTTCCCCTTACAACCTGAGCCAAGCTCCTAGGCCTCCTCCCCCAGGAAGCCTGTCCTGCCAGGGGTGGCCCCTCTGCCTGCTGAGGGGCGGAGAGCTGGGGGACCATGCTTAGAGTACGAAGAAGTCTTTGGGAATGGGGCCGGGGGCACTGGAGGAGAGAAAGGTGCTTCACCCAAATACTCCCAAGTCACCCAACGACCAGTATGATTATGATCCGTGCCTGAGACCCAGGTGCCAGCAAGGGTATAGACAAGGCTGCCCACAGGTGGCAGAGGGCTGCGGCTGCAGCGCGGCCT
>NW_022111317.1:2436765-2451995 GCF_000313985.2 Echinops telfairi
ACCTGGCTGGCAATTGGGAAAGTCCCTGCCGGCTGACCCATCGCATCTGCCACTCCAGTCCTGCCCCCCTCTTCTCTGAGCCTGACCTGCACCCCACACACACACACACACACACACACACACACACACACTGCAGTTCCTTGCTGAGCCCTCGGCAAAGGCTCTAGCCTTGAAGACACTCGACCTTACTAGTCCACCTCCCGCCCTTTTGGCATCTGAGGAAACGGAGGCCATACCAGGTGGGCACTTTCCCAGGGACAGGGCAGGGTGGGACAGGGCAGGACAGCCCTCCACCTACGGGACTGCTCCCCAGGTCTCACAATCCCGGCCTAGGGTCCCCCGGAGCTCTGGGGAATGTCAGTCTGGAAAGATGTGGGTCTGGTGGGGCGGTGGCGGTGGAGGGGGGCGTCGCAAGGAGAGGCCAGCTCTGGAGGGCCTTTTACGGGGCCCAGCTGCATGTGGCTGGGAAGGCAGCCCCACGCCCAGGGACTCAGCCGGCCCTCGGCCCTCGGCCCTCGGTGCTCACTGCCGCCCGGCTCCTCGGGGAGAGATTGCAGCCTGGGTAGGGTGACCTCCTGAGAGCTGCAGCTCCCTGCTGGGAGCACACAAGCGGCCGCAGGACCCCCCCAGGTGTGGTGGCCTGGTCCTGACAAGGCACGGGAAGCTTGGCGTTGAATCTGGGAGTAGACAGACAGGCAGGCATTTGGCTCCATCTGCGTATTTAGATGTCTCGGCGGCCCCGCAGGACAGGGTAGAACGGCCCCTGAGGTTTCTGGGGCGGCATCTCTTTGTGGGCATAGAACCCCACGTCTTTGTCCCTTGGAGCGGCGGGTGGTTTCAAACTGCTGATGTTGCAGTTCCGTGAGCGGCCCGGTGGTAAATGTTAGCTTCTGACTCACCGTGGCCCCACGGACAGCAGGAGAAAGCGCTGCCCAGTCCATGAACAGTTACAGATGGAGCAACTGTGGCCCCGGGGGTGGGGCGGAGTTCCACTGGCTGATTGGCGGAATAGATCTCCAGGCCTTCCTTCCTCTTGTCCTGGAAACTCCGCGGAAACCCGTTCAGCTTCAGAGCAACGCGCCAGCGTGCACTGACAGATGGTGCTGGCTGCCCCCAAGGTGCATTGGTGGAGAACCCAGCCTGGGTCTGAGCCAGTGGATGGGGATGGGGGCTGAGGGGTGAGGCCCCATGCAGGCTGGCTGGGAAGGAGAGCAGGGATGGATTAGTGATGTCTTCCAGGGCATGGGCGGAGGTGGGGTGGGGGGAGTTGTCGGGCCCTGGCAGCCTCTTCCACTTGGAATGCAAGGTCCAAAGGACAGCCTGGGAACTGAATCCAGCGCACACATGTGTTGTGTTTGGCCCGCTTGGGTGTGTTGTTCTGTTTTGTTTTGTTTTTAATCGAGGTGATGCCAACATTTTTTTTAAAAGCAAGCTATTTCACATTGCAAGCTAGAGTTCTGGCTTCTCTTGTGGGAAGGCTGGTCAGTCCTTGGAGCCCACCAATACCCCCTGGGGCCCATCAACTGCAGCTGAGTACAGCCTCCCGCCCTGCCCAGATGGGTGCCCTTCCCCTTAACCACAGTCCCCAACACCCCGCCCTCACACTTTAATCCGCCAGCCCCGGCCCAGCAGGAGAGACAGGCACACGGTGCCATGAGATGGTCTCAGCACCAAATTCGCCAGGAAGACCTGGAGCTTGTAGGACCACCCGAGGTCCCATCTCTACCCTCCGTGTTCCCGTAGTCTCGAAACCCAGTTTGAACCTACCCCAGCTGGGGCCACCAGCCTCTGCCCAGGCGGTGGCCAGGGTTCACCTTTCCAAAGCAACAGCGTGCAAGTGATTTTTAAACAACCATTTCCACTTGAAAAATGGCAGATGCCGTGTGCCCCTCGCCTGGCCTCTGGTTCGTCTCCGTCCCCCCAAAAAGATCCTGCTTGTTTTTTTTCCCCCTGAGCTACCTGTGAGTAATGAAGCTGCTTGCTCCCCGAAGCGTGACAGTCTCGGGAGCCCACGGGACCAGCTCTACCCTGTCTTACAGGGTCACGTGTGACTCAGAGCCGACCCACGGCGGTGAGCTGGGTTTGCTGGTGACCGAGGAGCCCTGGTGGCCTAGTGGTTATGATCTGGGCTGTTAACTACGAGGTCAGCAGTTCGAAACCACCATCCGCTCTGCGGGAGAAAGCGGGAGCTTCCTTCTCTCGTAAAGAGCTTCCCTCTGGGACGCCCACAGGGGCAGTTCTCATCACCCTGGGGCGTCACCGTGAGTCGGCTGTGAGTGATGGCACCAGGAATGAGCGGCAGACACCACCCTTTCCCTTCAAGTAGCCTGTGCCTGCGAAGAACAAAGGGGCCCTGGTGGCACAATGGGGTAGGCATTGGACCACTAAGTACAGGGACAGCAGTTCGAACCTGCCAGCTGCCCTGGGGGAGAAAGATGAGGCAGTCTGCTTCTGTAAAGCTCTACGCCGCCCTGTAGGGTCACGGGGAGTCAGTCGGATTGGGGGTCCCGAAGAGCAAGGGAATGTTATCAGGAGAGACCACTTCCTGGAGAAGGACATCATGCTTGGTAAAGTGAAGGGACAGGGAAAAAAAAGTGGGGGACGGGGGACACCCTTCGGCAAGACAGATGGGCACACAATGGTTGCAACCATGGGCTCAAAGACAGCAACGATTGTGAGGATGATGCGGGGGCCGGGCCACCGTGTTTCGTTCTGTGATACGTGCCTGGGGTCGGAACCAACCCAACAGGTGGGTTAGGCGGCACAGCGGGCCAGGTGTGGGCAGCAGGTGGAAATGACCAGCCAGCCAAAGGGAGAGACGCAGGGACTTCCACTCTCGCACAGTGACGGTGTCAGAAACCTGTAAGGTTTCTGTCCTGCAGGGCGGCTATGACTTGGTGTGGACTCGATGGCCGTGAGGGCTGGGTTTAAGGACAAGGACACTCCCATACATGACGCACACAAGCTGGCATGCTCCCACCATTGTGACACCTTTACACGTGTCCCCAGGCACCGCGGCAATCACTGTTACAGCGACCGTGTGCTGCAGCGTATGGCCGCGGGTCACGGAGTGTCTGAGCTGCCTCTTCCTCCTCCTTCTGGACACAGTGTTGCTCTTGCCCTGTCACCCACCGGGAAGACAAAGCCCAGGGTCTCCTCCCGCCTGTGGGCAGCCCAAGCGAGCCAGGTCACTAACTATTTCCCCTCCACTCCTGAGGACAGTCGCGGGCATGCTGCCCACCCAGACGTAGAGGCAGAACCGTAGGACTGTCTGCCCTTCTCCGTGGGCATGGCCGTAGAGGAGATTCATATGTGTGGCAACCCCACCCATGCAGAGCAAATGGCTCCGAGGGGCTTGCCCAAGGGGGGTGCCAGGCCTGTCGTGAGAGGCGGCTCCGGGTGGGTGTGATCTGCCAGTGCTCATGGTCGGGCTGCTTAACGGTATGCATGGCCCGGCCTGGTGCCACCAGAGTCCATTCCGGCTCGGAAGGACCCTCCAGTACAGAGTGGAACCGCTCCCTCGGGGTTCTCAGACGATCAATCGTTACAGGGCCCGAGGGCCTCATCTTTCTCCCACAGAGCGGCTGGTAGATTTGAACTGCTGACCTTGACATAACAGCCCAGTGCATAAGTTACTCACTCACTGCCATTGAGTCAGTGTCAACCCACAGAGACCCTATAGGACAGGGCAGGACTGCCCCTGTGGCATTGCAAGACCATAACTATGTACAGGAGTAGAAAGCCCCACCTTTCTCCCAAAGTGCAGCGATGGTTTTGAAGCGCTGACCTTGGGGATTGCAGGCCAATACATAACCACTAGGCCAACGAGGCTTATTTTAAGGTTCTCTCTTCCTAGGAACAGAAGATGCTCGGGCCAGCCCCTCCAGGTTTGTTTTGATATGTGGCACTGCATTCTTCCAAAATATAAAGAGGAAATTAAAAGTACAAAGACCCAACTCTTAAGCCTTTACTCACGGGGGCAATTTCATGGTAACCAATATTAAATCTCTTCGCTTCAATCAGGCCTGCTCATGTTCATTCATGACGATCATAGCAACTTCTGAATAGTTATATGGCCTTTACAGCTGGCACGCTCATAAGAGGCATTGATTCTGTCTGAAACTGAGGCAGAGAGAGCAGCCTCCCGTGATCACGGGTCACAGTGCAGAGAAGGTCCGCATTCAGCAGTGAACGATGACTTTGAAAAAGCAAAAGCCTTTCAACGTACAAGGGCAGAGTGCAAAGTCATGTCCAGGGCCCAACATTCTATATAAGGAGGGTGTGTGTTGAAAATCATCAGTGGGGATTTGTCATCCAAAGTCAAAACCCACTTATTCCTCGGATCCTCCGAATTCGCCCGCCCCCCAAGTCATCATTGCTCGGGACCCAGCGCCCCTCTGAGCCCACCCCGTACCCCACCCACCCCAGACCCCAGTCTCCCCTCAGCACCACCAGGTTAATCTCCTCTGCACCTGTGCAGGTGTGCCCCGGCCCAGGCGAGGTCCCGGAGCTCCAGGGCCGCGGCTTCCTGACCATGGAGCAGCTGGCGCTGCTGCCGCCGCCGGCCGTGATGAACTACATCTCCCTGCTGCTGGGCCTGTGTGGCCTCGTGGGGAACGGGCTGGTCCTCTGGCTCTTCGGCTTCTCCATCAAGAGTAGCCCCTTCTCCGTCTACTTTCTGCACCTGGCCGGTGCGGACGGGGGCTACCTCCTCAGCAAGGCTGTGCTGTCCGCCCTGAACACGGGGGGCTTCCTGGGAGCCTTCGCCGACTACGTCCGAGTCGTGTGCAGGCTCCTGGGCCTCTGCGCCTTCCTGGCCGGGGTCAGTCTGCTGCCGGCCGTTAGCCTCGAGCGCTGCCTCTCCGTGCTCTTCCCCGCCTGGTACTGGCGCCGGCGGCCCCGGCGCCTGTCGGCCGTGGTGGCCACCCTGCTCTGGCTGTTGGCACTCCTGGTCACCGGCGTCCACAACTACTTCTGCGTGTTCCTGAGCCACCAGGCCTCGGGGATGGCCTGCGGGCACATGGACGTCTTCCTGGGCATCCTGATCTTCCTCGTCTGCTGCCCGCTTATGGTGCTGCCCTGCCTGGCGCTCATCCTGCATGTGGAGTGCCGGGCCCGGCGCCGCCAGCGCTCCGCCAAGCTCAACCACGTGGTGCTGGCCATGGTGGCCGTGTTCCTGGTGTCCTCCATCTACCTGGGCATCGACTGGTTTCTCTTCTGGGTCTTCCAGATTCCCGCGCCTTTCCCAGAGTACGTCACCGACCTGTGCATCTGCGTCAACAGCAGCGCCAAGCCCGTCGTCTACTTCCTGGCCGGCAGGGACAAGTCGCAGCGGCTGTGGGAGCCGCTGCGGGTGGTCTTCCAGCGGGCCCTGCGAGACGGGCCGGAGCTGGGCGAGGCTGGGGGTGGGACGCCCAACACAGTCACCATGGAGATGCAGACGTCCCCTGGCTACCCCTCCTGAGAGGCCGTGCCTGCAGGGGCTGGGGGGAGTCTGGGTGGTGCCTAAGACCTCCTATTGGACAGGAGCAGGGCCTCTGTCTTAACACCCACTTGGGAAGGAGGCTTCAAGGGGGGTGAGGGGCTGAAAGGTCAAGGAAGGAGACCCTGTGCCCCCGCCACACACACACACACACACACACACACACACACTTTCCTAGTCCTGGGCTGGATGGCGGGATGAGGCTGGCTTCCCCACCTTCAGACACCAGCACAGCCAGCGTGGCCACCCCTGTCAGGCCAGGGGCTCTTTCCACCCCCCACCCCTCCCCCATCAGTTAGGGTCCTGAGTCGCCTGGTGCAATTAGAGGGGTCCAATGAGGAACTCATTAGTGGGGGATTGCCAGACCCCTGGGGGATGATGGCCCCCTCTGACTGACTCTGAGCTGGCCCAGGATGGACACTCGGCCCCCAGTGCCCCTCGGGCCATCCAGGTAACTTCTGGGCTTCAGGTCCCTCTGGAAAGCGGGCACTGGCTCCGGACCGGAATGGGCACCTGAGGGTCTCCCCCACATGAAGCAGCCAGTGCAGCCCAAGGGGGATTCCTGAGAGACAATCCGATGTGTATGAATAAACACGTTATATCTGGCAGAGGGCAGGGCCCTGCCCTGTCTGTGGTCACTCCATGTCCCACGGCAGGGGTGTTCTACGGGGGATGTCCCACGGGGGTGGGGGGGGGTGGGAATGCCCCAGGCCACCTGGAGTCTCAGGGTGGCCAACCTGTGCATGCAGCCCTGCTCCCTCTGCCTGCACTGGTCCTCAGGGGAGTCCATCCAGTCCCATGACATGCCCCCCCTCCTGGTGGGTCCATCCACGGTCCTGGCATGCCCCCCTCCTGGTGGATGCATCCACCCCTCAGCCAGCAGGAAGGGTGGTTGGCTAATTTAGCCCCTGTGGGTGTTTGAAGGTGCTCTTTCCACGCTGTCCAGGTGTTCTCTTACCCAGAAGCTGCCTTCCCACCCCCTCCTCACTGGACCCCAGGCTTGCTGCACAGGTCCTGCTGTGAGGACCACCCAGCAGGTCCACCCTAGAGGCCCACGAACTCAGAGACAGGCCCCGGCTGGGCTTGGCCTCCCTGTGCCCGGCCCCGGCCTGCTTCCCCAGGAGATGGTCTCTGCCAGGCCAGGGCTGAGGGGTCCTGCTGACCCTGCTCCACCAGCCTGGAGAGGCCTGTCCTGGGCACCTAGTGTCCATGATGGGGGGCAGGGGGCAGGCCCAGTGGGGTAGCCTCTTGACCATGGGCCCAGGAGAGGGAGCCGGAGGCACTGGCATCAGGATGGGTGGCCGATGGTACCCAGCCCTCTCAGTAGGGAGCCTGGGAGGGCAGGGGGCACTGTCCTTGCTGGGAGCAGGGAGGGCGGGCACCCATAAGCATCTGCTGTTCTGCCCTTCCCTCATTGGGGCATTCTCCTACAATCAGGAGCTTGCCTGCCTTATGCCCGATTCACCGGTCCTGGGGGGACAGACCCCCATGCCACACCACCTTGTGTCCCGTCCACTCCCGCCCACTGCCCCACAGTACTCTTCTAACCGACCCCACTAGGCCACCTCTGTGCGGAGGCAGAGCCTGTGTGTGCAGCACCTTTGTTTCAGGGGCTCAGTGGGCCCCTCTCATTGTGCGGCGGGCCCTCCCATCTGCCCAGCCCGGCCAGCGGGTGCCCAAAGAGCAGAAGCCCTCACACCAGCACCTTCCAGGGGTGCTCGGAGCAGCCAGGTGAGTCAGCTGGCAGTGTGGGGTGGGGGTAGGGGTGCTCCCACGCAGGGCAGATGGGCATAAACGAAGGGTCACACTGGGGCGTGGCCCTGGGAGTCCGTGTGAGTGGCACACCTGAGTGGGCCCCACCCCACCTGTTTCCCAGGACAGGTAGGTTCTTCCTGGGGGTGTGGTTTCTGAGAGGGAGGTGCTTGGCTGAAAGTGAGAGTTATCGGCCCCCCAGGAGCTCCACCCCAACACACACACACACACACACACACACACTCCCATCTGCTCCCGCGAAACTGGAATCTCTCAACCTGGGGCCCTTCTTGGACGGGCGCTGTGATGCCAGCCTGACTCGGGGGGCTGGGGTCACGGTCAGGTACCTACCACCCCACCCTAACTGAGACCAAATTGAGGGAAGGCGCACCTGTGCCTGTCAGGGCAGAGCTTCCCCACCTCACCCTCAGAGTCTCGGGGGTCGGAAAAGAATTTCAGTCCTTGCCAAGGTTGCTCTTCCTCCCACAGCCCCTCGGACCGTGTTTCGGGCTCTCAGGGAAGGGCCCAGGCAGGTTACATGCCCCTTCTCGTTTGTCCTCCTCCTCCTCCTCCTCCCCCTCCTCCTCCTCCACCACCTCCTTCTTTTAATACTGTATTCACTTTTATTGTTTCTATTTTATTTATTTTTATTATGCTCACGGTTTTTTTTTTAATGTTAGTGTCCACATCCCCGCACCCCATGATTTGTGGACAACAACCCTGAGTTAGTTCATTGTGCCAGCCTGGCCGATAATCCCATGTGGGGCTAATTGAAAGGCGGAGGGATCAATGGGTGGTGAGCCTCGCCTTTCTAGTTCTCCGGTCTCTTGCTTTGTGGTGGTCGCACCAGGGTGCAGCTGCCTTAGCAGCTCCCTGCTTCAGCTTGCAAGATTGGCTTCCTACAAGATATCCCCAAGGAGAAGCCGCATGGACCTATCCCGATGCAGCCCTGGGTGCTGGAGCAGCCGTGTGGAGACCCCTGCTAGTGCTAAGATGCTTATTCGTTCACTGACTCAGCTTTCCTCCTGCAGTCGGCATCATTGCCTCTGTTTTGTGAGGTGGAGGACTTTGTGGACTGGTGTTGGGTTAATGGGTTAATGTTGGACTTGTGGGCTTGGGCAGCTTTGGGTTGGGATGTTTTCGTGATGCACATTTTCTTTACATAAAACTCTTTCTTATACATGAGTTGCTGTGGATTTGTTTCTCCAAAGTACCCAGACTAATACAAACCCTTACAAAGACAGGCCATTAGAGATGGGGACACAGCCCATGTCGCATCAAACCAGTGACAGAGGAGCCCGTGTGTGGGTCTCCCTCCCTCCCCCACCCCACAGGGTCTCCATGGCTCCTGTGTTGGAGCGGATCATCCGGACTTTCCTCTGTGGCACCTCTAGGGGCCCTTGAACCTCCGGCCTTGCAGGTTAGCAGCTGAGCCACGCTTGCTCCCCGGGCCATCGCCCTGGACAACTGCACCTCCAGTAGCAGCCAGAGCCCCGGCTCCTCTGCCTGTGGGGCCAGTGATGACCGTGCAGCGGGGAACCGGGCTTCAGGAGAAGGTCCGCTCTGGACAGCAGTGTCTATTAAAGCCCCCCTCCCCTGGGGGTGAGATAAAGGCCAAGAAGCTGAGCCTCCTGACCCCACCCTCACCATCCCACCCCCCACACCCCCCTGCCAATTTCAATCCGGACACTGGAATCCTATTTCGGTCAACCATGGGCGTGGCTATTCCTATCAAAGGCCGCTGGGTAGCCAGACAGTCTGGACCCTTGTGTCCCAGCATCCGGCTGTTTACTTCCAAGCTGGGCACCCCGGGAGGGGCGAGAGGGGAGGGCAGGGCGAGGTCCTGGGGTGGGGCGGGGCGAGGATCTGAGCATTCTCATACTTCCTGCCATCCGTGCTGCTCCCAAAAACAGGCCCAGAGGGAAGTGCACTCCTCTAGATGGGACCCCCGGGGGACACCACAAGGGTTAAAGGCTTGACCGCTCACAGGAAGGTGGGCGGTTCAAACCCACGCAGCGGCACCTCAGCCAAAAAAGGCCTGGGACTAAGCTGGCCCAAGTCAGGAGTCGGGGGCCAGCGTGGAGGAGTCAGGAGTCACTGCGTCATCCCAGCCACTTCAAGGGGCTCCGGCAGGAGGGGCAGGTGGTCACTGAAGGAAGGGGCTTTGCATATGAGCAGTCAGCTCCAGGCCCTGGGGGTCAGGCCCCCCGGCTGCCCTTCATTGAGTACCTGGTGTGTGTCAGGGGCCCCTCGGGGTGCACATGTGGTTTGAGTCCACCAGGAGGTGTTGAGGAAGAAAGGCCTGATAGTCCCAAACCATCGGCCCCAGGCAGCCCCGAGAGCCCAGGTCTGCTCGGAGTTGCCCAGGGGTGCCGGGGTGGAGGTGGTGCTGCGGGCCCTGGTTAAAAGGTCCAGACACACACTCACACCTCAGGGAGGTGCTGCAGGGAGCAGGCGGCCAACACCAGTAGTGAGCACAGAAGGCTCTGGTCCCCGGCCAGTCACACCCCACCCAAAGGCCCCACTCAGTGGCTTCTTGTTCCCTGGACACTCAGGCCTCTGACGTCTGCCTGCCTGGGGGCCCGGGGGTAGCAGGCGTGGACAGGGTCTGTCTGTCACAGCCCGAGGACAAGCCAGGCCACAACTGGGCTCCTGGATTTCCAGAGCCCATCTCTGGACGGCTCGGCCTCTGGCTGTGGGCATCCGAAACAAACTGAGGAGGCACAAAGGGGGGCTCGGCTCATGGCCGCAGAGCAGGGGTCTCTTCCTGGCCTCACCTTCTGGCGTCACAGCAGGGGACAGAGGCCACTCCAGAGCCCAGCAGCCTCTTCCGCATCCCCGGTTTGTTGTGATCTTGATATAACGTGGTGTCCTACTGTATGCCAAAAGGATCACGCCTGAGACTTTGCCCCCCACGCACAGCTGGGTCCGAACCCTGGAAGTGAGATCAGCCAAGGCGGTGTCTCTTTCTCAGGGAACGCGGGAACCCCTGGCAGGTGGGCAGAGGGAGGGGGTCTGTGGACACCCTGGGTGAGGCCGGGTTGTCCAGAGAAACAAGAGCAGTGACCTTCCCGTGTGAAAGAAAGAGCGTTAGCTCCGGGAGTAAATTCACTTCAGGAAGTCACCGCAGCCCAGGCCGACTCAGGTCCATGCGTCCGAGGCGCGTCCGAGCCCTCTGCAGACTCACGGGGCTGCAGGCCGATGACCATGACACAGGAAGGTGAAGCGGGAAGCAGGGAGCCCCCAGGCCAGCAGGTGCGGTCACGTGGATCCAAGGGCAGGGATCTGTCAGGATGCCGAGAGCTCTCTGGGTCCGGCAGCCCACAGGGGGCTACCTCTGCAGGTAGGCAGGGTCACAGCAAGCAGGAAGGCAATGGAGCAGAGAGAGAGAGAGAGAGACGTTCCCAGTGCCGTGCTTATCAAAAGGTCACTCCCCAAAGGATGCATCACCAGTCACCACTTGAATGACAGGTTGGACTCCAGCCCCACCCAAGTGCAAGTTGATATAAAGTCTAACTGCCACACCCACCCTCCCTCCCGATCCATGGGGGAGAAGGCCAGGCCCCGAGGTTTGCGTCCGTTAGGCTGGGTTCTCCAGAGAAGCAAATCACTGGTGTTTCTCTATATACAGAGAGACATTTCCGTCGGGCTCACACGGCTGTAGAAGCAGGGAAGTCCAGCCCAGTGTCAGATCTGTGAGTCTGAGGTTAAGCTGGCAGCGTCTCCTGATGCATGTAGCTTCAAGAGCTGATGGAGCCAGGGTGGGCGTGAACACCATCGGCGGAGGAGGCAGATGACGAAGTCAAGGTCAGCAGGTCAGGTGCCAGGCCATGGGGGGGGGGAAGAACTTCTGGAATTGGCAGGCAATAGGCCACATGGTAGGCCATTGGCTCAGCACGAAGAATGGGAAGTCAGTGAATGAGTCAGAAGCAAGACCCACATCCAGAAAGAGCAAGCACGCTTCCCACAACATCCACTTAGATAGGAAATGGGACACACACACACACACACACACACACACACACACAATGAATATCCTTTCAAGGGCATCAGGGCTGTGACCTGAGGGAGGGGGTTGTACCCACCCTGAACGTCTTCCCATGGATTGGCTGTTCACAGTAGGTCTCATCAGGGAGGTGGTACGTTGCATTAGGGCACATCAGTGGGATGACTAGGCCTCCCAGTCAAACCACCGAGAAGCCTAGGTTGACATAAATCTTAGCTCTCAGTACAGCACCGTAGTCCTTACACATTCTAATGAGTCAGGAAGCTGTATCATGAGACGCCCACCCCGGCCGCCCCTGGCAACAGGCCTACTGTGTGGCTCTGACATTCTGTGAAAGGCAAAGCTGTGTAAACAGCGAGCAGATCTGTGCAGCCAGGGGTTCCCCAGGAGGCCGGCGCATTGTTGGGGTGCTGAGTCTATTCTAGAGGACACCGTCGTGCTGGACAAAGGACAGTCATGGGTCCACAGTCCCAAGGAGCCAACCCTCGGGTAAACGATGAGCCCAAAACCAGACCCGTTGACTCCTTAGGCATGGATGGTGGGTTTGAGTTCATAACAGTGTGTCCTTGTCCCTCCATCCGTGATAGCAAATGTATCACAAGGATGCACAAGGATAGAGCAGGGGGAGCTGTGTCTGGGAACGGGGGTTGATGGAAATGCTCGGGCTTTCTGCTCCACTCTTTCTGTAAACCTCAAATGGCTCAAGAAAGGACAAGAAGAGCAGGGAGCCACACAAACATCTTGCAGACAGCTTCCCAAATTAAAAGAAAGCGCGCGCGGGCGCCAGAAGGAGGGTTGGAAAACATGAAACACACCAGTGCCTAGTTCACAAAGCTCAAACGCATGGCAAGTCCTCGCTGGGTGAGTCACAGTGCCAGTGCACTGTTTCCTGGCAAAGAAACGGAGCTCTCCCAGCCGCCCTGCCCGGCCCACCACGCACTGGAGGGCGGCTGTCAGCATCCTGACTCTCCACTCATCCTGGTGCTCCCGCCTTCCTCCTCCAGTCAGGACTCCGGGCTGCAAGTGACGGAAACACGATGGGCACCGGCCCACCCCGCCCCCTCCCCACACACATTCATCCACGCACACCGGGGAATGCAGTGGCTCGTGTTGCTGAAAGGCTCACGTGTGGATGGCCTGCAGGAGTGGCTGGATCCTAGTGCCTGGGTCCGGGCACCCTGTCAATGGGGCGGGATTCATCAGGAGGGTGAGCCACTGCTGCTGCAACCAGAGGAGACACAAGGACCGAGCGTCCTGGCTCTCAGGATGTTTGTGTCCCCTGGGGCACTCTGCCCCTCTCTGGACGATGTGGCCCGGTGTTTCTCCCTCGGCTCCATTCTCCAGCTGGACTCCAGGAGATAGATGTCCATTGCAGCCCAAGCTCAGAGAATCCAGAAGAGCCGTGGCCATCACAGTAAACCTGGGGGGAAGGGGGGGGCGGACATATCATGTCCCCTGAGGTTGTTAGTACAGCATGATGAAATCCCCCTGCAGACCCAAGTCACCTGTGCCATCCCTTTCAACATCTGGCTTTGATACCTGGCACATCAGGACCCTGACCCGCCTTCCCCTGCAGGGACATGCAATGGGGACTAGCACCGTGACAGACAGGGACCCGCTGAGAGCCTCCAGTGGCTCTGATGGTGTCTTGAATTACACAGGCAGCTGTTAGCTTCGAGGCTGGTGGTTCAAACCCACTAGCTACTCCAGGGGGACAAGGAAGTGGCTTGCTCCCACAAAGTTGTACCGCCTCAGAAATCCACAGGGGCACGTCTGCTCGGTTCTGCCAGGTAAATATGCATCAGAATTAATCCAATGGTTTATTTTGTTTCCTTGTTTGTCTCCTGGAGCTTCATGCAAGGGCCAGTTACCCAGCAGCACCTGTCCGGGTCCAGCAGGTGTGGGCTGCCAGGTGATGATGCCAGGCGCCATCTGCTGTGGAAGGGCTTGGACATACCTGGGGTCATCGGTAATGGGCAGGAAAGTGACCACAGCACTGTGGGGAAGAAGTCATCAAGTAGACGGGCGCCTCCCCCCTCCCTCCTTCTCCGTATGGCTTGTGGGTCCTCCCTGCTCCTCCTCCTGGGGGCCTGAGGGGCCAGGGAGGGATGACAGCACCTGAGTGAGGAGTCCCTGGCCGATGAGGAACACCTCCCACCTCTCTCTGGCAGGTGACCCAGAGAGGTGCCTTGGAAGAAAGGCCTGAGATCGGCCCTTGCGACCCTGGGGGGTCCTGGCTCTGCTCTGACACGTGAGGGTCACGTGAGTCAGGACGCGGATGGCGACTGACGGGGGCTCGGAGAGGTCAGGGAAGCGGGTCGACCAACAAGCTAACAAGCTGCAGAGCTGGCCCTGAAACAAGGCCCTGGGACTCGCCGTCAAGTGCTCCGTCCTCCCCACCCCAGTGATCAGGGTCAGTTTTGGGCAGACCCATCAGGAGAGCACTCAGCCGTGTGGTCAGGTAAGGGTGCTCATAATGGCCTTTCCCACACCAGAGAGCCCCTTCCTCTCCCCAGCCCCACCCTTCTGGCCGGGCCCAAGGCTGCTAATGCTCTCAGGTCTGGGCTGTCCCAGGGGGGCTGCACCAAGCAAGGTACCACTGGGTCAGCCTCTGCCTTCATTTGCCTCCCATGTGCTCAGTCCATTAGCCCAGCCACCCAGGGCTTTCACACCACGTGAGGCAGGGCAGCTCCGGCATTTATACACCTCCCTGGATTGAGAGGGCCAACACCCTTGCACCTCCCACAGGGGGCCCCACCAGGATTCTCTGGGGTCTCGGACACTGGCATCAGGGCAGTGAGGAAGCCCAGGGTGGCCCTGACCAGGGAGACACACAGGGCTCGGCCTGAGCTGGGTCGGGCTGAGATCTAAGGTTCACGACGATCGGGCATCCAGGGGCAGGTGAGTGCTCTCTCTCTCTCTCTCTGGTGGGCCAGGGGAGCAGGGTGGGCGCAGCAGGTTCCTTGCAGACCTGCTACTCTAGGTGGGCATCTGTGCCCTGCCAGGTGCAACCTAGGCCCCTGGGCAGTATCCTCACCACTCTGAGCTCCACATAAAATCCAAAATCCAAACTCACAGCCATGGAGCCAATGCTGGCTCATAGCGACGAACCCCTGTGGGTCTGAGACTGTTAACTGTTGATGGGAGTAGAAAGCCCCATCTTTCTCCATTGGAGCGGCTGGCGGTTTTGAACTGCCGACCCCGAGGATTGCAGCCTGGCCTGTCACCACTAGGCCACAACAGCTCCTTTCCTAAATAAAGCAGGGCTGGTAGAACCTACCTGCCCGTATGAAGGAGCCGATGTGTCTGTCGCACATTCTCACCCAGGGCCTGTCACCCAGGAGCCGTGTCTTGGTGGCAGTGGGTTGAGACAAGGTGAGGCCAGCATGGCCCAGGGGAGCAGAACTCGGGGAGGTCTCACCCCCAGGAGGGGCAAGATGGCTTCACCCAACCCTGACTATGGGTGGGGGTGGAGGTGGGGGTGGGTCATAAGCAATGCCCCTCCTGGGTCTCTGTCCTCAGTGGCTCACCTCAGGAGCACTGTCCTGGAGCAGGATGGTGGTCACATCCCTGCCTCCCTGCTGGTCCCCAAGGCCATCTTGGTCATTGATTACTTGTGGGGGGGGGGTGAAGTGGAGAGGGATATGCAGATAGCAAACCTCCAGCCAGCTCTGACGGCTGTCTGTAGGCATGGGTGGTCTGGGACACCCTCGACTCCTCATGGAGATCAGACACCCTGCCGTGAGGGCGGCACCAGGTCTCGGGAGCCGCTGCCCAGTGCCAACACTGACACCCTTTCTGCTGTTGCTGAGACAGCGGGAGCATGAGAAAGAGCAGCATCCTCCACTCCCATCCTCCATCCTCATCCTCCATCCTCCACCCCATCCACCATCTCATCCTCCACTCCCATCCTCCACCCCATCCTCCATCCTCCACCCCCATCCTCATCCTCCACCTCCATCCTCCATCCTCCATCCTCCACCCCCATGG
>NW_022111317.1:2452794-2467946 GCF_000313985.2 Echinops telfairi
CCCATCCTCCATCCTCCATCCTCCACCCCCATCCTCCATCCTCCACCACCATCTTCCATCCTCCACCCTTGCTTGTGGCCCCACCTTCCTCCCCAACAGCCCACCTTCCCCCGCTGTGACCCCCCAGATTCTCCCTGAGCCCCATCCTGCTGGGCACTGGGGCCTCCCCACACCCTGCTCCCCAAGGACACCCCTCCTGCCGCTGCTCCCTCTCCCCTGGACCTCTCCCACGGAGCCCGAGCATCCGCTAATGACGCTCTGAGCAACAGAGTCACTACCTCCATCCTCACTTCTCAACACGTCCCTGGCTCCTCTAGCTCCACAGCTGGCCCCCAGAACATCCTGGGGTCTCTGCTGAGGGTCCTGCCTCCTAGAGCCCTCAGAGACCACCCACCCTGTGTTCTGCCCTGCTGTCTAGAGGCGTCGTTTCTAGAAGCTTCTATCTCACAGTTGCCCCAGTGTCTCTCCCAGCCTCACCCTCTGGAACACCCTGCTCACGCCATGTCTTCTTGCTCAAGGGCTCTGTCCCTGGGAGAGCATGATCCTTGGGAGGGAGGGAGGCAGGCAGGAGCAGAGTTTCTTTCTACGTAGTCTGTGTGTCCATGGCCACCACTGCTGTCACAAAGATACTGCCAAGTGTCATCGTTGTGGTTGTTGTTGTTAGGCCATGGAGTCCCTCTGGCCACCTCACGGCAGCAGCACACACCAACCAACCTGCCCCAGTCTCACAATTGGCGCTGTGCTGGAGCACTTAGTGGCAGCCCCTGTGCCCGTCCCCCGTGGAGGCTCTCCTCCTGGACACGGACCCGCTACTGTACCCATGGTGATATCCTTCTCCAGGGAAGGGTCCCCCGGAGAGCAGACCCTACTATGTGAGATGATGTCTCGATGCCCTCCACTCCTAAGCGGGGGAGGGAGATGGGGGCGGGCATTCTGGCTTCACTTCCTCCAGGACAGCTTTGGTTTTCCTCCTCCACCAACCCCCTGCCTGCACTGAACCCCCTCTCCCCACAGGCAGGTGCCTTCCGAACCCAGAGCGACTGGTCTCCTCACAGTCCTGAAGACCAGGAGTCCACATGAGAGGCCCCAGCTCCCGCCTGCATGCAGATGGTGGCCCCCAGGGTCCCTGAGATGCCCCAAGGAGGAATGGGCCTACCCGTCCTAAGCTTCCCTTCTAGGAGAGGGGAGCCACGCCCCCCAGAAAAGCTGTTAGGGCAGGTGGCTGGCCTCATTGAAGCGCTGGACAGCAAAAGAACTGGGCAGGTTAAAGAGCTCTGGGGAAGTTTCCAGAGCAGGGCAAAGGCTGGGTTAGCCCAGGGTCCCCTCAGAAGTCAAAGGCCATGGAGAGTGCTTCCTGTGGCATGACCTTCAACTTGTACAGACTCCCGGCAAGATGTGCAGGGGGAGTCAGAGCAGAAGCCTCTGGGGGAGGCGGGGAGCGCAGGGATGGGGAGGGGAACCAGCTCCGTGGAGGCAAGGTGTGGCCGCAGGTGGGGGGAGGCCACTGACATGGCTCTGTGGGTGTGAGGTCCGTCTTTGGCGCACGAGTAGAGAAAAAGCCAAGCTTGCCATTTCCCTAAGGAACCTCTGCAGATCCCACACGGAGCGGCGCATTCAAACATGAGAGCCTCCAGCCGGCGGTTCCCCACCCTCCTCACGCCGCGCCCCTCCCACACAGGTCCTCACGTGGTGGGGACCCCCAACCGTAAAATTATTTTCGTTGCTGCTTCATCACTGCCATTTTGCTACTGTGATGAATCGTCATGTAAATATCTGATAGGCATTTTCATGGTTACAAATTGGACATCATTAAAGCGCAGTGATGCATCACCAAAACAATATGTAATGATATATTGTGAGATATTTCTTTCTAATCACAAATAAATGACATTTTGTCTTGAAGCGTGGTGTCGCCTGGGGAACAGTCTTCACGCCAGGCACTCGTAGGCGGGCGTATCTGCATGTGAGTGGGCCCACCTGGAGACGGATAGAGAGCAGTGTCTCGGTTCCTACCACCATCGGAAAGATACGTGTTCTGATGGCCTAAGGTGACCCTTGTAAAGGGCTGTTGGACCCTCCCCCTGCTCCCTGAAGGGGTCGTGACCCACAGGTTGAGAACCACTGCTCTAGCTGGGTGAAGGGTACCAACCACCACCTCTGATTGGCCAGGGCGAGGGCGGGGCGGGATGGAGGCCGGGTGCATGCAGGGCTGGGGAAGGAGTGAAACCCCTTCCTCAGGATCTCTGGTCAAAGTTGCCGAGCGGGGCACCCCCGAATCCGTGGCTCCCGGGGAAGGAGGTAGCTGCAGGATCGGCATGGTCTGCGTGACACCAATGTCCTGTTGGTCCCCTTTCCTTCTCTAGGGATGAACCGGATCGAGACCTCCGAGCCGACCCCCAAAGCCACCACGGGGACGGACGTGCTGTCCACAGACTATGTCGTGATGCACGGCGTGGTCTTGCTCACCTGCGGGTGTGGCACGCTGGGCAACGGCTGGGTCATCTGGCTGCTGGCCTTCCGCGTGAGGAGGAACCCCTTCTGCGTCTACGTCCTCAACCTGGCCGTGGCTGACCTCCTCTTCCTGGTCTGCCAGATCTCCGTGGTCGGCTCTGAAATCATCTTCCTGGTCAAGGACACGGAGGCCACTGAGATGCTGCAGAAGGTGAAGTACTCGGCATACATGATGAGCATGAGCCTGCTGGTGACCATCAGCCTGCAGCGCTGCCTCGGGGTCCTCTTCCCCATGTGGTACAGGCTCCACAGGCCCCAGCACATGTCCTCCGGGGTGTGCGCCCTGCTCTGGGGGCTTTACATCCTGGTGGACATCCTGATGTCCTTCCTTTGTAACAAGTTCAGGGATTCTTCCCAACCGTGGTGCTCAACCTTGAAAACCATTGGGAGCGTGCTTATCCTGGGCGTCTTCACGCCCCTGATGATGCTGTCCAGCCTGGTCCTCTTTGTCCACATCCGGAGAAGTTCCAGACAGTGGCATCGGAGGGCCCCAAGGGTGCTTATGGTGATCCTGGCCTCTGTCCTGGTGTTCTTGGTCTTCTCGGTGCCCTACGTCATTCACTGGCTCGCCAAGTGGATGAAGGTGAGCCGCTGGGTGGAGAATCTGCACGTCAGCATATTACGCCTTTCCATGTCCCTGAGCAGCAGTGCCAACCCCATCATCTACATCTTGGCGGGCAGAAAGAGGACCCAGAGCCAGCCGGAAGCCCTGGGGGCCATGCTCGACAGGGCGCTACAGGAGACTTGTGAGGGGTCAAGCAAGGAGACATCGTCTATAGCCATCAGGGATATGGTCTCCGAGGCCCAGCCACCCAGTGTGACTGCCCCGGTGAGCCCAGCTCTGGAGATTAGCCTGTCCACCAGGCTGTGACACTGCGGTTGGGGGCCCAGCAGACTGGGCACCCATCATGCTGGTGTCACAGCTCCTGGGTGCCCACCAGGCCCCCCCCACCAGGGTGTGTGCTCTGGGCTTCCTCCTGAAGCTCAGCCTTGCAGAGGAAATGCAGCTGCCTCCTCTAGGGGGGCCCGTCTGACGGCCAGGTCCGCTTACTGTCTACCCAACAGGGACTCAGACAACGTCATGTGAGTCGGGGGGAGAACTGGGATCCAGAGGGTTACCAACGGCTGATTTTCCGGAAGTCAATCCCCAAGATCGACCTTCCAAGACCCGTTGGGTAGACTTGTGCCTTCAGCCTCATCGTGAGAAGCTGGTGCCGTGGAGAGTCTGTACCCCCAGGGACTGCATCTTCTGCTTAGAGGGCGGAGTCAATCCATGGAGTGACAGCGGCCACAGGAAGTGCATCATGGGAAGGGAAGTTCCTCTCTCCACAAGCCTCCATCCTGCTGCCTGAGATTGGGGACACCTGTAATTGGGCTGAGGTGGTGGGGGCGGGGGGGGGTGTCTGCTGTTCACAGTCACTTGTGTGTGTCATGAGACTCTGGTCAGCCAACTCCATGCGTAAGCACCTTCCAGGATTGTCCCCACTGCCCACAGGGTCAGCTCACGTGCCCCAGGGGAGCAGAGCAGGGCTGGGCATCCTGTCAGGCTATGCCCCACGGGCCTTGTCACCAGAAGTGGATGGAGAGCGGGCAGTGGGGGAGACACAAGACTGCCAATGTGAGGAGGCCAAGTGAGCGGACGGGCAACCCCTCCAGTCTTCACACGTGTGGCTTCTAATCGGAGGACTGGCCTCTCCTGGACGCTGAGCCCGCACAGCAGGCACCACCCCCACCCCACCCCCACCAGTCAGAGTGCGCACAAGCTTGCTGCAGGGGCGTGGTCACCCAACACACCTGGGCGGAAACTGGGAAAGGACAGCTGACCAGGCTTCTGGTTTGCAGACACCACCGGCCCAGGAGCCGGCTGGGCCCTGCGCTGTATGTGCATGAGAAGTTGCCGGTTCCAGCACCCCAACTCTCAGTATTTAACAATGACTCTAAACCCACCCGGACAGACCAACTGCTCTGTTTATTACTCTCCCTGCAGAGACCATTCCAGAATGCATTTGTACGGGGAAGCCACACAGCATGCAAACAGGAAGCTTCACATAGATGACAAAGTGCTCGGCGGTGCACGGGTTAAAGAAGGCAAGGCGTTGCCAGTACCCTGTGAAATTTATGATCTGGGTCGTCTGACTTGAATGAACGATGTCTCTGGGCATTTTCTTCCTCATACTCATTGTCCTACTTAACCTTGCATCTGGAATGTTATTTGTGGTTCCTTTTAAAAGATTCCCGTGACTCAATAAACTTCCAGCCCACAAACCAGGTCCACGAGTCATGTCGAGCCCTCAGACTCGGCCAAGGGCTTAAGGTTTCCTGTTGAACGACTCTCACACCCAGTGTCTTCATCAGCACGCTGGTGAGGGGTAAACCCTTCCCTGACCCACGTTTGCTTGTTGAGGCCTGGGGCAGTTACAGCATCTAGTGTCAACTTGAAAGTATTAAGAGATAAGGGGAGGAGTCTAGCCTGTCAATCAGGTCGCAGCTTGATGACCTCATTTGGAGGCACCACGGAGATAAAAGGCTCCTTGGAGGCCAGGTGCACACAGACTCTCTGCTTGTCTCCCTGCGAGGCATTCCTGCTGACAAGCCACATGGAGCCAGGCTGATGGAGCCAGAACCCCGGAGCTGAAGGAGCCACTTGGAGACCCACGCCAGTGCTGAGATGCTTCTACCGCCACTGGATCCACAAAACTTTCCACCCATTGGCCTGTGATCTTCCTACATTCTGCATTATTGCATGTGTTGTGTGAGTATGAAGAGGAATTTACAGACTGGTATTGGACATATGGGCTAATATCGGACTTATGGACTTGATCTGGACTGGGCTGGGATGTTTTCTCAATATGCAATTGCTCTTGTATAGAAAGCTCTTTCTTATACACATACGAGTGTCTATGAATTTGTTTCTCTAGTCCACTCGGACTAACACAAGGCCTGGTTTCTCTAATCCCACACCAAGATGCCGGCACACAATGTCCAGGCAGGAGGAACTCCAAAGGTGGGGTGGGACCCGGGGTCTCCCACTCAGTCAGTCCTGGGAGAAGGGCCTCCCTCAGAGACGGCAGCCCTGGAGGCTTCCCTCTGTTTTCTGAGCAGGAGCCAAATGAGCACAAGCAACGCCACGCAACCCCTAGGCCGTCCATCCTGTGGGAGCAACCACAGAGACAGACGCCCATGGACACATAATTGCCTGCCTCCTAGACCCTCTCCCATCCAGCGGGAAACATAACTGAGATGATCTCCTCTGAGAGAACGAGTCTGCTTTAACGCAACGTGCCCGGGCACAGAGCACAAAATTCAGGTACTTAGCACAATGAGTGTTCTCTTGTTGGGTCATCGGTCCACGTGGGTTATACGTGGGTTATCGGGAGCTCTGCTCCACGGGGTCACACTGCGCTCTGGTTTCTTTCCTCGTGTGCACCCTCTGCCAGACGCAAACAAGGCCAACTTACAGCCAAGCGTGCCATTGGCTAGAATCCAGTCATGCGCTCCCCCTGGACATCACAAAGGATTCTGGGAAATGTAGTCCTGCCGGTTTTCCCAGGAGGAAGAGAGGATGGTGAGGACGGTAGGGTCCCAGTTGTCTGCCACGGTGGCTCCGGCCTTGTGTGAAAGGACGTAGACGAAGGGAGGGGAGATGGTTGCGGGAAAGAAGCTCATTGGTCAATCCCTCGAATCGCCCTTGGTTATGTTTTTGTTTTTCCCTGGCCCTGTGGTCACCCAGGGTCCTGCCAGGAGCAGAAGCCTTGAGATCAGCGGGCAGGAGTGTAATTTTGTCCTTGATGCGTCAGCCCCTCCTGGGCACGCATGCGCCTGCCTCTGTGGTGGACGCCGGCATCCAGGTGCTCCGTGCCTGTGCTGGACTCTCTGCCCCGTCGGTGGGACGTCCTGGTCAGCCTTCAACAGCCCGGGGCGTCCTCTCACGTATGGGCCAGAGACAGCACGTCCCAGCCAGGTCCACCCTCGCTGCAGGCCCACGGGCAAGGCAGGGAGGCGTAGTGGCTCAGTGGGGTATACACTGAACTGGTAGCCTGCACCCCGTCACCTGCTCCACGGTGGAAAGTTGTGGCAATCTGAGTCTGTCCAGACGTCCAGACTCCAGAGCACCACCGGGACGGGGCAGCGCCGCTGGGTCCTGTGGGCTCGGCATGACTCAGCATGGACACCACGCTATTGCGGTCAGTGTGAGTTTCCTCTATTGTTTTGATCGAGGGTGAGGAGTTGAGCGAGAGAGAGAAGAGCAATGTGTTCAGAGAGGTGTGTGCGGGCTGCCCCAACCCTGGGACCAAATCCTTGTGTCCCCTGAGCTCCCTCTCCCATCGAGGGTAAAGGGGTGGGCCCCTGTGCTCAGCTCGGAGACAGTGGCCCTGGACACCCTGGCAGGGCAAGCACAGAAGCCTTCCCTGGGGCAGAGGATGCCCGGGAGGCCGCCAGGCTGTGTTTGCAGCAGCAGCAAGAGGCAGGCACAGCACGTGTTTCTCTGCCCCTCCGAGAGCTCATCCCTGTGACAAACCACAGCACACACTGCGAAGGGCAGTGCTGGGAGGGCTGCGCTGGGAGGGCTTCCCGCTGACCCGGGGACAGAAGTCTGAGGAGGGAGAAGGTGGGGGAGGCCTGGAAAGTCTGGGGTGGCCTCCTGGAGGAGGTGGCACTGACCAGGCCCTGACACATGAGAAGGTGGCCCCAGGCAGAAAGGAAGCAGGGCTCCATGGTGGAATGCAACCACCTCCAGGGCTACCCCCTCAGGGGGCTGATTGATAGTCCCTCCTCCAGCAGGTGGGCACCCTCCCTGCTCCCCATGCTGCTCTCCCTGTGTGTTCCCCACTGGTCACCATCAGAGTGTTGGCCCAGGGCACAAGGACAATACTGACAAAGGAACGCAGAACCAACCTGAGGGAGTCAGGTCTGCTGTGCCGTCCCTTCTGGAAGCCACCAGAACGTTCCAGAAAAGGAAGGGACGTGAGACTCCCAGGATGCTCCCTCCCTTGTTCTCACCTCCTACCTCTCTGCAGGTGTCTTTCACCCTCCCTCCCCCACCCCCACCCCCACCCCCCAGGGAGACGGCTCCAAAGGCCCCACAATCTCCTGCCTCCAGCACAGAGAGCCAGGCTTGCCCCTCAGTTCTGGTTCCAGGGTCAATGGAGAGACAACTAGAGTGGGCAGTGGGCCAAGTCACCTGGGACCAGGGCAGTGGGGTCCACCCCAAGCAGGTGAGGATGGGCGGGGTTGGCTCTAAGGGAGGGGGCGGGTCTCCGCTGGGTAGCGCAGCCGGATATGGGTGCTCCGTGGTCAAGAGCCCGAGCCTGGTGTTGGGGAAGCACTCAGAGCGTTCTCCTGAGAGTGGCTGAACCAGGACCCCCGTGAAGGGCACAACGTCACCGTCTGTGATCCGTCAACAAACCTCTGTGAGCTCTTACGGGGAGCCTGGTGCTGCCCACCAGAGGCTGTGCCTGTCTGTCCCTGACTGACAAGTTCCACTCCACCGGACACTGGTGTCTGGTTTCTCGTTGACACGAGGCGGTGGGACTCCCGCTGTGGTCGTCTCGTGCTGACCGGGGTGGTGTTAGCTGCCAAGGCGTCCCCTTGTCCCCTTGGTGGCAGGTGGGCTGTAGCATGGTGGTCGTTGTCCTGGGATTCGAGGTGGGGTCATTGTTACGGTGGGGGGTGGGGAGCCCCTGTGGCTGTCTTTGTCATGACCGTATGATGGTGGTGGTCTTGGAGCTGTTGTCAGGTGGTCCTGGCTGCGGTTAGCGCAGGGGGGCGGGGGCCGGGGGGGAGGGTCGTGACTGTGCTGGTTGGGGTGCCTGTCGTGGCCACATGCGTACTCTCGGACCGCGTGAGTAAGAACGTGTCCTGATCATGCCTTCTATTGGAACAAGTGGTTCAAAGCAATGCAACCTATGTACAACAGGAGAAGCTGTGTCCAAGGAGCAGAGACAGACGAAAACACCAATATTCTCTGGCAAACCTCCAACGGCTCTAAACACCAAGCTTCTCAAAGAATAAGAAGAGCAGGGAGCCACGTGAGCCTCTTGGGACCACGCGAAACAGCCCAGAGGATCATTGACAAAATGCAAACTCCTGGGGGAACATCTGCCTCTGCAAGCCACAGCGCCAGTGTCGTGGTTCCCGGCAAAAACGCAGCCTTCCCAGCCTCACTGCTGGTGCCCCACCACCACCACCCAGTCCACCGCACCGGAGGACGACATTCGGTGTCCTGACTCTGCTTGTCAGGGTTCTACCACCTTCCTCCTCCGGCCACAGCTGTCATTGGCAAGTGACAAGAACGCAATGGGAGCTGACCCATCCCGCCCTCAACATCGCAACATCACACACACACACACGCATCCCTGGGCAAGGGGAATGGAGTGGCTCATGGGTGGGTGGGCCCCAGCAATGGCTGGACCCAAGGGCCTGGGTATGGATACCCTGTCTATCCATCGGGACTCCATCAGGAAGCGTAAGGCCCCTGAGGCTCAGGGGGGCCCGGGAGGTGCCCTCGGTGAACACACTTGATTCCTGATGGCCCGGAGGTCCGAGCCCCCCAAGCAGTGCTGCAGAAGGAAAGCCCGGAGATGCGTGTCTGAGCACTCAGCCGCAAGAAACCCGCTGACGTACACGGGGCCAGGTGAGTCGGGACACGCTGGACGGCCACTGGCTTTGAGGCCCAGAGAGGTCAGTTACCCAGCGAATGAAAAACGGGCCTGGTCTCAAAATAAGCCTGCCGACTCCCCCACCCAGTGCTCCATCCACCCCCACCCTCCAGAGAGCTGCATCTGCCTCCAGCAAGCCCATCAGCAAAGCACTCAGCCAGGTGTCCTCATAATGGTCTTCCTAGGCCAAAGCGCCTCTTCCTCCTCCGGAGCCTGCCTTCCACCCCACCCCAGCGCAGGGGCCCTAATGCTCCGGCGCCCAGGCTGTCCCAGGAGGGAAACAACCAGTGGACAGGCAACACCGGGCCATTCTCTTTCTGCATTTGCCTGCAGTCTACGGCCTCTGGGGAGTACATGTGGTCAGTCTATTAGCCCCCCAGCCAGCCAGGAAGGGTTCTGGCACCCACGTGGGGCAGAAAGGCTTGAGTACTTATACGCCCTCCCGGCCAGGGGAGCATAATCACCCCCTTCCGCTTCACAGAGGGACCCACCCAGGGCTCTCTGGGGCCTCAGAAACCATAAACTAGCTCAGGGCGACCCTGACCAGGGAGGCATACGGGGCCCAGGGCCTGCGGCGTCAACTGAGATCAAGGCTTCCCTGCATCCGGGAGCCTAGGATCTGGTGAGTTCCCCCCATCCCTCTCTCAGGAGAGCAGGTGGGTCACAGCATGTTCAGCTGACCCAGGTGGGCATCTCTGCTCTGTCAGATGCAACTTGGGTCCCCCGGGCAGTATCCCCGCCATATGATCCCTTGCCTTGACCTTCACAAAACCAGGATGGTCAAACTTACCTTCTTTCACCCAGGGCACCTCCCAGATCCTGGCACACAGGAGCCTCCATCCGTGCGTGGCAGCAGTGGGGCTGGGACCAGCGGAGACCAGCAGGGCCGCAGGGAGCCAAACTTGAGGAGGCAGGAAGCATGGGTGGGGATGATACCCCTCCTTCTGGGGTCTCTGTCCTTGGGGACTCACCAGGAACAGCACCCATGGGACAGGTGGCCTGTTCCCTGCAGGAGTGACAGTCACAGCCCTTCCTTCCCAGCGGTCCCCCAGGCCAACTTCCTTCTTGGGGCCTGGGGTGGGGGCGGACAGCAGACCCAATGCCAGGACTGTGCCCGCTGACGTGGACGCCCCATGGGGGTGGCAGGTTCAAGAACAGACGTGCTACCGTGAGGGCAGCACCAGGTCTCTGGGGGCCACAGCCTGGTCCCAACACTTGGCATCCATTCTGTTGTCACCGAGACAGCAGGAGCTTGAAGGGGGCAGTATTCTGCACCCCCATCCTCCATCCTCCCCCAGACTCACGACCCCACCTTCCTCCCCCACAGCCTGTGAAAACCACCCCATCCCCACCCCCAAGGTGTCTCCCAGCTACTTCCTGAGCCCCACCCTGCTGGGCCCTGGGGCCTCCCCCCGCCTTGCACCCCAAGGCCACCCCTCGTGCAGAGATTCCTTCTCCCCTGGACCTCTCCCACGTACACAAGCATGAGCGAGTGACAGTTCTTTGAACGCCATTACCTCCATCCTCACTTCTCAACAAAGCCCATGGACATGTCCCCGGGCTCCTTCAGCTCCACGGCTGATCGTCAGAGCATCCTGAGGGTCCTCGGTGAGGGTCCCCCCCCAGGGGGCCTCAGAAACCACCCTCTGTGTTCTGCCCTGCCATCGATAGGAGTCATTTCTAGAAGGTTCTAGCTCGCCGTTGTCACCATCTCTCTGCTAGTTGTTACCATTGAAACCCTCCGCTCTTGTGGGTCCACCCGCTCTGTCCCCGGGAGAACAGCATCCTGGTGAGGGCGGAGAGAGAGTCTTTCTCTGTAGGATCGGCCTTTGTTCCGTCTGCTGTAAAACGAACAGCCAAACAAAAGAGAAACGTTGAGTACTGTCGCAGTGGTGGCGGGCGGCGGTGTGCCAAAGTACTGCTGAATCCGCTGAGACTCAGTGACCCGTGTGCCACCCTCAGTGCTGTGGTGACGTTTGAGCCCCTGTCACCACCACGTCAGCCCATCCCCTTGGTCAGCTTCCTCTTTGTGGCTGACCCTCCACTCGACCACACCGTGATGTCCTCCTCCAGGGACCTGCCTCTCCTGAGAACGTGTCCAAGACACGACTTCTAAGGAGCACGGTGGGTGTCCCTCCTCCAATTCGTTAACTGTCTGGCCAGGGAGAGTTGGCTAATCTTCACGTTGATGACTTTTTAAAAAATATCTAATATTTTTGTTGACCTCTCTTGCTCATTCCAATATATCCCTTCCCTTCCCACACGGTTTTGTTGTTTAATCCCATCGGGTGGGATTACACCATCGTCAATGCTAGGTCGATAACGTTGTATGGCTCGTGAATGATGTTATAAATCTCCAAATGGCCCTTTACAGGAAAAAAATTAAAAGGTTCTCCACCCTTGCTTTAAAGCAGCGGGGTTCTCAACTGTGGGTCGCGACCCCTTTGCGGATCGAGCGGCCCTTTCACAGGGGTCACCCGATTCATCACAGTAGCAAAATGGCAGTGATGAAGTAGCAACGAGAATAATGTTATGGTTGAGGACCTGTATGGAAGGGTCGCAGCCTTAGGAAGGTTGAGAACCACTGCTTTAAAGGAAGACAACCGAATCCAGCCAGTCTACAATACAAAGTCCACAATGTCCAGGATCTACTCAAATGAGACCAGACCTGAAGAAGGTGTGAAATGTCAAGAAACGGCAACAAAATAGATCCATTGTAAAATTGATAAAGAGAGACTCTGAAACGCGCATCGCGGTGGATTTACAGATGACGCGCTCGGGATAATTATGATTGAAATGCACAGGGATTTAAAGGCAAGCATACATACCGCATGGAGAAAAATGAAGGATATAAATAAGAACCAATTAAAACCTCTAGAGCTGAACAGAGAGCATGCAGAACAGATGTAGAAATACCGCATTGTATTAAGGGCGGATTAGAAACCGCAAGAAAGGACCGTGAACTGAAGACAGACAGAACTAGCCAAGGTAACGCACACTTGTGAGAGGTGCTGGATACGTGGAGGCCCGGTAATGTGTGGGACAGTGACAAGCATCTAACTGACCCTCTGTCCCCCTCAGTGCTCTACTTTTCAGTTGAATTCAATCATTCATTGGGATGGCCTCACAGGCGGTACTCGCCATTACGGGGCTCATGAGGGAAGCCAACAGGTGACGATGCAGGTGTCAAATTCCCAGGACACCCGGTGGGCTGGACCTGGCCTCTGCCCCCATCAGGCAATGGCACAAAGCGTTGGGGGCTTCCAGTCACCCAAGGGCCTTGCCGCTCTGTCGTAACCCTCCGCCCAAAGACACTGAGCCCCAGCTCTCGGGGCCAGCCAACCCAGGTCCCCCGTCCCGTGCCCAGAGGCAGCCCTCTGCCCAAGCCGGCTGACGCCCAAAGTGACTCAGCTTCGCCTGCTGGTGGGCTGAGACGCCCACCGCTCTGTTCATAGGATTTGGCTCTTTGTTCTTCTGCGGTGCCTCTGCCCATCCCCATGGCCTCGAAGGTGATGGGGAGGTTCAACGGGCAGGGATGTTGGAGCCCAGGGGCTACGCTCCACCCCGACACTTCTTTTCCTGCGGTCATGAATCTCTCCTTCCTGAATCTGAGACAGGCATAGCTGACCGCCACGTAGGAATCGGCTTTGGGCAATTGATGCAATGATTCTCCTCCCTCCACCCCCTTAGAACTCTAATGGAGGTCAGATGTCTCCCCCACACCATTTTTAAACAGTTTGGGGGTGTGGGTGTGGGGGGTGGTTGGCATATAATTCACATAGCATACAATTTAGTGTGTCAAGCACACTTGTACCTATGTTGCCATCATCATTTTTATATTTTTTTAATTAAAAAATCATTTATTGGAGGCGCTTACAACTCATAACAATCCATACATCAATTGTATCAAGCATATTTGTACATATGTTGCCATCATTATTATCTAAACATTTACTTTCTGTTGAGCCCTTAGTATCAGCTCCTCTTTTTCCCCTCCTTCCCCTGCCACCCTTGTGACCCCTGGATAAATTATAATTTTTTTCTTTTTTTAATCATTTTATTGGGGGCTCGTACAACTCTTATCACAGCCCATACATGCATCCACCGTGTCAAGCACATGTGCACACTCGTTGCCATCGTCGTTCTCAAAACATGTTCTTTCTACTTGAGCCCTTGGCATCAGCGCCTCATTTCCCCCCTCGCCCCCTCCCTTCCTCAGGAACCCGTGATCATTTATAAAGTATTATTTTTACACCGACCGATGACTCCCTTCACCCACTTTCCTGTTGTCCGTCCCCGTGGGAGGAGGTTATACGTAGATCCTTGTGATTGGTTCCCCCTTTCTCCCCCACCTTCCCCCTACCCTCCTGGTATCACCCCTCTCATGGTGTGGACCCTTTGGATGGTGAGCCGGGGCTGAAAGAAACTGAATAGAGTGCCACAAAGTCCCTAACGCTGGTGGGCACTACGGAACCAGCATGGTCCTTGCAACGTAGATGTTCACGTCAGTCCACCTTCCTTCACAGGGATGAACTCCAGCAACACCTCCGTGCTGACCCCCAAGGGCAGCAGGACAGATGTGTGGGCCTCAGACTACGCTGCGATCAACGCCGTGGCCTTGCTCACCTGCATGTGTGGGATGGCAGACAACGGCTGGGTCATCTGGCTGCTGGTCTTCCGCACGCACAGGAACCCCTTCTGCGTCTACGTCCTCAACCTGGCCGGGGCTGACCTCCTCTTCCTGGTCACCCAGAGCGCCACCATCATTCTAGAGGCCATCTTCCAGGACAAAGACGTGGAAGCCATTGAGATCGTGAGGAAGGTGAAGTTTTCTGTGTACATGGTGTGTATGTGCCTGATGACGGTCATCAGCAGCCAGCGCTGCCTCTCGGTCCTCTTTCCCATCTGGTTCAGGCTTCACAGGCCCCAACACATGTCCAGCACGGTGTGCGCCCTGCTCTGGGGGCTGTCCACCCTGGGAGGCGCCCTGGCGTCTTTATCCTGCAAACAGCTAAGGCATTCTAACCAACCGCCGTGCTCCACCCTGAAGGGAGCCATAAGGACCCTTGTCCTGGGGGTCTTCACGCCCCTGATGATGCTGTCCAGCCTGGTCCTCTTTGTCCGCATCCAGATAAGTTCCAGGCAGTGGAGTCGGAGGCCCCCAAGGGTGCTTGTGGTCATCCTGGTCTCGGTCCTGGTGTTCCTGGTCTTCTCGGTGCCCTACACCACCTTATGGTTCATGATCAATCACACAGAGCTGGACAATCAGGTGAAGGCGCTGTTTGTCAGCATAATACGCCTCCTGATGTCCCTGAGCAGCAGTGCCAACCCCGTCGTCTACATCCTCGTGGGCAGATGGAGGTCTCAGAGGAAGCGGGAGACACTGAGGGCCATGCTCCGCAGGGCACTGCAGGAGGACCCTGAGGAGATGGACAATGAGACTCCGTCCACTGGCACGAACGCGGAATCAGAGAGCCAGCTGCCCACGGTTCCCGCCCAGGAGAGCCCAACCCTGGGAATTAGCACAGCCCCAGCCAGGCCCTGCCATGGGGCATCTGGAAGACTTTGCACCCCGCCATGCTGGTGCCACTGCTCTGCGGTCCCCACCAGGCCCCCCACAGGGCGTGTGCTCTGGGCTTCCTCCTGAGCTCCGCCTTGCAGGGGAAATGCAGCCGCCTCCTCTAGAGGGCTCTTCTGACGGCCACGGCCACTTGCCGTCCATCCACCGGGGACTTGGGGGAGAACTGGGCTCCATGGAGGGTCCTTTGGCTGGTTTTCCAGAAGTGGAGCCCCGGGCTTCCTTCTGAGATCCTCGGCCTGGACTTGGACTCTCAGCCTCTGGGCTAGCACTGAGACTGTGCAGAGTCCGCCCCACGGACAACCCCATCTTGTGGTGAGAGGCCAGAGGGCAGCCCTCGGTTCCAGTCCACTATGGCGGCCACAGGACACACACACACACACACACACACACACACACACACA
>NW_022111317.1:2468046-2471336 GCF_000313985.2 Echinops telfairi
ACACACACACACACACACACACGGAAGCTCCTCTCTCAGGGCTCAGCCTGGCCTGCAAGGCTTGCAGGATGCTCTTCAGCACGTCAGAAGACAAATCCCCGAGCTCTGTCCTTGGGCACCTCCTGCCACCCCTCCAGTGCCCTTCAGAGAGATGGCGGCCTCCAGCCAACCCAGGCCAAGGCCGGGTGCTCAGAGAGGGAGAGAAACGCACAGGAGGAATCCCTGAGACGCCACCCACTGCGTGTTTCTCACGGCCTGTGATGGGAGCTGAGGTCAGGACTGGGGCTGCCTGGACATGAGGAGCAAGTGACCCCTGGGACTCGCTGTCCAGGCTTTCCCCACTGGTGTCCAGGGACCTGAACCCGGTGTGGGCAGGACCCCAGAAGGAGATGGGCTCTGAGCCCCGGGATTCTTGTGCCACCTTTCTTCTTGTCTAGAGTCAGCGTGTCCGGGGAAGGCCGGGGGGGAGGGGCTATTTGTCAGTCCTCCCAGGACCCCGAAGGGGCACCAGACACAACCTCACTGCCAGCGAGTCCACGCCGACTCCTAGCGGCCCCCGGGGGGTTTCCGAGACTGTAACTGTGAGAAAGTCCAGTCTTTCTTCCGCGGGGCAGCTGGCGGTTTTGAACTGCTGACCATTCGGATCACAACGTGTACCTGCCACACCATCAGGGCTCCTATCAGTCCGAGTCCTGGCCCTGATGCCTCACCTCTTTAATAAGCTCTCATTAGCCCAATAAGCCTCACTGACGTCCGCACTAGACCCCCTGGCACTGGGGCTCAGAGAGGACCTGGTCAAGGTTAAATGTTTTGTCCAGCACCCAGAGATGGGCACTAGAGGGCTGGGGTGCCGCCCATATCGTTGAACTTCATTGCCCACGCACCCTGGCGCCTCTACTTCCTGGACGGTGACAAAGTGACCACCGGACACAGACGGTTGGGGATAAGGGCCGCTCATCTGGTCAGGGGGGCGTGGTCACCCCAGGACCCCTGACTTGTCCTAGGAAGGAGAGGAGTCCCAGACACCGTCCACACAAGTCTGTCCCTACGACGTTTACAAAATGAGAATCCATGACAACCACTGTCTCTTTCTACTCCAGCCCCTCCTCCATCTCACCTCACCTGAGGCCAGGTGGCAATTGGCCTGGCCAATGGGATGGGGGACGTGGCCGAGAGGAAGTGTGGCTGGGGATCCCTATAATGGGACTCGTAGTGTAGCGGGGGGGAGGGGGAGGAGGAAGGGGATCGTGTTGTGCTCTGTCTGTAGTTGAGTTATTTCTATGTGTAGATAGGGTGTGGCCAGCCACTTCCCACCCATGAATGGCTTCTAGAATTGTCCCCACCACACACCAGGTGAGCTCATCTGGCTCCGGGTAGAGGACTGCCTGGACCCTGTATCGGGAGAAGCACATCGTCCCACGGGCACCGGGCACCAGAAATCTGTGGAGGGCGGGTGGTGAGGAAGAAACCCAATTGGAAATGTGTGCCATCTGAGTTCATCATGGGCAAGCCCTCCGGTCTTCAGCCGTGTGGATTCTAACCAGAGGACTCAGCTCTGGCAGATGCCGGCCGGGAGTGGCGTCCTCAAACAAACTGGCCCTGTTTGATTTCGGCAGGTAAGGACAGCTGAGCCGGCTTCTGCTTTTGCGGACAGGTCCTTGGGGCCGATTCACTCCCTCACTACCAAGGAGTCAATGCCGCCCGTGGCAGCCCTATAGGCTGTACAGATGTCTGGGCGTGAAGGCGCACGGCTCAGCACCCTAGCTCTCAATCGTTTAGAGTAGATCCCAGTGTCTACAGATGGGCCCTGGGTCTCCACTCCAACTCCCCTCTTTCCGTTGATAGGTTTGTTTTGGATCTTTTGATACCTGATACCTGATCCCATCGAAACCTCATGATCACACAGGCTGGTGTGCTTCTTCCATGTGGGCTTAGTTGCCTCCCTGCTAGATGGTTGCTTATTTAACTTCAGGCCTTTACAACCCCAGAGGCTGTATCTTTCAACAGCTGGGCACCATCAGCTTTCTGCACCCCATTGACTTATGCACCCATTTTGTCTTCAGTGATCACGTCGGGAAGGTGAGCATCAAAGAGTGCCGGGTTATCAGAACAAGTGTTCTTGTGTTTAGGGGGGCCTTGAGTAGCGGCCCAAAGTCTGTCTGCTGTCTTAATACTTATCATATAAACAAATGTACAGTGGCCTCTGTCCCTTTCATTATAAATTAATATATTTACATAGATACATGCCTATAGCTCTACATCTGTAGATAGCTTTTGCCTCCTATTTCTTTCCTCTATTTCCTTTCACCTTCCTCCTGTCCCACTCTCATGCTCACCCTCCACTCGGCTCTCAGTATTTCCTCTCAGATCCATTGCACTTGATCAAGCCCCACCTGGCCTTATATGCCCTCCACACCATCCATTTTAGATCTCTTGTGGTTCCCTTATCCCTGAGTCTGTTGGCTCCCCACACCTCCTCCCCCGTGTCCCCACTGGGACCGCTGGTCCCATTGTTTTCTCCTCGGGATTATTTGTCCTGCCTATCTTATACAGAGAGACGTAGGATGAAAGAGATTAAAAGAAAACGGAAAAGATGATAGATAGATAGATAGATAGATAGATAGATAGATAGATAGATAGATAGAGATAGATAGATAGACAGACAGACAGTTCCAGTCTGCCTGCTGACCCTTATGAGGTGCCAAGCCCTGTCCCCAGAGTCAGGGTCCCCCTATTTTCAGGGTTCCTCGGGGACTTGGCTACTTTGCTCCCTTGCTGACCTGTTCCACTCCCTTTGCGTTTCACCCCACTGCACGTGGGCCATGATGAGGTCCTCTAAAACATCGGACATCCCCCCACAGAAGGGTTCTAAGGAAGGGATGATTCAACCAGGGTGCAGCCTAGCACTGAAAAAACACACACCCTTCCTCTAGTTCCTGCATGCTTCCTCCCCGCCCAGCACCATAACCCAATTCCACCGTGCAAAGCTGGCTAGACTGGAGGACACCCATTGACACAGATAAGCGCTCTGGACACATGGAATTCAGGACAGAAAACCCTCGAGAACCGTCGTGGGAGTAGAGATGTCATGTGGGCGGGGGGAGTGGGAGGGAAGGGAGACAACGGGGGACTGACCACAAGGTTGGACATATAGCCACCACCTCCCCCAGGGGGACGGTTAACAGAACTGTGGGTGAAATGAGAAAATGGACAGGGTAAGATATGAAGTAACTATAATAAGATATAATTGATTAAGGATGCATGAGGGTGGAAGGGTTGGGGAGGTGTGG
>NW_022111317.1:2471436-2491970 GCF_000313985.2 Echinops telfairi
GGGGGGGGGGAGCTGATACCAAGGGCTCGGGTAGAAAGAAAAATGTTCTGGAAATGATGGCAACACATGTACAGTGTGCTTAATACCAATGAATGATGGACTGTTATGAGATTTGTAAGAGTCCCCCGATAAAATGATTAATAAGATAGATAAATAAAATTAGATCTAAATGCAGGTCAACTTACCTGTGGTTCTCTCAACAGAGGGTATTCCAGGCTGGATTCCTATGGAGAGGATCTCATTAGCATGTGAACAAAAACATAGACATGATTCCATAATAACAGTTCGTAAAAATAGCATGGGATTGTGGGTACTTTATGGAGTTTTTAATACTGTTAAAATGAGCAATTTTGCCTCATATTGTCTCCTCTGGTAGTCATCGCCACACCTAATTCTGCATTTGCCATTTTATGTGTTTTTCCTTTCAAAAGATGCCCAGGAATGAAGCGCATTGAATAACCCCTTACCCCTGCCCTGAACGGGCCGATAACAGACATGTGGGTGAAGGGAGACAACGGACAGTGTAAGACACGAAAGAACAATAACCATGGATAATTGATCAAGGCTTCACAAGGGAGGGAGGGGAAGAAAGAGGAGCCGATATCAAGGACTCAAGCAGAACATGTTTGGGAAATGATGACGGTGACCTATGTACACATCCGCTCGAGCCAGTTGGTGTATGGGGTGTTGTAAGAGCTGTGAGACCCCCAGTAACACCCCCCAATAAAATGACTTAGAAAGAAAAGCATTGAGTGCCACAAGGCCGGGTGCCGATTGAAGTGGCCGGCGCTCAGATGCTGTAGAGTGAATGACCACGAATGACCGTAATGCCCAGTGATCAGCACTCCATCTGATGAGCTGGGGTTTTTTTTTAACTAAAATACACTTGCCTGGTGAGGCCTGTTTCCATCATTCCACCCTGTGCTTCTGCCACACGGCGTCCACGAGGGAGGACAGCCCCAAGAGAGACGACAGGCATCTTCCACCCACTCGGTCATGGGGAGGAGACCACGGCCCCTGGCTGCTTCCTGGGTGCCCTGGGATCAGATGCATAATGGGAGCAATCAACCCCAGCTGTCATCCAACACTTCCGTCCTCGAGCACACCATGGACACCTAATTGTCTGACTCCTAATGCCTCATTCCTGCCCTGGAGGCCACCAGAGAATCCCTCTCTCCGGTCCTATGGGAAATACAGCTGGGATGATCCTCTCCTGAGTCGGTGAGCCTACTTGAGAGCAGAGGGTTGAGGTAAAGAGGCTCAGATCTCAGACTTAGCACGACGGTGGCTTGCCTGCTCTGTGGATGTCTAACCTGGGTTGTCAGGGACTCTGCTCCACAAGGTCATGCAGGGCCCAGCTTCCTTTCAGCCTATGAACTCTGCCAGAATCGAACATGGCCCGCTTTCACAGCCAAGCATGCAACTGGCTAGAATTGGGTCATACGGCCCCTGTGTCTCGCAAAGGGGTCTGGGAAGTGAAGTCCTGTCGTTTTCCCAGGAGGAAAAGAGAATGGTGAGGCCGGGAGGGTCCCAGCTGTCTCCCCTACTTGTGTGAAAGGGCGGAGAAGAAGGGAGGGGAGATGGTTGCGGGAAAGAAGCACATTGGTCACCTCCATGATAGATCGCTGAAGACAAATGGGTGCATAAGCAAATGTGGCGAAGAAAGCTGATGGTGCCCAGCTATCAAAAGATGTAGCGTCTGGGGTCTTAAAGGCTTGAAGGTAATCAAGCGGCCATCAAGCCCAGAAGCAACAAAGCCCACATGGAAGAAGCACACCAGCCTGTGCAACCACGAGGTGTCGAAGGGATCAGGTATAAGGCATCATCAGAACAAAAAATCTTACCATAGTGAATGATGCGGGGAGTGCGGAATGGAGACCCAAAGCCCATTAGTAGGCCACTGGTGATCCCCTTGCAGAGGAGATGAGCCAGTCAGGGTGCGATGTAGCAATGATGAAAAATACAACTTTCCTCTAGTTCCTAAAAGCCTCCTACCCCTCCCCCCCTCCTCCCACTATCATGATATGAATTCTACCTTGCAAGTCTGGCTAGACCAGAGGATGTACACTGTACAGATAGAAACTGGAAACACAGGGAATCCAGGGCGGATGATCCCTTCAGGACCAGTGGTGTGTGTGGCGATACTGGGAGGGTAGAGAGAGAGTGGGTAGGAAAGAGGGAACGGATTACAAGGATCTATATGTGACCTCCTCCCTGGGGGATGGACAACAGAAAAGCGGGTGAAGGGAGACGTCGGACAGGGCAAGATATGACAAAATAGTAATTTAGAAATTATCAAGGGCTCATGAGGGAGGGGGCAGCAGGAAAGGAGGGGGAAAATGAGAAGCTGATGCCGGGGGCTTAAGTGGAAAACAAGTGTTTTGAGAATGATGAGGGCAATGAATGTACAAATGTGCTTTACACAATTGATGTATGTATGGATTGTGATAAGAGTTGGAAGAGCTCCTAATAAAAAGATTAAAAAAATCATAGGTACCACTCAGAGATTAAAAAGAAAAAAAAAGATGAAGCTCATTGGTCAATCCCTCGAATAGCCCTTGGTTATGTTTTTGTTTTTCCCTGGCCCTGTGGTCACCCAGGGTCCTGCCAGGAGCAGAAGCCTTGAGATCAGCGGGCAGGAGTGTAATTTTGTCCTTGATGCTTCAGCCCCTCCTGGGCACGCATGCGCCTGCCTCTGTGGTGGACGCCGGCATCCAGGTGCTCCGTGCCTGTGCTGGACTCTCTGCCCCGTCGATGGGACGGGACGTCCTAGTCAGCCTTCAACAGCCAGGGCATCCGCTCATGTGCAGACCTGAGACAGCACATCCCACGGGAAGGGTGCTGGGCAGGACACTTTCCCGCTATAGGGCCCTGGTGGGCAGTGGGTTCACTGAGGGGCTACGAACTTGCAGACCAGCAGTGCAGATGCCCCATCCATTCTGAAGTAGGAATGTTCTGTTTCCAGGGTCAGTGGAGAGAGAGCCAGGGCGGGAAGTGGGCCAAGCGTTTATTCGGTCACCTGGCACCAGGGCAGTGGGGTCCACAGGAGCAACGTGGCTGCCGGCTGGACCCCTGAGCAGGTGAGGATGGGCGGGGTTGGCTCCAAGGGAGGGGGTAGGTCTCCGCTGGGTGGCAAGCAGCCCGGATACGTGTCCTCCGTGGTCATGAGCCAAGACTGATGTTGGGGAAGCACTCAGAGCGTTCTCCTGTGTGGCTGAATCAGGACCCCCGTGAAGGGCACAACTTCACCGTCTGTTACTCATTCAACCAACCTCTGTGAGCTCTTATGGGGAGCCTCTGCTGCCCACCAGAGGCTGTGCTCTCCCCTTGGGAAAGAGCCACTGGATAGGTTCTATGAGACACAGCTTCCCCACCCCTGGACAGTCAAACTTTCTGGAACCAGGAGTGGGTTTCTGTCTGAAGCAGCTGTCCTCCTTGCTGCTGAAGAAAGCTGTCACCCACACCCACCCCTCCTCCCCCAGGGTGCTCAGATCCACCTGACCCAGGGATGGCGGGAAAGGCACGGGGGTGGGGGGGGGGTTACAGGAAATTCCACAGGAGAACTGGGGAGGATCCAGGTGCTCTCGTGGGGAGGGATTTTGAGCGTGTTGGACTGAGCAGGCTCAGAATAATGACATTGCGGAGAAAGGGGTTTCCAGGACATGCCATCATGCTCACCTGTGAGTGTACACGGGCCACGGGGTGGTCTTTGGAACAGAGCAAGGGGACGCTACCTGGTGTGCGATCTGGAAAGGCGAGCATCGGGCTGTGTCCTCCCACACGCTGAGCACAGGACCCCAGCAGCTGAGCTGAGGAGAAGCCCGGCTCGTCGAGGACCTCCCCTGTGCAGACGGCACGATCCTGCCGGCTGAAAGCCAAGGGGACTGAGAGGTCTTGCTGAGGAAGATCAGAGACGACAGCCTCCAGGACTGATGACCCCTCGGCAGAAAACAGACATCCTCTCGCTGGACAGTCAACAACATCCTGGTGAACAGAGCAGGGATCGGAGGTCTTTGGGGATTGCCTTCTTACCGAGAGCCACAGTGGAAGCCCAGGGAAGTGGCGGTCAAGACCTCAGACGACTTACTGGGTTGGACGACTTTGCTACGACTTACTGGGTTGGACGACTTTGCTACGAGCAACCTCTTTAAAGCGTTGAGGTTGGGGGAGAGGAGCTGACACCAAGGGCTCAATCAAAAGTGAATGTCTCGAACTAAAGATGGCAAGCTACGTACAAATGTGCTCGATGCCATCCGTGCATGGGTTGTTCTAAGAGCTGTAGGAGCCCCCAATAAAATGTTTTTTAAAAAATAAAATAAAGTGTTTGGGAGCAAAGACATCCGTCACGTTGAGGACAAAGGTGTGGTCTAAGGAAGTCATGGTCCTTTCAACAGATAATGTGCATGTGGACGCCGGGCACATTTTAAAAAGTAATTTTCCAATTGAAATGACCTGTATGAACTGTATCCACTGGCTGCTGGTGTCTCATAAAGCCCCCAGTGAACAGTATACTATCTGTAGCATAAAACTGAAGTCCTTGGATGCGACAGATGTCCATTTAAAAGCGCGTGTATAAGCGTGGCTTGCTGTGTGACAGTGGTCTCACCAAGAAAGGTTCATAAGCTCTCCCCTAACTCAGAAAAGTGCGTGTTTAGTCAAGAATTTTATCCACTTGAACATGCTTACAACTCATACAAAGCACACACACACACACAAAGTGTAATTATAACGAGCGATGGGGTTTTGTTCACAGTCTCTGATGCTCGCCAACAAAGAATAAAAAATGAATAGATTAAAAAGAAGTTTAAGCTTGTCAGGAAACAAGGTAGAGCAGGATGGGGGTCTTCCATGGTTGCTATTTCTTGATTTAAAAAGCAAAACAAAAAGCCCCCGACTCTGCCATAGAGCCCATGCCAACTCGCAGCAGCCCTGTAGGACAGGGTGGACAGCCCTGTGAGTTTCCAAGACCGGAACACATCGCGGGAGTAGAAAGCCTCGTCTTTCTCCCTCGGAGTAGCTGCTGGTTTCGAACCGCTCACCTTGTGTTGGGGGAGAGGGCCCTAACAAATCATCACAGATCTGGTAGGCACAATTGTACAGCAATAATAAGTAAAGGTTATAGTAAAGTCATGGAGAACACAAGAGATAGAAGAGAGATTGAAACAATGGAGTCAGACCCATTTCATAGTAGCATGGTGTTCTACCTGGAGAGAGGTGGAGAGAGAGCTGTTTATTGCTAACCAAGGCTTTTCTCTACTTAGGGGGCGTGATTACAGGTAACCACATACGTCACAGGAAGGGGCAGTACAATAGGCATACACATCATAGGAAGGGGATGAGCTAGGGGTGTACACATAATAGGAAGAGGAGGGAGTAGAGGTGTACATGTGACAAGAAGGGCGAATCCTAGATCATGATGGCGGCCTAACCTTGGTCACCCTTGAGTGGGCTTGACCTCCCTGGGCTCTCCTTCAGGGAAACAATCTACTACTATCCTTATCAGAAGGGAGTGGGCCCTACTTGTTGTGGGATAAACAGTGGTGTCTGCTTGCTCTGGATGGCTGATAACTCTTAGGGAGAATAACCCCTGACCTACTTCTGTTGACCTCCAAGTGTATAGTCATTCGCCACGTGTAGCAAGCAGCTAAGTTTGGGATATATTCGGGGAGACAACTTGGGAGAAATCTTTCTGTTTCCCACAACCTTGCAGTGAGCAGCCCAGCGCGTGATCACGTCGCCCCCCACACCCAGGTTCCTACACCTCTGATAAGAGAGAAGACGTGGTTAGAGAGCTCCCACCCAAACCACCCTCCAATGAGAACCAAGGAACGGGCATGCTGGGAGACTGGTGGTCCCGACAGCCTACCTGGAAGGAACCCAGCCCACAGAGGACTGTCTCAGCCTAGTGCAGGCAAAGACCCGCCTGTGTCCACCCTCACGACAGCCCCTGCTTCCTTATGCGTTCATTCGCATTGCGGTCAGCTCACGATACAATTATAGCAGAGCGAGTTGTGGGTGGAGCGTGCACAAAAGAACAGTCGTCATACGACCCGTTTGCCATCCGTCATTAGAGAGCCCTCCCCGAGCACAGCAGGACGAACATAATCCAAATCAACATGCCAGCCACTGCCGTCACGTCAACTCCGGTGCACGGAGACCAGCGGACAGAGTGGAACGAGCTGCTCCTGGGGATTTCCGAGGCTGTAACTCTTCCTGGAAGCAGGAAGCCTCATCTTTCTGCCATAGAGCAGCTGGTGGATTCGAACCGCAAATATGTTAGCCCAACACCTGGACTCTCTGCCCCACCAGGGCCCCGTAGCCTGCACAATGCAAGGGAAAAATGTTAGCAAGGAGGTGTGTTATGCATTCTTTACCACGAGTTCTTTTTTTAAGAGGGGAATGTTTTTCTCTCATCTTTTAATAAAAGTAGATTTTTTTTTTAATTTATGGGAAATGAAAAAGAGCCTGTGCATGTGTTGTCATTTCCAACCATGGACATAAACCTCATTCCGCCCCACGGGCTGTCCTGGGTCGCTGGTTTATCTTGTTACGTCATCTCCTGTCAACTTGCGAAGGGGCGGGGTCTGGCCTGTCAACCAGGTCACAGCTTGATGACCTCCTTTGGAGGTGCTAAGGAGATAAACAGCTCGTTGGAGATGGGGCACACCCATACTCTCTAGAGACATTCCTGTTGAGAAGAACTCCCTGCGAAGTATTCCTGATAACAAGACACAGGAAGCTAAGCTAGAGCCCTGGAGCTGGAGGAGCCACGTGGAGACTCATGTCAGCGCTGAGATGCTTCCACCACCGCTGCATCCACAGGACTTTCCACCCAGTGGCCTGTGACCTTCCGGCATCATTGCATGTGTTGTGTGAGTCTGAAGAGGAATTTGTAGATTGGTATCGGACATATGGGTCAATATCAGACTTACGGACTTGATCTGGACTGGGCTGGGATATTTTCTCAATATTCAGTTGCTCTTGTATAGAAAGCTCTTTCTTTTATTTCTATTTGAAAAGACTGTATTCCCTTCTTTTCTTTTTAATTGTTTGATTAGGGGCTCATACAACTCAGAAAGCTTTCTTATACACACAAGAGTATCTCTATGAATTTGTTTCTCTAGTCAACGTACCAGGCATCCTCAAACTACGGCCTGCGGGCCACATGCGGCCCTCCGAGGACATTTACCTGGCCCGCCGGGTGTTTTTGCCCTGTTTGTTTTTTTACTTCAAAATAAGATACGTGCAGTGTGCATAGGAATTTGTTCACAGTTTTTTTTTAAACTATAGTCCCGCCCTCCAACAGGTCTGAGGGCCAGTGAACTGGCCCCCTGTTTTAAAAGTTTGAGGACCCCTGACCTAGACTAACACACTTGGCAAGAACTCAAAGGTGAGAAGCTCAACTTCTGGGATCCCCTCAAGGGTGGGGGCCCTAGAACATTCGCTTGATACCTGCCCCAGGCACAGGGGTGGGCGGGGCCTCTCCTGGCAGGTGACCCAGCATCGGTACCCTTCTGTCCTTCTGCACAGCTCTGGGCTGACTCAGAGGTCAGCCAGACTGGCCCCTCCACCGGCACCCACCAGTCCGAGGTTCCTCGTCCACCATGGCTGTAGTCAGCGCAGCACAGAGGCCTCCCCGACCCCCAACATGAATCCGGTCATTGGCAGGCTGGGACCTGCTAGGAACCCCCAGGGTCTCTGGGGGAGAAAGATGAGGCACTCAGCTTGCATACGGCTGGATGGCCTTGGAGGCCCTGCGAGGGCAGTTCAGCTCTGTGGACGAGTCCGCTTGGCATTTGTTTGGGGGGGGTCCAGTCACACCAGGGAGCCAAGGTGGTGCTGCAGGTAAGCACTTAGCTGCTCACTGAATGGTCCGCCCTCGGTTCAAACCCACCGGCCGCTTCACAGGAGGAACATGAGGCTGCTCTGCTCCCTTAAAGATCTCAACCAAACTTGCTGCCGCACCCGAGCGACGCTGCCTCATACAGACCCTCGGGGACAGGGTAGAGCGCCCCCTGTGGGTTTCTGAGCCTGTCACTCTCGCCGGGAGTAGGAAGCCTCGTCTTTCTCCCTCGGAGCAGCTGATGGTTTTGCACCCCAGCCTTCGTGGGTCACAGCCCAGAATGTCACCACATTCTGAAGCCCCGTGAGGCCAGCCCTGCTCGGTCCCCGGGTCACTCTGAGTCTCCCAGACAGCCGTGGGTTTGGTTGCCCCTGCTTGCTGCAGTAACCTCTGTCCAGAACCTGCCTCCTGGTCCCTCGTCCGTCCTCCGAGCTCCGAGCTCCGAGGCAACGGTGCCTCCTCACAGCCACATCCTCGGTGCCCCCACGGAGGCCGCTCTCCGGCTGAGCCATCTGGTTTCCTGCGGAACCAGACCTCCCGTGAAGCTGGTGGAAAGAGGAAGATGCTTTCGTTCACACTGTTGTGGCTCCGCTGTAGAATCTCCTGGAATTGAGGTGAAATGAAGCCAGGACTGAGAAGGGCGGGTCCTGGGAGAGGGGCGAGAGGCTTATTTTGAATCAGACCGGGCTCTGCACGGGCTGTTTGGGTGGGGTGTGCCAAGGGGGATGGCGATGCCAAAGGGGCAGGGGTGTCAGGGTCCCTGAGCCAGGGTGGCAGCCAGAGCCTGCCTCCTCATCTGTCTTCCTGCAAAGCCGGGCTGGAGGGGACCAACAGCGTCCATGAACAGGAACCTCCTCCCAGGGCACCCGCTCACCATCCTGTGCACCCACACTCGGGCTGGCTCCCCTGGGGGCAGAGGGGGTGCAGGTGGGAGGGGATCCCCATATGTCAAGGCCCCTCCTTCCTGAAGGCTCCAAACACACCCCACACTGAAACATCCAATCTGGGGGAGGGAGGCACCGGTAGGGAACAGGAAGACGAGACCCCAGGGAAGGGAGTGGCGTGTGACTGGGGTGGCCCAGGCCTCCCCTGCAAACTCTCATCCCTGCAAGCTCTCATGACTGGGACTCTCACACACAGGCCTGTCCCTGGGGGCTCCCCTAGGGTCACTCTATACTCAGGCGCCCGCTCACCACAGCGTTCTCCCCTGACGGGACCCCACTGGGCAGGGCTCATATGAAATCATGCTGCCCAGCCCTCCAGGGCCCACATCTGGACATCCCGCCCCAGCAGCTGCTGTCGGTGGGGGTCTGGTGAGGAGGATGGGCAGGCAGGGAGCAGCCTCGAAGGCCCCTCCTCCCATGGCCACTGCTGCCAGCTCCTCTGCCTCTGGATTCCTGGGGTCTGAGTCACATGCTGGGCTCCTGGGAGTCCCTGACTCACTGCCAGAAGGCAGTCCAAAGCTTCAACTGTGCCCAGGCCCCTCACCCCTTGGGGAAACAAGCTCAGCCCCTTCCCCACCCCCCAAGGAGTCCTGCTAGCAGCTTCTGGCCTCTTCACTGCTACACACACACACACACACACACACACACACACGCACACACACATGCACACACATATACACATACATACACACATACATATGCACACATGTGGGCACATGCACACACACGCACGCACATACACACGCATGCACACACATACACAGATATACGCATACATATGCACGCACGTGCACATACACATACACACACGCACATACACACACATACACACATGCACACACATACACACATATACACATACACATGCATATGCACACACATGTACACACATACATGCACACACATGCACACATGTACACACACACATCTCCTGCCAAGCGCCCTCTCTGATCTCTCGAGGGCCCTGGGGTGGTGGGAGGTTCTTGGGTGTATTTCCTCTGGAAAACTGTTTGCTGCGGGACTGGAACCCCCAAATCTGACAAGCATCGTCTCAACAGTCTCATGCTGCAGGTGCAGCATGAAACTGTTGAGACGATGCTTGTCAGAAACGGGGGCACCCTCGCGGCTGGCGATCAGGGCAGTTCTCAGGGCTCCCCTCAGAAGGGCCTGTGTGGCTGTGGCAATCTTGGTCTTGGTCATGGTTGTGGTGGTGGTTGACGTGGTGGTGGATGGAGTCTTGGTCCTGGTCATCAATAAGGAAGTCATGGCGGTGGCCTTTGTAGTGGTGGTGGTTGCTGTGGTGGTGGTGGGAGTCTTGATCATGGTCATGGTAGTCCTGGTGGTTGTCATGGAGGCTGTGGTTGCGATGGTGGCTGTGGTGGTTGCTGTGATGCTCATGGTTACAGTTGTTGTCTGGTAACTAAACAAGGGCAGGTTTAGCATTTTGTTTGCAATTTGATGTCAAGTGCCCTTGGAGACAAGGCTACCTCCTGGCCAAATGCAGGCCCTCCCAGGCACCTGTGGAACTCACCCACGGCCCACCTGCTCCTCTGCTCCTCCCCCACCAGCGGATGAGATCACCTGTGTCCAGAGGAGGACAAGAGGCCAGGGGAGATCAGTCATGAGCTTCCGGACAGATCAGATCACCCCGACGGGACTGAAATCTCCACGCTGTAGCACGTGTGGTACTTAGAGGGGGGTGGGCAAGAAGCGCTCCCCACTGGGTCACTTGCTGACTGCCCCCACCTCCTGCACCTTCATCACTCTGGGGCCAGAGGATGGTGGTGGGTGCTGGAAGGCAGTGGGGAGGATGTGTCCTGTCAGGAAGCTGAAAAGGGGGGGGAGGTGGCCAGGAGGCAGGCTGTGCAGCAGCGGAGACCCCCACCCCTGTGTCTGGGGCACGTTGCCCTGGGGCGCCGTACTTGGAATGCAAGCTCAGAGACAGAACCCTCGAGAGTTTCAGGATGGTATGCAGGCGTTAACACCAAGGATCCAGCTGGACTCCCAGTCAACGCACCTGAAGTTAGGTACCTCTATCAATGCGCATGTCTTATCACTAGTTTTAACTCATCCCTTTGAAATCCAACAGGGTCATTTCAATTCCCACACGCACTTACTGCCTTCCCTTCTCCTAACTCCTTCTTGCACATCAACCTCTCAACCAGGGTTCTGTTCCTTGACCTGCACTATGTCCCCGGGCAGGGGTCCTGGTGGCAAGTTGTCAATTTTCAATTTGTCTGAAAATATCCTCATTTCACGCTTATTGGTGTTTTGTTTTGTGTTTATAAATAGACGTGCGAGTTGGCATCGGTCTTATCTCATCTTATTGGAGATATGATTCCATCGCTTCCTTGTTTCCATTGTTACTACGGAGGACTCAGCGGTCGGGCTAACTGCTCCACTTAAAGGGAGCTACTAGATTCTCTCTGGCAGCAGGTAAGGCCTTTCCCTTCTCTTTGGTGTCCTATAATTTCATCTTGGAGTCACTAGGAAAGGATTTGCTCTTATTTGCCGTGTGTCTCTTGAACCTATAAACTGAGGTTTTCCATCAGACTGAATCGTTTTCAACCAGCATCCTTTCAAATGTCGGCTCTGTCCCATCCTTTCTCTTTGGCACCCCAAATATCAGGTCCATGTCTTGGATCAATCAAGCCTAACTGGTAACCACTCCTCCACCCTCGTGGCACAGTGGCTAGGTGCGAGGCTGCTAACTGAGAGGTCGGCAGTTTGAAAGCATCAGCCGCTCGGGGGAGAAAGACGAGGTGTCTCTAATCCTGTAACGAGTTACAAGCTCAGAAACCTCCAGGGGCAATGCCACCCTGTCCTACAGAGTCACGTGGAGTCAGAATGAACCTGATCCCAGTGAGTGCAGTTTCCAAATAACCTCTCCCTGTGGAAAAGGAGGCGAGAACTGCTTATTAGGAGACGAGCCGATGGTGCAGCCAACAGGGCAAGCCTCTTTGTGGTGCTCAAGTTATCCAAACTTCCAAACGATCTTTACACTAATTCCTTCTAACAATATTCAGCACAAATTATATGCAGGTGGGCTGTAATTCTTGACCTGGAGGGCCACAAGAAACCATAAAACATAGTGCATCTATAAAACTCAGTGAGTATATTAAAAAGAATCCTGTACCTTATTATCTTGACATCTATTTTCAAACTAACTGCTCCTTGCCCATCTTAAGCAACAGCCGAGACACCTGGGGAGGTCCCTTTGACTCCTAGCAGGGTGCAAATAGCAATTGATACTCTAAACCATAGTTGCACCCTCGGACACAATCAAGGCAAACAATAATAAATGCATAACAAAACTGCTTATACACAAACATGATCGACTCAAATCAACATGGCTAGCACCTTGTTCACAATTCACATCTTCTCTCCACCAACAGCTCGTCCAGATTATATAAGACCTGTTGCTCTGTTTTCCATGCCTCTTAATTCCCCCATTAAGGGGATGCATCCCTGGGCTGTCTTCCCAATATCTTCTTCTGTTCAACATTCCACATCACTCATTTCCTCTTCGGCTGCGTCTAATTTCTGTGGGAGCCCGTCGACTAGGAGTTTGATGTCAATTCTTATTTGTGTGGGTTTTTCTAAATTTCGAGTTCTATTTATGTCCTTAAAAAACAAAACTCCCCACCCTTGGCTTAAATTTTTTAACTTCTTTATTTCTTGAGATGTGCGTCGCAGACTCATTTTGTGTAAGAGACCACTCATTTCATGAGCCCAAGCACCAGCTTCCACAGTGGGGTGAGACTTAGGAGGTAAAGCTCAAAGTTCATGGATAGTCCAAGATGGAATGTTTCCATGGACTTGATTTATGGCGTGCCTTTTTATTCCTTGCTCCCTTGAGTGTTTGTGATCTATCACTATAAACCGCTTATTTTACTTAATCCTTATCTGTGGAAAATTCCTTGAGCCATGACTCATTTGTATCCACTAAATGTCAGGAGGTAGTGCTGGCCCAAGTTTACTTTACACTGAATGCTTGGCTCTGAGGCTTTTCGAAGCACTCTGGGAGTTGTGGAATCAGGCTGGTTAGGAGTGGGATGCATTTGGAGAGATCTTTTCTCTGCCACTCAATCCCAGAGTTCAAGATGACCCTTTTTCTTTCTCTCTTCTGTGCATGTATGTTGGAAAGGACACTATTTCTAGATCACTTCACACTGATGCTGAGGCCATCGGTCTCCTATTAACCACCACCATCGTCCTCCTTGGGTAGCCAGAGAGAGAGAGAGAGTCCTCTAATCCCCCGAGACCACGAGGATTCAGAATGAGCTCTCCTTGGGGCAATCTCCAGGCTCAGTGCCTCTCTGTGGTCCCCACCTTCATCCCATACCTGGCCAGAAGACTTTGTGCTTCCTGGCCTGCTCATAAATGCAGGTGCTTCCCAATGGTTTTTTGTGTATTTTATCTCACGTTGTGAAGGCTTGAATTTTGCCCCCTCCAAAGACACATCGAAGTCCTAAACTTGTATTTGTGAACATGACTGTGATGGTTACATCATCTCCTGTCAACTTGCAAAGGGGTGGAGTCTAGCTTTGCAAAGGGGTGGAGTCTAGCTTGTCCATCAGACCATGCCCAATGAGGCCTCTGTGTGGGGGGTGGCCTTCTCCTGAGGATTCTGGGAACTCCTGCATTCCTCCCTGGTGGCAGGAGACTCTCTCTGCTTGTCTTCCCGCAGACAAGCCACATGGAGCTACGCTGATGCAGCCAGAGCCCTGGGGCTGGAGGAGTCGCATGGAGACCCACGCCAGTGCTGAGAGGCTTCCACTGCCACTGACTTTCCACCCACAGGCCTGTGATCTTCCTGCATTCGGCATCATTGCATAGCTGTGTGAGTCTAAAAGGAATGTATGGACTAACATCGACATATCAAACTGATGGACTTGATATTGTTTTCTTAATGTACAATTGCCCATTGATATAAAGTTCTCTCTTACACACATATGCGTATCTATGAATTTGTTTCTCTAGTCTACGCAGACTAACACAATGACCTTGTTTTGAAGATAAGGTCTTTGACGATATTGTCAATGAAGCCAGCATCTTATTATACCAGAATAATCTCACCGTCATCGAATTGATGGCAACTCTTGGTGAACCGACAGGACAGGGTAGAACTGCCCCTGCAAGTTTCTGAGACCGGCGCTGTCAACAGGAGTAGAAAGCCCCATCTTTCTCCCTCAGGAGCTGGTGGTTTTGAACCGCTGACTCTGCAGATCGCAGCCCAATACTTAATCACGATGCCACCAGAGCTCACTACTGGGGTAAGGTGGTCCTAATCCAATGGGAGTGGTGTACTAATGGGAGAGAAGAGCAGAGAGACCGAGAGAGAGACAGCGCGTGAAGAAGGGCCTACAATCAAGGAATGCTTCCGGTCACCAAAGCTGGACGAGATGAGGAAGATGCTTAGCTTAGAGTGGACACCCAGAGAGAAAGCACATGCTGGCCAGCACATGGGTTTTGCCATCTGGCCTCCAGAACAGAGAGAACAAATTTCTGTTCTTATCAGTCACCGTTCTGTGCTACTTTGTCACGGCAACCCCAGGACGCCAATACACAAGACACATAGTTTGGATTTTTTTTCCTTCAGGTGGGCAGGCAGTCCAGTTAGCTGCTCTGCCTTGCTGAGAAGAACGGCCCCAGAAAGACAGGCAGAGCGAGGACAGCCCTGGGAGGAAACATCTGGAAGCCACGAACCCCTGGGGCCGCCAGACATTGGGAGGGACAAGGAAGAGCTCTCTTCCTAGAGCCTTCTGAGTGGGGGCTGTCCCAGAAATGCCCTGAGTGTGGACATCTGGCCTCCAGAACTGTGAGGCACGTTTCTGCTCTTTGAAGCCACTCTTTCGGGGTCCTTGTCAGGGCAGCCCACGGACGCGATCCCCACACACGGGGCTCTGCTTCGGAGGCTGCAGCTGGGCAATGGGTTCAGTCCACTAACCTGCTGGGTCTCAGGAAGTCAAAGGGCTGGATCAAACCTTGACACTACCCGAATTTTCTCCCCAGAAAGCATTTGGGAGCTAATACAGATGTCCTGTCTGTCCGTAGTTCAATCACATCAAGCAGTAGTGTGCAATTGCGACCACAGTCTGTTGTAGATCAGTCTCTTTCATCTCCAACTCCTTGACCTCACCTCCCCTTTACGCCCCTTCCCCCACTGCACCCCCACCCCCAGGAACCCTCCTTCTGGTCACTGTCACTATAGGTTCATCAATCTTAGGTTCATCAATCTTGGGTTTCGTGTACCGGAAACCAGAAGAACACATGTCACAAAAATACAAGAAGGTTACTCCGAACGACAATTACAACTGAGCTGAGCCCCAGTATGAAGCAGAGAGAATGTCAAAAACCAGATCGGACCCAGCGTGCATGAGGGGGGTGAAGCGACGGGGTTTAGCCGTTCGAGTCAAAATGATCTCCTATTGTCATCTCTCCAATTCCCTCTGTTTGAGAACCGGTTTATTCCCCTGGGGTTTGTTTTAAAGAGAGGAAACCCCGCGGATTCCGTTAGGACCTCTGGCACGTCCCCCGTGTAGGACCTCCCCTTTCCTTCCCCACCCAACATCCCGCTTCCTCTTACTTGCTGCTCGTCTCACACACACCTCCCCCTTCCCGCACACTTCCCGGCCGCCACCGTGTCATGGTGCTCATCAATCACGCGGAGAATTGCTTTGCAGCTTCTCGCCGCCACGGGATGCCACCCTGTGTGTGCCCTTCAGCGGTTTGCTTCTCCTGCCCAACCTCAGGTTTCCACACACACCCATCTGGACAAACGCCCTCGGGCTCCTTAATTTATTAGAGCTGTTTTTCATGGTGGTTTGGACAACAGTTTACAGAGCAAATTCGTTTTCCGTTCGGCTGGTCCATCCCTTTGAGCAGCTGGTGTCAAACCCCCGTTGGGTACATGGTGTCTTGCCCATCCTTCTATACACGGGGATGCCTATACCGCTAGATTGCGATGCTGGCAAAGAATATTGGAAGTTCCACGGACTGCCAGGAGACCCAACAAATCTCCTCTTGGGAGAAGTACAGCCGGAATGCACCTCAGAGGCCAGGATGGTGAGATGTCGTTTCGTGTACTTTAGACAGAGACTCAGGAGAGAGCAGGCCCCGGAGGAGGGCATCATGCGTGGTTAAGTGGGGAGTCGATGAGAAAGAGGGGGGCCCTGACGAGATGGATGGACACAGCGGCTGCAGCCATGGGCTCGGGCATCGGAACCACTGTGAGGCCGGGCCGGGCCAGGTGGTGTTCTGTGCTGCTGGACACCGGGTTGCTCACTAGGCATCAGAACCCCCTGGACGGCCCCCAACAACAGCAAGGTTGCTCTACAGAGAAGGCCGCGGTGGATGTTCTAGTAAGCATCTCCGGGGATGTTGTACCATTGGGAGGGCCTGAGAGGAAGTGGTGATAATTCCAAAGAAGACGGGTTTCATTTTCGAAGGAGGCAGCGTTCCGGAGCTGGTGACTGTGGGTCCTGTCTAGGGTCACTAGGAACCAGAAATGACCCGATGGCAGTGTTTTTTTTTTAATTCAGCAAATATCTGTGAGCTGTCCCGCCCACCCTCTAACGACACAAATGAGCAGACCACACCTTTGCTGAGAGAGCTGGGAGACCCCTGGACGTGCAGGACGCGCTCTAAAGGCAAGGCGCCCTGGAGGTGTCCTTGAGTAAGCATTGGGCCGCTAACCAGAAGGTCGGCAATTTAAGCCCCCCAGCCGCTCCTCAGGATAAAAATGAGGCTGCCTGTGCCCATCGCTTAGCAATCCTCAGGGCAGGTCTGCCCTGTCCTGCAGGGTCACTATGAGCTGAAGTCTGACCCATGGCAGTGGGTGGACTCTAGGGACACCCAGAACGACACAGCGTCCATGACCGTGCACGGTGGATAACGAGAAAGAGCCCACTGGCCATATGCTGCCATCACAGACTGGGGGGACAGGACCGGGAAGAGAGTATGCGGACAAATTCTTTATTCTCATATTGTCAAAGCCTGGGAGGCCAGTGTTCTGGGTGGAGAGAGGCCTTCACGCTCGTGAGTTAGAGATGAGTCCCAATCACACACTCATAACTACAATGAATCCCACAAAGTCCTCCCTTGACAGCGCTACCTTAAAGGTAGCTCTTACACACACACACACACACACACACACACACGGCTGATTGCCGTCAGGCTGGCAGCTTTACCTATAGGAGGAGACTTGTTGTTATTGCCCTCACCGCTCAGGGGACAGTCCCTCCCCCTGACCTGGCCCCAGCACCATTGTTAGGTTGCTCCTCCGATCAACTCAGGGACCTCTAGGGTTAGGGCCCTACCCACTTTGTTCCATCCCTGGTTCCCTGTCATTAAGGGGGCTTGCACGCCCACCCACCCCCACCCCCTGCCAAGACTATATAAATGGATGCCAAGAATACATTTTCTCTCTCCGGCCTGGACCTGGTCCCTGACACCAAGGAGGTGAGCACCCAACCTTTTTGCCTGTCTCTTCATTGCTTCTCTTCAGTGACAGCACCGGATGTGGGGCTGGACCCCACAACAGATCAGCCAGCTGTCTGCACTCGGTCACTGGCTTCCTGGGGCCAGCCTTCCAAGCCCAGAAGGGGGGCGTCTGCAGAAACATCACCAACTCGTGGGTCCCAGCAAACGGCCCTGTCCGTGGCTGGTGGTCTCAGCAGCAGATCCCCAGTCTGTACCCCAGGCACGTCTGGGTGGGCTCCAGCCTTCTGGAGAACAGCACGCTGCCCACCAGGGACGCAGAGGCCCCAGAGCCTCTCAGTGTATATGGCTTCCCAACTCTCTGAGACAGAGGCCTGGCCGATGTCGGCCTCTGAGGGTAGAAAGTGATGCTCTCACGTTCACAGTTCCAAACCCACCCAAACTCACGGCCGCCAAATTGACCAACTCACAGTGACTTGGTAGCAGCCGCCCCTCCCCTCCCCCCCGTGGGTTTCCAAGAACTGTCATTGTTTATGGGAGTAGAGAGCCTTGTCTTTCTCCCACAAAGCAGCCGGCGGTTTCAAACCGCTGACCTTTCGGTTAGTTAGCACACAACCCAGCGTGCCACCAGGGTGCCGACCTGGACAATGAGCCAAAAAAGGCAAACTCACTGCCATCTGGTCGATGCCGACGCATGGTGACAGGAGTAGAAAGTCTCGTCTTTCTCCAGTGGAGTGGCTGGTGGTCTTGAACTGCTGACCTGGAGGTTAGGAGCCCAATGTATAATCACTACACCCCCGGGGTTCCCGACGTCCGTGATCGTTGATGTTGTCAGGTGCCATCAAGTCTGTTCCACCACATCGATCAACAGCACCACCAACAGCACCACCGCGCCCCGGTCCTGTGCCGTCCCCCCCAGGGTGGTTCTGTTTGCGCCCCTCGGTGCAGCCACTGCGTCCATCCCCTCGCCGAGGCGTCTCCCTCGTCTTCTCGGCCCTGCCACTTGACCAGGCACTGGTCTCCCCTGGGAACGTGGCCATGATAGTCACATCATCCCATGTCAACTCCAGGGTATTAATAGTAAAGGGGTGGAGTCCAGCCTGTCCATCCGGTCACAGCCGGATGATGCCTCCTGGTGGGCGTGGCCTTCTCCTGAGGATTCTGGGAACTTCCTCTCTTCTCCCCGGAGACGGGACACACTCCTGGTCTGCTTCACCTTCCTGTTGAGCAGCCACACTCAGGGCGCCGGAGGAGCCACATGGAGACCCAAGCCTGCACTGAGATGCTTCCACTGGCAGTGGATCCACAAGGTTTTCCACCCACCGGCCTGTGATCTGCCTGCATTCGGCCTCATTGCTTGTGGCAGAAGGAGTCTGAAGAGGAATCCAAGGACTAGTATCAGACGTATGGGATGATATTGGACTTATGGACTTGATCTGGACAGGACTGGGATGCTTTCTCAATGGACAGTTGCCCTTTGATAGAAAGCTCCCTCTTACACATATATGAAAGACTCTGGATCTGTTGTCTAGTTGGCCTGGTCTAACACCATGTCCAAAGTCTGTAAGACCAAATCTCACCGTCCTTGCCTCTCAGGACCATTGTGGCCATACTTCTTCCAGACAGGTTTTTGTGGTTGTCCTTGAACTTTGGTCCATGGGACTTTCTCTGAGCTGCAAATGCATTGGCCTCAGCTTCAGCCCTGGAGCCGCCCCCGAGCAGGTTGCCACTGGGGAGACCCTTGAGGTCCATCCTCGCCTCCGCGGACCAGGGTCCATGTGAACAGAGCAGGGAGGGTTAGACACTGGCCAACAGTGAAGTGGGGGAGCCTGGGGCATTCCCAGTCACTGATCTTCAGCCCCAGCACCAGCTTCTCTTCGCCCGGCTCACCTTCTCAGAGTTCACCACTTCCAGGGAGCAATCCTGTTTCTCCGGAGGAATCTAAACTTCCTGGTACGTGGTAGAGCTATAGTGCGAGAGTGATGGTTGGGGAAGCCAGTTGAAGCAGGCGCTGCAGTAGAATTACTCCATAGGGTTTCCACTGGCCTTTGAGAGGCAGGTCACCAGGCCTGTCTTCTGAGACACCTCTGAGTGTGTTCAAACTACCAACCTTTTGGGTTGTGATGGAGCAATTACCCGTTGGCACCACCCAGGAACGCAAAACCAGGTGCACGTATAGTTGAAAACTCGGTGCCTTAAAATGCTGTCCGATGCCCATTGTTCAATAAGCAAAAACCATTTGGATTAAGATCCAGTGGTGGGAAGGAGCCCCCCACTGGAATTCACCCTCAGCAGGGGAAGACCACACCCCCTGCAGCCCTGGAGGAAGCTGTCATGGTGTGGGGAGGGGAGGGGTGACAGCCCCTCAAGTCCTGAGTGGGCCCAAGCTCCCGGCTTTGAGCTCTTGCGTCCCACAGTGACCCCTGTGCAATGGGATGAAGCAGCGTCCTCACCATCCGTGGTGAGTGGGCACCCACTGTGGTCATTGCATGAGTCCCTGATGGCCTTCCTGTTCTGCGCCGACCCTCTCCATTACCAAGCACGATGTCCTTCTCCAGGGACGGGTCTCTCCTGACAACATGCTCAACTGGGTGACCCCAAACCAGCTGTGGTAGCTGCAGAATCTCATGTCAACTTGACGGTATTAAGAGTGGAGAGTGGTATTAAGAGTGGAGAGGTGGAGTCTAAGGCTGTCTGTCAATCAGGTGCTGCCTCCTTGTGGGCGTGGCCTTCTCATGAGGACTCTGGAAACTCTCTCTCTCTCTCCCTGCTTCACTTTCCTGCTGTGGAGGAACCACGTGGAGATGCACCCCAGAGCTAAGAGGCTTCCACCAACACTGGATCCACAAGACTTTTCACCCACTGACCTGTGATCTTCCTGCACTCGGTATCATTGCTTGTGCTACATGAGTCTGAAGAGGAATTCATGGACTAGCATTGAACTTATGGGCTGATATTGGACTTATGGACTTGATCTGGACTGTGCTGGGACGTTTTCTTCATATACAATGGCTCTTCATATACACTGGCTCTTTCTTGCTCTTTCTTACGCATGGATGGGTGTCTCTGGATTTGATTCTGTAGTCAACCCGGACGAACACACCCGCCATCCTCGTGGCTACGCAGCACTCACCGTGTGTTTCCTCCCAGCCAGGTTTGTCTGCTCCTCTGGCAGCCCACGGGCCTTGCCGTGTTCTCCGCCAGCACCATCACAGCAAGGCATCAAAGCGTCTTCAAACTTCCTTAGTCCATGTGACCAGGAGGCCAATGAAAATACCCTGGCTGGGGTCGGGTGCCCCTGGGTC
>NW_022111317.1:2493619-2496533 GCF_000313985.2 Echinops telfairi
TGGTGGATGGATGGATGGATGGATGGGCACAGTGGCTGCAGCATGGGCTGGAGCACAACCACAATGGGGGGCCGGCGCAGACCGGGTGGGGTGTCCCTCTTCAGTGCGATGGATCAGAACCCACCGAGTGGCACGTTACACCAACATAATGTGCCTATGTTCATAAGGAGACCTGGCCGGGGCCCGGGTTAAGCCTTGGGCTGTTAACCCAAAGGTCGGCCATTCAAACCCACCAGCCACTCTTGGAGAGAAAGATGAGGAGGGGGTGCTCCCGTGAAGACTGACAGCTTCAGAAGCCCACACATGGGGCATTGCTCTGCTCTGCGGCTGTGAGTCGGCATGGACTTGGCTGCAGGGCTTGGTGTTGGCTTCACCGTGCTGGTGAGTGAACACAAGCATGGCAGGCCTCATGCCGCAGAAAGAACTGGACTCTAAATGGTCTCGGGCAGCCGTTCTCCACCTTCCTCCTGCTGCAACCCTTTCATACAGCTCCTCTTGTTATTCTTGTTGCTACTTCATCACTGTCATTTTGCTCCTGGTATGAATCGTCCTGTAAATCTCTGATAGGCAGGATGTGTTTTCATTGTTACAAATTGAACATAATTAAAGTAGAGCGATTAATCACAAAAACAATATGTCATGATAATTCATGCAGTGTCCTTTCACCTCCAATACTGCTGCTCTCTACACAGTAGCTGCTCTCTACACATGTCACTGGTCCACATAAGTACATTATGACACCAACCCTGTCACACACACCTGTATTTGTACGGGGTGTATGTGATGGTGCTGGTGCGATGATGTCATCACGCCCGGTATTCGTATGTGGGCGTATCTGCATGTCGGAGGACCTGCTTGGAGACGGAGAGAGGAGCGATGTCTCTGTTCCTAAGACCATCGGAAGTATGTGTTTGCTGAGGGTCTTAGGCGACCCCTGTGAAAGGGCCCTTCAACCCCAAAGGGGTCAGGACCCACAGGTTGAGAACCACTGTTTTAAAGGATGTGGGCATCCTGAGATGTTTACTATCCACCATGTTTTCTACCAAAAAAGAGTACGATTCCATGTCTCTGACAACCACGTGGGTCCATGAAGCAGGTTATTTCAACGATCCCTGGAAGGTGCTGCTCACCCCGTGCCATGAAAAGCCCACTTTGTCCAGTGGTGCTTGTCACAGCTCACACTCCTGTTTCAACGCCTGGAAGCAAAGGGCATGATTACAGCGGCATGGGCTACTTACTCGATCTGCATGTGAGCAAGCGATCCAAGGGACTGGGCTATGTGATGAATACAGCGATGCCAGGAGGGGGCTTGGAGAGGAATGGGGAACCGATCACAGTGATCAGGGAGATGAACAACAGAAACCATGGGGGAAGTTAGACAGCGGTCGGAGTAAGATATGAAAAAAATAATTTATACTTCATCAAACTGTCACGGGGGGAGGGGGGGGAGAGGAGCTGATACCAAGGGCTCAAATAGAAAGGAAATGCTTAGAAAATGATGATGGCAGCACAGATGCAAACATGCTTGATAGCATTTGTGGTAGTTGCATCATCTGGTGTCACTTTGGGACGTGAGAGGATTAAGAGTGAAGATAAGGCTGTAAATCTTTCCAGGAGCTCCTCCGAGGAAGGAAGAGAAGATGTTCAGCTCCTGGAAAGATGTACAGCCTTGGAAACCCCAGGAGCAGTCCTGCTTTGCTCCAGAGGGCCCCTATGAGTCAGCATTGGTGGTTATGTAGCTATGAGTTGGGCTGCTAACTGTGAGGTCAGCAGTTCGAAACCACCAGCTGCTCCATGGGAGAAAGATGAGGCTTTCTACTCTGTAACGATTCCCAGTCTTGGAAACCAGCAGAAAGGGTTCTCCCCTGTCCTACAGGGTCACTATGAATTGGAATCAGTGTGAAGGCAGTGGGTTTGTTGTTCGGGTTGGTTTTTTGGGGGGTGGGGGTGGAGGTGGGGGTTGTGGTACTAGATCAGATGTACTGAATTAGATGCTTCTGGTGGTCCTTACATCACTTCATGTCAACTTGAAGATATAAAAGTGTAGGGGTGGAGTTTAGCCTGTCAATCAGGGCCCAGCCCGGTGACCGCACTTGGAAGTGTGACTGGAGATGCATAGCTCTCTGGAGGCTGGTCTCTCTATCTCTCTCTGCCTTCCCCTTCCTGCTGGCCGACCCTGGTTGCTGCCAGAGCCCTGTGATGCGTCCACCACCATTGGATCCGCACGACTTTGCACCCACCAACCTCATGTGTGATCCTCCTGCATCCTGCATCATTGCCTGTGGCCGTGTGAGTCTGAAGAGAGGCTTATGCACTAGTCTCAGACTTAAGGGCTGAGTTGCCTGGGCGGGAATGTTTTCTTGATATATAATGTGTGTTAGACTAAAGAAACAAATTCAGAGACACCATATGTGTATAAGAGCTTTATAGACAAGAACAACTGAATGTTGAGAAAACACCCCAGCCCAGTCCAGATCAAGTCCATACGTCCAATATTAGCCCATATGTCTAATCTATAAAGCCCTCTTCAGACTCACAAAACACATGCAATGATGCCAAATGCAGGAAGATCACAGGCCAGTGGGTGGGAAGTCTTGTGGATCCAGTGGTGTTTTAAGCATCTCAGTGCTGGCAAGGGTCTCCAAGTGGCTCCTTCAGCTCCAGGGCTCTAGCATAGCTCCATGTGTCTTGTCAGCAAGCATGCCTCACAGGGAGTGAGTGTGTGTCCCACCTTCAGTGAGCTATTTATCTCCTTAGCGCCTCCAAATGAGGTCATCAAGCTCAACCTGATTGACAAGCTAAGCCCCACCCCTTCACTCTTAAGTCTCAAACTGACAACATATTATGTAACTACCACACAACTTCTTCTTGAGATTAAGCTCTTTCTTACACATATATGAGTGTCACTGGATTT
>NW_022111317.1:2498200-2499280 GCF_000313985.2 Echinops telfairi
CAATGAATGTACAAATGTGCTTTACACAATGGACGTATGTATGGATTGTGATAAGAGTTGTATGAGCCCCTAATAAAATGATTTTTTTTTAAGTTCTGGATTAGATAATGGTGGGGGTCACACAACTGTGTGACCATGCTAAGAACCCCGGAACAGTACGCGTTTAAGGGATAGACTTCATGTTACATGACAACTCAGGGGCTTAGACAACCCACGCAGGTCCCTGCCGTGATGCTGGCCCAAGTGCCAAGGAGGAGGACACACAGGAGGAGAGCCAGCTCTACCTCAGTCTCCCAGAATGCACTTCAGGCTCTTGCTTGTCTCCAGGGTCTGTGGGCTGCTCCCTGCTGCCTCTGTGATCTTTGCCATCCTGTCTCCCCTCCCTGGGCCCTCCTTCCAGCTCACACATGCTCCGTCCACTCCTGATGAGAGCGCCAGCACGCGCAGCCTCCGCTGCTTGGAAGTCCTTCTCAGCTATTGGTGTAACTGTTTCCACTGCACCATGACGATCTTAACCCAGCTCTCCTCCCATGGGTCTGCCCACTGTGCACCTCAAGGGCAGGCTACCCCCAGCTGTCCACTTCCCACCACCAAGCACGCAGGGTCTTCGTGTTTGCTGTCCACATACTTGTCCACCACTTCCATTCCAGCAGCTAGCCAGCCTGTTTGGGGTCTCGGATGTTCTTGGTCAAGCAGATGGTCTAAGGGAGGCAAGGGCCCAGTTGCCCCAAGTCTGAGTCTTGGGGACATCCATAGCCAGAGCAGAGGAGGTGTGACCTCAAGTTTCCCAGGAGGTTTTCTGCCCCAGCCACTGGGTCCACCCATCTCTCCGGCACCACCCCCACCTGCATTTGGGGCACAGGGGGCTGAGCTGTCACCGTGTCCTGAACCCTGACATGAAGGGTCACTGGCTGACTCCCGAGGGGAAGAACAGGGGGGAGGAGAGAATTCCATATGCCCTCCACCCACATCGCGTACATGGGCGGGTAAGAGCACACTCGGGTGGCTGTCCTGAGGGTGATGAGTGTGTCTGCAGGTGTGTGTGTGTGTGTGTGTGTGTGTGTGTGTGTGTGTGTGTGT
>NW_022111317.1:2500206-2501530 GCF_000313985.2 Echinops telfairi
TGCCACTCCCAAAAAAGCCAGACTTCCAGAAGGAACAGGAAAGCCACGCACGAGCGGCAACTTCGATTTAAGGCTATGTTGTTAGGAGCATGCTGATCGAGAACTACTATAGCCTCCTGGGAAGGAGCCCTGGTGGCATAGTGCTCACAGCTAGGCTGCTAACCTTGACATCAGCGGTTCAAAACAACCAGCCACGTCAACGGAGAAAGATGAGGCTCAAAACCCCACAAGGGCAGTTCTACCCTGTCCTAGAGGGTCATCATGAGTCAGAATTTACTTAACGGCAGTGGTTTGGTTAGGTTTGGGGTTTATATCTCCCTGGGATGATGTTATGAAGTTACCTTCCATAGCAGTTACATAATCTCCTGTCAACTTGCGAAGGGGCGGAGTCTAGCCTGTCAATCAGGTCACAGCCAATGAGGCCTCTGGGTGTGCATGGCCTTCTCCTGAGGATTCTGAGAACTCCTTTCAAACCCAGAAGATGGGCACACTCTCTCTGCTTCATCTTCCTGTTGACAAGCCACATGGAGCTCTGCTGATGGTGCCAGAGCCCTGGACCTGGAGGAGCCATGTGGAGACCCATGTAAGCCCTGAGATACTTCACCACCACTGGATCCACAAGACTTTCCACCCACTGGCCTGTGATCTTCCTGAATTCAGCATCATTGCATGTGCTGCGTGAGTCTGTAGGGGAATTTATAGACTGGTATCGGACATATGGGCTAATATCAGACATATGGACTTGATCTTGGCTGGGCTGTTTTCTTAATATACAATTACACTTTATATAAATCTCTTTCTTATAATGAGTGTCTCTGAATTTGTTTCTCTAGTCCACCCAGACTAACACACTGTGGTACCTTGGGAGTGGGGTACTAGAGAAATCATAAAGATGGAGAGTGGATGCTTGTTTGACCTCTGCCTCCTGGTAGTTTTACTTCTTTGGCTACCCAGAGGTCAGCTATGGCCGTGCAGTTTACTGGGTTGTTTTCTGGAAAGAATATGAGAAGTTAAAGTTTTGATTATTTTGTTTGGTTGTTGCCTTTGGTTAAACCTTTGTGAAGTGGCAAAAATGAATGTGATAAATGTGAATGTTGAGCTAAGGAGGGTGTGTTAATCTGGGTACATAGAGAAACAAACCCATAGACACTCAGATGTAGCTACCACAGAGGGGAAATCTCAGAGATGACGCTGCTCAGTGAAACTGACTGACAGAAGGTCGAAATGGCTGACAGAAAACTTGATTCAGTCAGAGACCCAAGGCCATATATTGTATCAATGAAATTGTTTAGATAAGGATTGAGATAAGATAGATAAAGATTGA
>NW_022111317.1:2503106-2504557 GCF_000313985.2 Echinops telfairi
TTCCTGCATTCGGCACCATTGCATATGCTGCGTGAGTCTGAAGAGGGATCTATAGACTGGTATCAGACATATGGGCTAATATTGGACATATGGACTTGCTCTGGACTGCGGTGGGATGTTTTCTTAATATGTAATTACTCTTTTATATAAAGCTATTTCTTATACACACACACACACACGAGTGCCTCTGGATTTGTCTATCTGGTCAACCCGGAATCACACACCGCCCTTCGTTCTCATCACCTTATTTTCCTTGCAGTCTCTTCTGTGTGCTGTGCACATGGTCCTCCCCGCCCCCCGCTTCCCTGTTGCTCAGTGTTGTATTGTATAAGTATTACCTCTCTCCGCGAGCCCTCAGCCCTTCTTTACCTCCAGTGCTAGAAGGAGAGCCATGATGGAGTCATGATTACGGGTCGGGCTGCCAACCACAAGATAAGTAGTTCAAAACCACAAAGCTCGCGAGTTCAAAACCGCCAGCCGCTCCACGGGGGGAACACAAGGCTTTCTGCTTCCGTGAAGAGTGACCGTCGGGGAAACCGCAGTTCCCAAGTTCGACCCTGTCCTGCAGGGCCGCTGTGGGTCGGCAGGGCCTCGGCAGCAGGGTTTGGCTTGGTTGGCTTGAGTTGGCGTTTGCCCCTGTCAATGAATTGCTCTCAGCTGTAGTGGTGGGGTAGATTACACGCTAAGCTGCTTACCTGCAAGGTCAGCAGTTCAAACCACCCGCTGCAGCACAGGGGAAAATGAGACGTTCCACCCCCTCAAAGACTCAGTTTCGGAAGCCCACGGGGCCAGCTCGACTCTCTGACAGGGTTGCTAGGTATCGGCACGGACATGATGGCAGGGAGTGTGGACTCTGGGTGGCTCTGAGAAAGAACCCCACCACTGCAATACGTGGGCTTGTATGTCCTGACACCCCGGAGTCAGGCGAGAGCTACCTGGGTGCGGGTCTGTCCCTTCCCCACCCACCCACCTCGATGGCAAGTGAGCATATGAGAAGGCCCAGCCCTACTGGGGGGGCCACAGCTGTCAGGGGTGGGTGTCGTGGCCCTGCCACCACCTCTCTGTGTCCTTGGGCCATCTTATTTTCTTTCTGGCTCCCACCCCATGTGAGCCATCTCCGCTTCCTCCATCTCATTCCCGGGTCCCCAGGGTACAATTAAAGGGTGGCAACCCTCCCCGAACGAGGCCTTTGCTTCTGCCACCGCCGCCCACCCCAGTATTTTTCATACCCACACATGTCATCTCCTGCTAGTGCCAGACTCCAGCATTTCCCAGGAGGCCACTTCCAGCTGGGAGAGGCCAGGGCAGAATGGGCGAGGACCCCGGTGGGGACCAGGCAGTAGCCACAGCCTCTGCTCCAGCCGGCTGAAAGACTGCCCACATGCTGTCCCTTGGGTCAGCCTAGTCCCTGGGGCCTCGCAGAGCAGAAGGAAACAGGAGCTGGAGGACCA
>NW_022111317.1:2507406-2514558 GCF_000313985.2 Echinops telfairi
AGTCATTCGCAAGCAGCTATGTTTGGCATAATTTGGGGGAGACAACTTGGGAGAAATTCTTCTGTTTCCCACACCTCGTGGTCTCTATACTAACTTCTGCTAATGTGCAACGTCGTGTTCTCGTCAGCAGGGTGGCTCTGGTTCTGCAGACAGGGGACAGGCTTCCCAAAGCCGTGAATCTCAGGGTTGCTGTCCTGCGAGGCATGGGCACGTCGGGGCCAACTCTCAGCCACCCCAGCACACGGCAGAATGAAGCCCCGCTCGGTCCCGCACCGTCCCCAGCACCGTGCTTATGCCTGAGCCTTGGCATAAGGGGAACACGGTGAATTCTGGAATTCAGTACCTTGACCCGGCCTTCCCTGCCGACCCCTCTTCATCCGTCACATCCAGTGGCGGAGGGCGCTGGAGAGGTCTGTTCTGACCTACATGGGATTCGGGGTGACTGTCCTTCAAACTCTTGTTTGACTGCTGGGAAAGGGAGCATCCCGGGACCGATGTGTAACCATGATTATGCCCAGCCACACCTCATTCCAGCCAAAATGGCCACAGGCCTGCTCACGAGTCTCGCCGGCAGCTCGGCGTGGCAGGTGGGTTAGAACCGCCGACCTGTGGGACACAGACTGAACGTTTTCAGCTTCACTTCGCGCAACCTCCGCCCCGGCTCCCCGGCTGTGCTGTCAGCAGCACGCAGCACGGGCAGCATGGAGAACCGACGTGGCTGCGTGCCAACAGAGCATTATTAACGACAGAGCCGTCTTCATTCCGTGCCTCGGTGACAGGTCAGAAAAGCCCAGACTCGAATCCACCGCCACCGAGTGGCTTCCCGCTCACAGCGCCCTCAGCAGGCAGCGTGGTCCGGCCCTGTGGGTTTCCAAGGCTGTAAACTCTTGGTGGGAGCCGAGAGCCTCCTCTTTCTTCAGCAGAGCAGCAGGTGGACTTGAACTGTTGAACGTTTTTTTCTTTCTTTCCACTTACAGGCCACAAAACAATAGTCTTTCCTTGGTGTTTTGTTGTTGTTGTTGTTGTTTCCCCCTTCAAACCATTTAAAAAGAAAGCCCAGTCTCAGCTTACAAACTACAGAAGCCTGTGACCGCAGAATGGATCCTACCTTGGGGCGACCCTGCAGGACTGACAGACGGCTCCCGGGTCCCCACGACTGCCGCTCTTCACAGAGGCGGACAGGTGCGTGGCCCCGCACCCCGACCTTGATGCTTGATGTGAGCAGCTTCAGTGCCCAGCCCGGGTCAAACCACACTCACTGCCAGAGCTGGCGCCAGCTCCCGCGCGCCAGAGTCGGACTGCCTTCTGGGTATTCTGAGCCTCCTCTCTCACCCACGGAGCGGCTGGTGGGTTTGAACGGCAAGGTGAGCGGTCCATCAAAGCGCCCTAAGCCATCAGGCCCCCCTCTCTCTTGCCTGTGGGGTGGGGCTCCCGCTGCTCAGGACTCCAGCGAGCCAGAGCCCCACAGACCACGTGGCTGGCAGCTGCCTGGGGACCTAACACTACTCGGCTGGAGAATCCGGAGTTCTCCCTCCGAGGCATTTCCCGGAAGCCACAGAGTCCTGGGGAGCGTGTGAGTGAAAGTGGAGGGGCCGCGAGGGTTATTGAGACCATCTGGGCGGCACTTCCTGAGCCGTGAAGTCACTTGGCCACCCAGCCAGACACGGCAGGCTCGGCGGGTCAGCCGGCCAGTCACTGCGGTCACCACGTGTACGTTGGGCAGAGGAGGGGGTCCCGCCAACCAGACGGTCCAGCCCTCCGTCTGGCGCCACCCCCTCTCCTGGGGCTCAAGTTAGCAACTCTCGATCCTCAAGGGAGACATCCCCCCACCCGCCTCCCACCATCCGCCCCTGTCACCTTCCTGCACGGAGCGTGTCTGGATGTTCCCACAGTCTCATTGTCACGTTCTGTCCCCTTCCCGGTGGGTCTCTCTCAGAGACCTCTGCGGATGACCTCCCTTGGCCCTTGGCTGGCAAGTTGGGGCTGGGGTGTAAGAGAAGGGACCTTGGGGTGTGCAGCCTGCAGGCGGGAGTGAGGGTGCAGAGGGGGGACTTCCTGGGGCCGTTGGGACAAAGAATGGCAAACGTCAAGGCCTACAACAAGGGACGAGTGTGCCCTCACAGCCCTGAGGGTTGGAAGAGGGTAATGGAAGGCCAGATTCTCTGTGGCTCTAGGGGCAGGCCTCGATCAGCTACTGGTGGCCCCAGGCAGCCCTTGGCTTGTGGCCACAGCCCTCGGCTCTCAGCCTCCGTCATCCCATGGCCAGCTGCCCTGCACCCGTTTCTGTGCCTCTCCTGTCCAGGTTGGGGACCATTCATCACTCTGAGGGTCCACCCAGGTCACGGACGGTGTGGACATGTGATCAGGAGAGACCAGTCCCCAGAGAAGGACATCACACTTGGTAAAGTGCAGGGGCAGCAGAAAGAGGAAGGCCCTTGGGGCAGTGACATCATCTCTAGTCAACTTGAGTGAAGGGGTGGAGTCTAGCCTGTCAATCAGGTCATAGCCAGTGGTGCCTCAGTGTGGGCGTGGCCTTCTCCTGAGGATTCTGGGAACTCCTGTCTTCCTCCCTTGATGCGGGAGACTCTCTCTGCTTCCTCTTCCTGCTGACAAGACACATGGAGCTGCACTGATGGACCCAGAGCCCTGGACCTGGAGGAGCCACGTGGAGACCCATGCCAGTGCTGACATGCTTCTGGCACCACTGGGCCCACAGGACTTGCCACCCACTGGCTTGTGACCTTCCTGAATTTGGTGTCATTGTACACATTTTCGTGAGTCTGAAGAGGAATTTACAGACTGGTACCAGACATATGGGCTAATGTCGGACTTACGGACTCAATCTGGACTGGGCTGGGCTGTTTTCTCAACATTCAATTGCTCTTATATATAAAGCTCTTTCTTATACACACATGAGTGTCTCTGGATTTGTTTCTCTAGTCCAACCGGATGGACCCAGCCCTTGACGAGAGGGATGGGCCCAGCGTCTGCAACAATGAGCTCACACGTAGCAGTCATGCTGAGGCTGGTGCCGGCCCAGGGCCAGTTCACTCTGTGGGGCGTCGGGTGCCATGGGTGGGAGCGGGCTCCACAGGCACGCCGTGATAACCTCAGACCCTTGGTGTCCTCGTGTCTGCAAAGATCCTAGTCACAGGTTCCCAGGGGAGGAGGATGTGGACATGCCTTGCTGGGGGCCCCCCTTTGTCCCACTCCAGGGAAGAGATGAGGCGCTCTGTCGGGGGCACAGGGAACCGGACACCCCCAGGCAGGACTGCGTGGCGTCACCATGCGTCTGGGACCGACTGGTGGCACCTCAGGATAATGACAGCTGAAAAACACAACAGACTCGCTGCCATCGAGTGGATTCCAACCCACAGCGAGCGCCCCTGTACAGCAGGGTAGAACCGGCCCTGTGAGTTTCCAAGACAACTCTTGACAGGAGTAGAAACCCTTTTCTTTCTCCCATGGCAACAACAACGATCTTAAATATCCAAGTAGAGACGGGCGCAGCATTCCGAGGCTCAGGAATCCCAGCAACAAGGCTCCCGGGAGTCATCAGCCAGGGGAGAGACAGCACCCACGGCTCTGGTGTGTGCATGTGGGCGGGGGAGTGTGGCTGAGGCCCGTCTCTGAACACAGCCTGAGATGAGCACCACCATTTGTTGAGTGAGGATGCCCACAGGTGGAGGGCAAGCAGAACTGGGTCGCAGCTGGTGACAAGCCTGGGCCGGACTTCACTGGAGGCCCGGGACACGAATTCCAGCACAGAGCTCAGTGGCCCCGGCAGGGCAGGGCCAGCCCTGGGGATCCTCCAGCCCCACTGTGCGCCATCCAAGTTCCCAACCCACGTTTCCACGAGCCTCCCCAACGGCTGTTCCTCCCGCTCAGTTTTGGGCAGATTTGTTCTGCAGTCATGGAAACGGGGTAGCTTGTTCCCCCTGGTGAGTCAGAAAGTCCTGGCCGGAGTCTGCGTTCACGGCATGAGCTGGCTCTGAGCCCCATAGGGCAAGAACCCCGGGCAACGGCTGCCCTGACTATCCCTTCTCTGTCCTGTGGAATTCAGGGGTGTTCTGAAGTCAGCCAGAAACCCCTTTGGGGTAGCAGCGGAACATTGTCTGATACACAGCAGGGGCTGTGCCCCTCAGGTTGAAAGGACAGCATCTCCCTGACTTGTCAGGGCCCTTCAGGACAGGGTAGAGCTGCCCCTGTGGGGTTCTCAGACTCTCACTCTTCATGGGAGTAGAAAGTCCCATCCTTCTCCCCAGAGCGGCTGGTGGTTTCAAACTGCTGACCTTGCAGTTAGCAGCCCAGTGCGTAACCACTAAGCCACTCAAAACATGATGTGGGAGGGCGACCTCCTCTGAGCTGTTGCCACTGCCGCTGCTGCCCCGTGGCTCCTCACGTTGGTACTGACACACAGCAACCCCGGGTCCCGCACACCACCGCCTGATCCTGCACCACCCTCACAATCGTGTGAGCCCGCTGTCGCAGCCGCCGTGTCGGTCCACCTCGCGGAGGGCCTTGCTTGCTTCCACTGACACGAGGCCCTTCTCTAGGGACTGGTCCAACCCAAACCCACGGCCATCGAGTCCGTGTCAGCCGCCAAGAGCTGCCCCGGTGGGTTCCGAGGCTGTAACTTTCATGGGAGTAGAGGCCTCAGCCCAGTCCTTCTCCCCAGAGCGGCTGGCGGTTTCAAACTGCTGAGCTTGTGGCTGACAGCCCAGTGCGTCACCATGCACGCCCCTGGGCTCCTGGGCTCTCCCGATAGCAAGCCCAAAGTCGATGACTAAGTCTCACCATCCTGGCGTCTAAAGAGGGTGCAGGCTGCACTTCCTCCCAGCGGATTTGGCTGCTCTCTGAACGTTCTTCTCCAGACCGAGATCAGAGGGCCGAGTCTTCCGAGGGCTTGCTGATTCCTGGTCCAACTTCCAAAGGCTCGTGACCCTCAGAGCAGAGCCGATCTGATGCGGTGGGTGGGACAGGGCCTGGGGACGGGCACTTGCCGGTGGGACACGCACGACTCACGGTGAGAAACCTGCAGCGGCCACAGCAACGGCTCGAGCGTGGCAAACATGTGGAGGTGGCTCGGGACAGGGCCACGTGTTCCTGTCAAGTCACCGTGGTTGGGGCCAACTGACGGCCAACGGCCGTTTCTTGAACGTGGTTTCCTGTTCCTTAAGCCCTTTCCTCGGCGTTCTGGACCGCTGCTGGGAGCTGCGTCCGGTTGGGGGTGGGAGCTGCGTCCCTAAGACATAATGCGATTGTGGCCACAAGTCTTGCTTCTGCAGCACAGGCTGCCTTCTGTGAAGCGGGGCGGGGGGAGCCCCCAGGGGACGGGAGTTTCCCCTCCTCGCCACGCAGGGGGAGAGGACAGGCGTGGCATGTCCGTGCCTGGGTGCCCCTGCCTGGCTGAACGGAGGGAGCTCCCTGCCGGCCCTTCCCCTCAAAGGTGCCTCCCCGGGACAAGTCGAGGCAGGGTTGGAGCTCTGTGAGGGATTCGCTGAGAGCTGTGCCCTGCAAGTTCTGCACGAATCCCAAACCCAACCCACTGCCGCCAAGTCGGCTCCGACCAATTGCGAGTCTGCACAGGGCTCCCGAGATGGTCGGTCTTTCCGCTTGTTTGTTTTTTACAGTTTTATTGGCACATAGTCCAAATTTCATACAATTCAATAGTTCAATCATATCAAGAATTGTGCAAATCATTGCCCCAATCAATTTTAGAACGTTTCCTCTCTTTTTAAAAATGTTATGGTTCATTCGCTTTTACAAATGCGTTGTGTAATCCATCCGTTATAGTGCTCCCTCCCCCATCCTGCATACATAGTTTGCTCCCCCAACCCCAGACTTCCCTATCTCTGACCCCTCACCTCCCCTGTAAACCCTGTGTCACCTCCCAGACGTGTGTATCCACTCTCTGTGTGCACCACAAGTGGGAAAGCCCAACAGAAACGATAAAAAAAGGGGGGGAAATGAAGCGGTAAGGATAAAATAACAGCGATGAGACTGTCAATCTTTACAGGAGCCGCAGCCTCAACTTTCTCCCCCAGAGCAGCTGGTGGCTTTGAACCTCCGACCCTGCAGCTAGCAGCTTCATGACTAACCCCCAGGGCCACCCGGGCTCCTTACTCTCTGATAGGAAAACCACAAACCCAGCACCCCCTACAGGTCAGAGCGGCACAGCTCCCCAGGGCATCTGAGCTGACCCAGACTGCCTCGTCTTCCTCCCCTGCAGCAGCTGGTGGGTTAGAACCACCGGCTTCAAGGTTACCAGCCCAGTGCCTAACCCACTGCACCACCAGGCCTCCTTCATCCACCCTCTCGTGGGCAGGAAGCAGGTGCCCCCAGCCAGTCACAGAGACTGCCCTCTTAACTCCAAGAAAGTACTCCAAAGAGGGCCACTCCCTCCTCGACTCAGGGGTCCCCCCAACCCACCCCTATTCCCTCTGTGGCCTGGGACACCTGCATACCTGTCCCAGCCAGCCTCTTTCTTGCCAGTGGCCTCAGCCTGAATGCCTGAGCAGGACAGCAGGACACGGGGATTCCAGCCACCACCACCCACCACCCACCGCCCAACCTGCACAGGGGCCTGTCCACACCCAGCAGGTGTGAGCAGCACTGGCTCACGGCCAGCATCCCTCTGTGTCCTCGTGTCCTGCAGGGACCCTCACCAAACGCCGTGGAGCAAGAGGGTTTTACCGAACAAGCGTGCTGCCGCAGTTCCGTCACCTTCCTGTCAACTTGAGTGAAGGGGTGGAGTCTAGCCTGTCAATCAGGGCATAGCCAATGAGGCCCCAGTCTGGGCATGGCCTTCTCCTGAGGATTCTGGGAACTCCTGTCTTCCTCCCTGGAGGTGGCACACACACTCCCTCTGTTTTGTCTTCCTGCTGACAAGCTATATGGAGCCACACAGATGGAGCCAGAGCCCTGGAGCTGGAGGAGACCCACGATAGTGCTGAGGTGCTTCCACCGCCATTGGATCCACAGGACTTTCCACCCACAGGACGGTGATCTTCCTGCATTCGGCATCATTGCATGTGTTGTGCGAGTCTGAAGAGGAATTTAGAGACTGCTATCGGCCATAGGAGCTAATATCAGACTTATGGACTTGATCTGGACTGGGCTGGGATGTTTTCTTTTTTTGTTTTTGTTTTT
>NW_022111317.1:2515357-2516749 GCF_000313985.2 Echinops telfairi
GAGGCTTGCCGGTGCTGCGTAGAGAAAGAGATTGATATCAGGAAACAGCTGGCACAGCCGTAGAAATAGGTCAGTCTGGCTCAAGCCAGGCTGCTCCTGGAACAGGAAGCAGCATGGTGATGCTGGGACAGCAGTGGGGCACAGCTTGGTGGATGCAGGAGTCCAAAGTTGGGGAAATGAACCCACCAATAGTCTGCCGACAGCTCCTAAAACCAGCAATGAACTCAACAGGAGACCGAAGGACCAGACCAGGATCCAGCTCCGGCAGAGGGTGAGGGGCCAGTGAGGATTCAACTCTGTCTCGTGCAAAAAGTCTTATGATACTAAGAAGTGTCAGTCAGGCTGTGACACCATTGATAGATTGAGTTCCACCCCTACCCTTTCCCATGAGTGTGTAGTTGACACCGCTCTTCCTGTTTCCTGTCCTTTCTTCTCCTTCTTCTTCCTCCTCCTCCTCTTCTTCTTCTTCTTCTGTGCCTTCCAATTCTATAACCCCAGGAACTTCTGAGGGGTCCCTGCCCTGTGGATGCTCTCCACCCACTGTGCTTGCCTGTGTGCATGGCTGCTTGCAGGCGATGAATTGCCACTCTGAAGAGATTAGGGTTAGGGCCCACCCTCCGCTGACTTTGCTGACTGATCACCACTGCAAAGCAAGACCCTCCTCCCCCAACAAGGTCCCAGTCACAGGAACAGAGATGAAAACGTTGACATCCCTAGACTCCGTGCCCTGGGAACCTGAGGAGCCATGCGGAGACCCCTGCCTGCGCTGAGATGCTTCTATCACCATGGATCCAAAAGACTTTGCACCCACCGACCTGTGATCGTCCTGCATTTGGCATCATTGCATGTGTTTCATGAGTCTGAAGAGGACTTTATAGATTGGTATTGGACCTATGGGCTAATATCGGACTTATGGACTTGATCTGGACTGGGCTGGGGTGTTTGCTCAACATTCAATGCGTGGCTGTGAATGTTTCTCTAGTCTACTGGGACTCACACAGCAGGTCACCCATTCGATGTCCGAGCCCTAGGCCACAGTTTGGTCCCTCTCACTCCCGGCTGCCGCCCACAGCACTGCCACCCCTCCCACTTCCTCCCTGCGACCCCCGCCTCCGTTCCTCTCCCGCTCCTAAACCCGCCCCCCCTCCCCCACCCACACTCCATCCTGGGGAAACACTGCCCCCTTGATCTCAAGTGAGGAGCCCTGGTGAAGAGCAATCACGTGTTGGGCTGCGATCGCGGGGTTGGCAGTTCAAAACCACCAACAGCTCCAGGGGAGAAAGACTGGGCTTTCTACTCCATCGGCAGTTACAGTCTCGGAGACCCACAGGGGACCGAGACGCGTCAGCATTGCCTCGAGGCGGCCAGTTTGATTTGCCTTTGATCTCAAAT
>NW_022111317.1:2517162-2519374 GCF_000313985.2 Echinops telfairi
AGCAGCACTGGGTTGGGGTGTTTTCTTGATGTGCACTTAACCTTTATATAAAACTCTCTCTTATACGTGAGTTTCTGTGGATTTGTTTCTCTAAAGTACCAGACTAACACAAGTGGCAATAAGATCTAAGAGCCGTCTGGGCGTGGGTTTTCGTGCGGAAGGGAAGGGAGGGAAGGAAGGGAAAAGGGTGCACGAAAGCCCTTTTCTTGGTTCCTGAAATTTCCGTCTCATCTCGTGTGAAGAACTGACAGGTGGCTTCTTCATAAGGAAGTTCACCTCTGCTTTGGTGACCCCAAAAGAGTAGTTTTCAAATACCATTCATCATCTACCCAAAGCAAAGTATTACCTATCCCATGGCCAAGAGGGCTGTATCCCAGGAAGTCCAGGTTGGTTTAACATCCAAACTCCCGTGAGGGCAGTGTCCCACCGGAACAGACTGCCGGACAGAAACACACAAGCACCACCATCGTCTCATCAGACTCAGAAAAGGTAGGTGACAACTTCTAGCACCTGTTCATGGTTCTTAAAAGTAATAATAAACTCTGGAGAAACTAAGAATAGAAGGGAATTTCCCCCCACCTGATAAAAATTATTTTTACCCAAAAAAATTCCTACAGCTGAAAATATACTTAATGATACAAGATGGAAGGTTTTTTCCCCAAAGATGTCTTCTCCTGTCACTTTTACTGACCACAGGACCGGAAGTGTAACCTGTAACAGGAGGGGAGGGGAGGGAGCGTGGTTCAGGGGACTTGAATCCCTGTGAATGCTGTGGAGGAGATGGTGAAGGTTGAACAAGGGCATAAGCACCCTCAGAGCCACCACAGTACCACAGACAGACAGTGGGCGCTCCGGACACAGCCGTCGAGACATCAAAGGCTGTGCGGCCCTGGGCAAGTCTGCCACACAAGACCTCTTTAAAGTACTGAAGGGCGGAGAGGCACCGGACTGAGGCTGGCCTGGCCCAAGCAGGGTCTTCTCACCACGTCACAGCCACGGGGAACCGGGACAGTGAGTCCAGGAGACCACGAATGGGCGCGTTTCAGTTTCAGCGTCGGTGAAGAATATTGAAAGTACTGTGGCCTGTAGGAAACCTTTCATTCCATTTTTATACCAAAACAGTACGGTATGGGCACCATGATAAACAGGTAGACCCGTGTTCTCCGCCTTCCTAATGCCACGACCCTTTCATACAGTTCCCCGTGTGTTGGTGACCTCCAACCATAAAATTATTCTCGTTGCTACTTCATCACTGTCATTTTGCTACTGTTATGAATCGGGCGACCCCTGTGAAAGGATCGTTCGACCCCCAAAGGGATCGGAATCCACCGGTTGAGAACCGCTGATGTAGACCAACAGATTAGAACTGAGAACCCAGAAATACAAACAAGCCCCTAGACACCTGATTCTCAACAGAGGACAAAAACACCTTATTGGGAAAGAAACAGCCTTTTCAATGGACGGTGCTGGGGAAAATCCGATGTCCACCTATAAAAGAGTGAAACCAGACAAAAATGAACTCAAGACGATTAAATGCCGCTAGCGAAACAAACCCTGGAACTAAAGGATCGCCGATGGAAAGATAGAGGCAGACATCAGAGCCCTAACAAGGCACAAATACACCACAAAACATCATGGAAAACAGCCACGGCAGACGGAGAGAGGACGGGCCTTCTAAAGATACGACGTCTATGTGCAATCCAAAGACTCCATCGAAGGAGTAAAAAGAACCCACAGACTAGCACGCACAATATTTGGCAATGGCATATCAGATGAAGGGTTAATTTCAGAGACTGATAGGAACTACAACACCTTAATAAGCACAATAACCCCATCCAAAATTGGGCAGGAGACGTGAATGGAGAATTTACTAAAGATATTGAGGTGGCCAACAACCATAAGGAGAAATGCTCACGATGATTAGCCAGGCTCACTGCCAGCAAGTCCACTCTGACTCACACCGCCCTGTGGGGCTCCGAGACCGTCACTGCTGACGGGAGTAGAAAGCCCAGTCTTTCTCCCGAGGAGCTGCTGCTGGCTTTGAACTGCCGACCACACAGAGACGCAGCCCCACGTGTGACCACAGCACCCCCAGGGCTCCTAGTTAGCTTTACAAGAAATACAAATGAAAACAATGATGAGACACCACCTCACATGGACACTCTCAGCAAATTCTTTTTACAGAGAACATAACCAGTGTTGGAGAGAACGC
>NW_022111317.1:2520183-2521822 GCF_000313985.2 Echinops telfairi
AGCCCCCAATAAAATGATTTTTTTAAAAACGGAGAAGAAAGAACTACATACATGGAGTAGGGGAGAGATTGTCGTTGTTTAGTGCCATGGCTGTGCAGAAACACATAGGGTGTGTTTTTATTTGTGTGTTATAGTCTACAAATCAAAGGCAAATATATATACCGTAAATGCTTGTGTATAAGCCGTCTTTCAGCACATTTTTATGCAGTTTTTATGGTAAAATCAGGTGCCTCGGCTGATAGTCGGCTCGGCTTATACTCGAGTATATATGGTATATGTACGTATTAAATTTTTTAAGGAAACTTTTTTTAAAGGCCAGGTCCCAGCCTTAAAACCCCTTGGATTCCTTACTCATTGGCTCTCAACACTGGTCTGAGTTCCTAAAACGTAGAGAAGTTTATAAAACTTAGAAAAGGAAGAAGATTGCAATTGAAACCAACTTCCATAAATTCGCTGAACTAGCTTCAAACAAGCCCAAAACAAAGGGAAGGGGCAGGGACTGCTAGAGGACAAACCCATCGGTCAGGGCGGAAGCCCAGGCAGGGGGCCCCTGAGATGACAAGAATGGGTCTCACGTACTCCGGGCGTGTTGTCAGGAGAGTCCGGTCCGCCCTGGAGAAGGACACTGGGCTTGGGGACATGGAGGGGCAGTGAAAGGGAGGAAGACCTTTGACCGGATGGACAGACACAGTGGCTGCAGCCATGGGCTCAGGCAAAGGCACCGTGTGAGGCCGGTGCAGGGCCGCGGTGTTTGCTTCTGTAGTGCACGTGGTCTGAGGCCGCAGGGGTCAGGGGGATGGCTGAGCCGTGGGTCCCTGGGAGAAGGGGCAGTCGCTGTTGAGAAAGGCAGATAGCCAAAGAGGGTCCCGTGCATAACTCCACCCTGAGTGATTCAGGACCAGCCACCCGGCTGCCCGGCTGCGTCCACAGCTCTGCTCTCTTGTCCAATTTTCCTCTCGGCCGAACAGTTTCCAGACCAAATAAGGCGGCGGCATCTGCAGTGCCTCTGGCACGGGACCCAGTTCCTTTTCAGTGCCAGCTTACGACTCCCCGAGGCCACTCTGTGCCCTACAGTTTCTCAGGGGACGTCCCCAAACAAGCCCGTCAACAGAGGAGGCCTGCCTGCCCCGTGCCCCCACCCGCCCCCGCAGACGCCAGCAGGAGGGGCAGGCATGAGCTCTGCGGCTGGAGGGCACCCAGGAGAGGGAGGCTGAGGAGGAGGACTCTGGGCAACAACTCCTGTAGGGAGCTGCCCGCTCCCCAGCCAGGAGCACACACGTACATGGGAAAAGGCCCCTTGCTGACCCTGTCACTGGGGGAGCTATCTTTGAATCGGGCCCCACAAGAAAAAAACAAACCACATCCCGGGCTTGTACCCCACCCTCCCTGTGCCCCCCGGCTTCACGGGCTGGTTTTCGAAGTAGATCTCCATCCAGGCCTTCCTCCTCGTCCCTGAGTCTGAAAGCTCCGCTGAAACCTGTGCGGCACGATGGCAACACGTGGGCCTCCGCAGACGGACGGGTGAGGGCCGCGTGTGAGGGGAACTGGCGGGTGTCGAACCCAGGTCTGTGTGTGGACTGCAAGAGCCACAAAGCCCTGTCACACTGTCGCCCCACCTCATCTTTGCCCAGCTCTGCCA
>NW_022111317.1:2522577-2526190 GCF_000313985.2 Echinops telfairi
GGCAGAGAGGACGTTGGGCAAGGGCAGGGCTTCCTCCTGGGACCATCCGGCCCGGGGCCAAACTGCTGAGTGGTGTCCAAGTCTCACAGGTTCCTCTCGGGCCTTGGGGGCGGGAGATGGCAGAGCTGGTGCGGTGCCTTCGGCTCTGGGGGTTCCCGGGAGGTTGGGATGGAGGGGGCAGGGCGGGAATGAGGGTCAGGAGCCCAAATTGTGCCAGCCTGGTCAAGGTTGGTAGGGGTGGTGGCACCCAACCCTCGTCCCCGTGAGCAGGGGTGATTCTCCCACGGTGCTGGTGAGGAAACAGGCTTAGGGACACACATTCACAGTCCCACACACACAGTCACACCCAGTCCCCACACACGCACTTATAGTCACACACATATACACACATATGCTCACTCACGTACAGCCTCACACACGTACACACACATGCTCACTCAAGTCTCACACTCATTTACACGCACACGGTCTCACACGAACATGCTCTCATGAGTGCATGCACACACACACACTCACACACACACACACACACACACACACACTCACACACTCAGGTCCTTCCCATTCCAGAGACTTCCCCGCACCTTAAGCAATTTGTACGGCCCAGGAAAGGGTATGTCCCTGTCCGGTTTCTCCCAGTGGGGGGCCTAGGTCTATGCAGTGACCTCTGGACAGGGGTGGAAGGTGGGAGGCCACAGAGGAGGGACAGGACGCTTATGCTACAAATGACTCAGAGGCAACCCAGCCAAGGCATCGGTTTGGGACACTGGGAAGGACGGGGTGGGACTCAGGTATGGCTGCATCCAGGTGCTCGTAAACTTGTGAAGTGATGTCACAGGCCACCCCAGCCCCCACCCCTGCCACTGTTTCTGTGTTGATCCCTCTTCCCTCATAGACCGAGGTGGGGAAGGTGCCAGACCCCCCACCCTCCACGGGAGAACCTCCTGTTTAGCATCTGTGCGCTGCCCCCAGGGTAACCTCTGGCCCTGCCTGCAGCCTGGCCCCGTCCTAGGCAGTGCACCTTGGGACGGCAATGCTGACAGGTCCAGCCCAGGGCACTGAGCCTCACTGACTGCGCCAGAGTCCGACGACCAGGAGGGGGAGCTATCAACCCAGCAGGCCGCGTAGTGGCCACTGTCCCCCAGGCCTCCACAATGTGGCACTGTCCGCTGGCTCTTCACCCTGCAATCTCCTGCTGGGCTGACCACTACTCACTGCTCAGTGCCCACGTGACCGCATAAAGGGCACTGATGCTGCTCCTTCCTGAACTGGGGCCAAAACATGTGGGTGGAGGGCAGCAAGGACACAGCCACTGGGGAGGGGGACATGGTGGCAGAGAAGGGTGCAGGGTTGGGAGGGGAGTCTGAGAGGGTGAATGAGTGGGTGCAGAACAGGGAGGTGGGAGGACACCATGAGGAGGTGACAGAGCAGGGTGTGGGCCTGGGAGGTAAGGGAATACCTCAAGAGGGTGAGAGAGGGGTGCCAGTCTGGGGGGTGGAAGGGTGCCCTAAGGGAGTGAAAGAGTTGGGTGCAGGTCGATGTGGTGGACGGGCAGCCCAGGAGTATCTGAGCAGGATGCAGGCCTGGGCGATGGGTGGGCGCCCCGGGCAGAGGCCTGAGCAGGGCTTCCCAAGCTCCCACGTCCAACTTGGAGGTATAGAGGGGGGTCCCAGGCGACTGAGGTCTGGTCCTGGGCCTTGGATGCCACCAGGGATGAGGGAGTAGCCACGGTTGAGCGGGTAAGAGGCTGGCTGCGGTGAGCAGTGGGGGATGAGGGACCTTGAAGGAGACAATGGTCCACAGGGGAGCAGGGGCAGCCCACAGCCAGGCACCCATGCCCCTTCCGGCCGGGCCACTCTAGCCCTCAGCTCTGCCAACACACCCAGCGTGCACAGTGCACGAGGACACAGCGCACACAGCGGGCACAGTGCACACAGTGGGCACACAGTGGGCACACAGCGGGCACAGCACACAGCAGCTCAGGCTGTGGCTGCAAGCAGGGAGGGCCCTTCTCACCCTGGCCCTGCCACAACTCAGAACTCGGGCTACGGCTGCAGGGGGGCTTTCCAGCTGACCCTCCCCCTGCCAGCCAGAAGACCCCACCCTGAGCACCACAGGGCCCTCTGCACCCTGAGAGCACACCCGCACCTCTGCCCTCTGCACGAGGGCCCCATCAGGACACAGACAGACACGCATGGAAGGCGAACGTGGCTTTACTTCTCCTGAGCTATCCCAGAGCCTCCAAGAACAGATGACTCCGGAGGGTGAGGCAGCTCCCTGAGGTTTGCAGTCACATGCAGGAGAGCGTGGGGGCACCGGAGTTTGGGATATCAGCAGCAGAGACCCTGGCAGCTCTCCTGGGCCACGTTCCTATCAAGGAGGCTCGAGCAGGAACACTCTGGGGTTCTCTTTGGAGGGACCAGGAAGGGTCACCCACAGCACAGCTACACGGAGTCAAGCAGACCAGGGTCACTGGCATGGACTGCTCTGTCCCCAAGGCACTTTCCCCGTGGTGTCACCTCAGGCAGGGATGACCATGGGGTGCAAAGGCCAGAGGTCCCCCCCGCCTGGGGGCCAGAGATGAGGCTGCAGCGAGGGCCACCGTCACTTCTCCTGGTCCCTCTTCTTGCTCCTCCGCTGGCTGGTCAGGGTGTCCAGCTTCTTGTCTAGCCGCCGCTGCAGCTGTGCCCTCTTGGTGGGGTCCAGCTCTCGGTGCTTGGTACCACTGCCGGGGTAGACCACGCCCTCACGGCTGATCCTCTGGCGGGCCTGTGCGCGTGCACGTTCCCCACAGCCGTGGACCTGAGACGGCAGGCCCTGTCAGGAGCAGGGCTCGGGGACCAGAGCCTCCACACTGCCCGGTGACGGGCGAGCGCAGACCCAGAGACCCACCAAGATGCTGGATGGTTTCCTAAGCACACGCACACCACACACCACCACCAATGCACGCGCACGCGTGTGCACACACACACACACACACACACACACACACACACACTCCCACCCCCACCCGAAGCCCTGAGCTCAGGCCCGGAAGCCCAGTCCTCCACCCTCAGCGCAAGCCCTTCTGTTTCCCCACAGCTTTGGGTGAGAGGTGGCTATTGGCATACCTCAGGCAGGTGGTGGCCCAGGCAGTACCGACGGCCGCACAGCGAGCAGAACTGGCCCAGGGTCACCACGCTGGCCACACACTTGGCAAAGGCACAGGTGCCGTCGGCCTTCACGGCGGCAGCCACCAGGGCATCAAAGTCTTCGGCCTCGGGCAGAGCTGCATCCATACGTCCTGTGGGAAGGGCATGGTCACTCAGGCACAGGGGACAGCTGGGGGGCTCCGAGAGCGAGCGGCGAGGGGTCTTCAGCTTCAAAAGGGCAAACCCAGGTAGGGCCCACACTGCTGGACCCGAGGGGGCTCCTACCTTTCCCTTCCTTCTTCTTCTTCTTCTTCTTCTTCTCCGACAGCTGCTGAGGCCCCGCGCCTGCCTGCCCGGGCCTGGCCAGCGGCTCCCGCTGACCGGCCTCCCTCTGCAGCCGCTCCTGGTGCAGGGCCTTCAGGTCCAGCAAGTCCTTGCCCTGCGCTCCGCGGATGCCCAGATGACTGGGGGGCCGCTCGGCC
>NW_022111317.1:2526394-2536684 GCF_000313985.2 Echinops telfairi
CCCCAGGGGCTCCGGCAGCGGGGCCGGCCGGGCAGCCTTGCTCACGGTCACGCGCCGCGCCCTGCCCTCCCCGGCGCTGCTGTGCTTCAGGCCCAGCTCCTCGGCGATCTGATGCACCCGCAGCCTGGCGTGGGCGCTCAGGGAAGCGGGGAACTCCAGCCGCGTCTCCTCGCTGGCCACAAACTCCTGGATCATGGCCCGGAAGTGGTGCTCGTGTTCTGGTCCCTCCGCCGCCGCCTCCGGGCTGCCCCCGTTGAGGCTGGGCTGAAAAGTGGCCTTAGGGCCCGGAGGCTTGGCATCTGGCTTCTTGCGGTCCTGTCTGGAGGGTCGGGCGGCCCGGGCGCCCTGTTGTGGCGCGCCGTGTGGAGGCCGCCGGGGGGCTGGGCCCTGGGAGCCCTCGTGGGTGTAGTTCTCAGCCACGAGGTCGTCGAGGTACTCAAAGGCCGAGCGCACCTGCCCGTGCTGCGAGAAGTAGTCCACCAAAGCTTTCAGGAAGGCGTGGCTGCTGACCGTGCGGGAGTCGCAAACCACCGCCACGTGCCGCCGCGCCCGGGTCACCGCCACGTTGATGCGCCGGTCCTCCGCCAGGAAGCCGACCTCGCCTGAAACAGACGGCGCGCCGGGGCTGGAGTGCGGGTCCTAGCCCAGGACGGGCCCGGCCCAGGCGGCTGGAAGGATGCCACGTCTGCACACACCTTTGCGCACGCGGCTGCACGCTGGGCAGCAAGGCTAGGGCCTCGGCGGCTGCCACACCACACAAGCATGCCAGCCCTCCCCGTGGAGCCCAATTTCCCCAATCTCCCGCTGACACCAGTGGGGAGGGCGACATTCCAGAACAAAGCATCCGTCCCCTTCCCACCAGGCATCCTGCTGGACGGCCGCCCGGACCCCCAGACTGTGCATGGTGAGGCCGGGATGTCCTGTTGAGGCAGCCTAGACACCAACCTAGAGGCCAAGACCCTCCCCCCACCGCGTCTGGGCAGCCCCATCTCTGCTGGGTGCTGTGAACCTTCCGGGCCTCGGCCCTCGCTCCTCTTCCCGGAGGCCCCCGTCCCCTGCCACCTGGCACGCCCACTCCCCCACGCAGCCCTGCTCACGGCACATTTCAGCCAGGTCAGACGGCCCGCCTCAATGCCCCGCTCACCCCCAAGCAGGCCGAGCCCCCCATCCCACCCCAGACCCCTGGAAGCCGCCAGGTCCCGAGGCGAGCGCGCCGGCGCCCCCGTGTGTCTTGGAGCAGAAGTGCGCTCCACAGATGGCCAGGTGTCTGCTGAGGGCCCCGGGCAAGCAGTGTGCGCTTCACCCTCCGCACTGCCCATGCCCACGCACCTTTCCGGTTGGACCTGACAAAGGACAGGATCACAGCCTCCTTCTCTCGGCCCTGGAAGCCGTCCACCGACTTCACCTCCAGCTCAGGGTACCTGTGGGCCAGGCTCTGCCGCAGCAAGTCCACCTGCGAACACAGATGAGGCGAGGGTGTGGCTAAGCGGCGCGCATGCGCACCAGGCCCCGATCCACTGGGGAACCCTGGGACACTGCCCCTCACAGGCTCTCAACAGGGGACCCGGAGCACGGGACCCTATTGTTCTCAGCCCAGGACTCGCTGGGCTGGAGCCTCCTCTCCGTGCCCGGGCTGCACGCCAGGGTGGGCGGCCACTTCACAGCCGGGGGGCACGTGAGGCAGCTGTATTGGGGCCAGGTTCCTGCCCACCCACCGCAATCCGCTGCTCCAGGTAGTGGGTGCTGCTGGCTGCCAGAGAGCCTGCCCGGCTGATGGCGGCCTCACGCACAAGGGGAGGGGACGGTGTGAGCCAGGGTTGTCCCTGGCTGATCTCCACGCCTTTCTTCCCAGTCTTAGTCTGGAAGCTTAGCTGACACCTGTTCAGTGTCAGGGCAACACACAGCCTCCCCTGACAGACAGGCTTGTGTCTGAGGTGCCGTGGCCGGGAATCAAACCCGGGCCCGCTCTCCAGTCGCTAACCTGCCACCAGCACGTGGGGGCCCCTGCTGCTGACCTGAGGGCTCACACCGGGCCACAGCCATTGGGGGAAGCAGGGACGGCCCGACCAGGCGGGCAGTCAGGGATGAGACCTCCAAGGGAAGCACCATCGACACAATGGGCCCTCCAGCAGGGCCATGGACACAGGACACACACACCCAAGCTACCGGAAGTGAGTGGGACGCACAGACGTCCTGCAGCCGGCTGCAGTGGTGATGGCCCACCCGAGTCCCCTCCAGGAAGGACAAACCCTACCCACCTGCAGGTTGTACGGCGTGATGACAGCAATGCTGCGGGCGTGGACACCGGCTTCCACCAGAGCCTGGACATGCAAGCTGACAAGGCGGACCTCACCTGGAGGGGGACGGACAGCAGGCGTCCAGCTGACAGCCGCCCCCGCAGCCCCTGGCTGGGGCGTATATGCATAGGGAGGAGCTGATCCTACTGCGGGGACCAGGGCGGGACAGAGGGATTCCAACCATCAACCTTTGTGCTAACAGCCAGCGCTTAACTGCTGTGCCACGGGGTTCCTTTTTAAGTCGGCACTGTTCGAACCGCTGATCTTTTGAGGACCAGCTGAGCCCTTAGCCACGGTGCCACCAGGGCTCCTTGGACACTCCTGCAGTCAGCGACATCGTGAGGGGCCCACCGCCAGCCTGCAAGCTGAGCATCTGGCAGGCCTCTATCAGGTAGGGACTGATGCACACGCATGCACACAGGGGCAGAGCTAGGGTAGTCACTGAGCGCTCCTCCACACGCATTTCCTCCGCGGGGGCTTCTGGGGAGAGCAGCCCACCTGGGTTCCCTCGAGACTGCTCCTCTTCCCCCTCGAGCTCCGACAGCCCGCAGCCCGCCGTGTCGATGAGCAGCAGGGGCTGCGCCGTCTCCTCGGTGTCGGCCACGCCCGGGAGGTCCCTGCCACAGCGGGGACCAGCCCTGAGTGCCCCGGGGCAGAGCAGCACCGACACCCCTGCCCCCAGGCCTCCCACACACTGCGACCCGGCAGGGAAAGGGCTTGGAGTCCCCAAAACAGCGGCATGGACACGCCGCCCCCCCCCCCCCCCCCCCCCCCCCGGCCCCCCCCCATTCCTCTCCCACAGCCTCTGCTCTGAAGAGTCAGAGTCGGGCATCTGGGGGCAACGTCCCCTATGACGGGCAGTGGGGGCAGGAGGCGAGGCAGGGGCCCAGGACCCAAGCACATGGCTCACCTCAGCAGGTGCTCAGCCACGGAGGAGTGGGCCACGAGCTGCCCGTGGTACAGGGCCTCGGAGGCCCACTGCGCGATGGCACCGTGCATGCGGTACTGCACCGTCAGCATCCGCACCTGCGCCGCGTACCGCTCAGCCAGCCGCTCCATCAGGCTCAGCGACAGCCCCGCCTGCGCAGCCCTGCGCCAGAACCACGGGCAGCTGAGCGGGCTACACAGACCAGAGCCCAGCAGGCAGAGGAGAGGGGCAGGCCCACCCTACCTGGGGGCCCTTCACCACCTTGACCCCCAGCCTCAGGGGACTGGGGAGGCAGCCTAAGCAACTAGGGCACACCGTCTCCTGCCTGAGACCCTGGGTCTATGAGCCCTACAGGAGGGCCCTGCACACACTGGGAGGGTAGCCACACAATAGCTCGCATGCTCGGCCGCCCACACCAGGTCTGCAGGTCTTACTAACCTGCTGCCCTCCAGGGGGTCCCGACGCCCAGTGGCCCCCCTCACACACCTTCCCCCCGGGGGTGCTTTCACGGCTGGGACCTTTCAGGCAGTTTGTCAGGCCTGCCTTCCAAGGCACTCCTCGGTGATTCTAACCTCCCCCCTTTGGGTAGAAAGCACTGTGCTGTCTTTTGCCCCTGCCCCGTGCCCCCACACTGGAGTCTGGGGAGATTTAATTTAGGTCGATAGGCCCCAGCGAGCACCTGCAAGGGTCTGATGATGCAACACAGACCCTCCACCCCCCGTCCCCCGCCTCCACCCCCCGGGGGAGCAGAGAAGTCCCAACAAATCAATGCGGGGGAGGAAAGGGGAGCGGGCAGAGGAGGGTGCGGGTACAAGCAGAGGAGCCGTACTCGTGCGAGACCACGGTGGGGGGCAGCTGCTTGTGGTCCCCTGCCAGGATGCACTTCCTGGCCTTGAGCAGCGGGATCCAGCAGCTGGCTTCCAGGGCCTGGGCACACTCATCGATGACCACCACGTCAAAGTAGCCCTCGGGCAGCAGTTTTAGAGGGCCGTCCGAGGAAGCGCCTGTCCAAACAGGAGCCCAGAGTTCTCGTCACAGGAGGCTCTGGCTTCTAACCACCACACTAAAGGTAGACGCTCCAGACACCCCCAGTTAGAGGCAGAGGCTGCCTACAGAAGAAAGCAGAATCCACTCTAGGTACAAAGACACCACTGAGCACAGCCGAGAGGGAGGGAGGCGGCATCGTGGACTCGGAGGACGGTCCCAACCAGAGGACGCCAGCACCGCTAGAAGGGACATCCTTAAAGATGACCCTGCAGTCCTGAACAGGTCCCAGCTTTCAGACTGAGCCTCCTCTGGACAGGAGGACGCTGGTATCTCTGGTACCCAGATCCTGGAAGGCATCCACAGGGATCCGGTGACCAAAGCAAAGGGCCTTGTCACCATGAGATGTGACTCGGATCAGGGCATTCTGCCTCTAATTCCAGGAGCACGGCAGCATGGCTCCCACCCTGTTCTGAACATCACTGTATCACCCGGAGACCGAGCCATCCAACCCGCCGACAGGCTGCAAGGGCAAGGAACTCATTCGTTCCGAACGACCTGTGTCTGGCGCCCCCGTGTGCCCAGTCCTGGTGGCGGGCCCTTGGAAACCAGGGCTCAGCAGGACCGAGGCTGGGCTCTCCACTCCCCAGTCACCGTCCCAGAAACTCAGGGGCACCTTCGACCCGCCCTAGAGGGTCGCTGTGAGTCAGAAGCCACCTGATGGCCGTGTGCGTGTGTTTGTTTTGGAACCAGGCCAGCTGCTAATGTTACTTTTTGTTTCGAACGAAAGAAGAGCCTACCAGGGAGAAAGAAGGTCTTTCACAGGACGACGGCCTCATGGTAAGCAGCCTGACCCACGGCGCCACCAGGGCTCCCTGTTAGCGGGACAGCAAGGGAGTCCTATGGACAACTCTACGTCCACCAGCTCACAGCTGAGGGGACGAGAGACAAAATCTAGCAAAGACGCCGGTTTGCTCCACTTCAGAGACTCTGGCAGTCAGACGGGGGACAGAGGTAGGAGGGTGGCACATGGTGAGGCATGTGACCTGTGGTGCTGGGCTCACCAGGACCCTGTAGGACAGCGCGGAGCTGCCCCACGGCGGCTCCGGGGCTGTCATCTTTAGGACAGCCCAGCCTGTCTTTCTCCTGGGAGCAGCTGATGGGTTTGAACCATCAGCAACCAAGCGCTGCACCACCGCTGTGGGAATCACTAAGTGGGGGCCAGATTTGCTGCGTAAAGAACACAGCATGAGGAGGAAGAGAGGCCTGGACTAGCCCCTGCCCCTGTAGTCTCTGCCCCCGAGTCCATGCCCACTCGCTGCAGCCCTCCAGGATGGGAGAGGTGCCCCGTGGGTTTCTGGGACTGCAACTCTCCACAGGATGGGAAGACCCGTCTGTGACAGCAACGTCATCTCGTGTCAACTTGAGCATCGGGTCACAGCCTGAGGATGCCTCCTGTGGGCACAGCCTTCTCATGAGGATTCTGGGAACTTCCTCTTTCTCCCCGATAGCGGGTCACACGCTCTCTCTGCTTAGCCTTCTTGCTGACAAGCCACGTGGAGCCACAGCTGGGACCTGCCAGAGTACTGGCAGTGCTGCCACTGCCGCGGCCACTGGATCCACAAGGCTTTCACCCAGTCCTATGAGCTGCCTGCACTCGGCATCATTGCATGTGCTACATGAGTCTGAAGAGGAATGTATGGACTAGTATGGGACATACGGGCTAATATTGGACTTACGGTCTTGATCTGGACTGGGCTGGGTTGTGTTCCTGATGTATAGCTACTTCTCCTTATATATACATACACGTGAGTGTTACTGGGTTTGTTCCTCTAGTCCACCCAGTCTAACACACGGCCTCTCTCCTCCTGTGCATTAGGGAAGTGGAAGGCAGACTCAGACACATTCTCACAAAGGGCGGCTCCGGCCCAGGAAGAGGCTTCACCGGCAGCTGCACCCAGCGTGACAAGCCTCAGGACCAAACCCACTGCCGCGGTCGATTGCAGCTCTGAGCGGCCCTGGAGGGCAGCCGGACCCTCCCTGGGGCTCCACAGCTGGAAGTCAATCTTTGCAGGAGCAGCTGGTGGGCTCAGCCGGCTGGTCCTGTGGAGAGCAGCAGGGGGAGGAGGGCAGCGCGCTTACCTGTGTTGGTCGCCAGCACCACGCGGGCCGCGGACAGGACCCCCAGCATGGCCGCTTCCTCCCTGGCCTTCAGCTCCTTCCGGAGCTGCTTGACCTCGGCCCAGAAATGACCGCGCTCTCTCTTCTCCTGGGCCTTCTGGGTTCTGGCCTGCACAGGGACGCACAGAGAGTCACGCCAAGCTGGCTTCACACACCTTCTGCTCATGGTCACTCGTGGGGGCTGGGGTTTGCTTTCCATGTCCCCAGCTCGGCGGAGCCCTGGAGACAGTCGCTCTCCAATGTCACACGCCTCTCTTGCAGGAGCAGCTGACACACATGGGCGCCTCGCCTGGGACACCCCCCCCACACACACACACACAGTCAAGTCCCCAGAGTTCCAAATCCTCATGGAACTCAGACTTTCTGGAGCCAAAGAGGCTTGATAAACCAACCCCTGAACTACTGGCCTGTGATCCACCTGTAACCTTTTAACCTCAAAGACCCAAGGTTTTAAAATCAAGCGACATTTCCGCTTAACTTGCGCACAATGCCTGCCTTGTGCTTTTGTGACACTGACAGTAAGAAGTTCGGGTGGCACAGTGGGTTATGCGTTGGGCTGCTAACTGCAAGGTCAGCAGTACGAAACCCCCAGCAGGTCTGAGTGAGAAAGAGGAGGTTGTCTGCCCCAGTAAGGATTGCCAGCCTCGGATGACATAGGGACAGTCCTGCTCCGCCCTACAGGGTCCCCGTGAGTCGACATGGACTTGGCGGCAATGGGTGTGGTTTGAGTTTGGTACAGGGGATCAAAGGGGCCGCCAGCAGAGCGGAGAGTGGATGGGCAGCTCGGGGCCAATGAGCGGCTGCTCGTGGGGAAGAGCAGCTCAGAGGAGGGCAGAGAGAGGGCTTTCACAACTTGAAGAACAGCATCCGGGTCCCTGTAGAGACTGCAAACTGACCCATGCTTAGCTGGGCATGCGGTCCCCCAGGACAGAGAGAAACCACTAGAGACATCACTGATTCGTGAAGCTCACGACGAGGAGACTAAGCAATGGTAAGAAAGAGCAACTCCAGGGGATGAAATGATCAGCAGACCCCACGCTCCTCGGGGCCCCGGGGAGGCACCCACACGGGCCTGGTCGATGTCCTTCCTGATGTCGGCCACGATCTGGGCGCCGTCGCTCCGCGCCAGTACGGCGTCCAGGGAGTGGTGCTGCACGGCCTCCAGCAGGCGGGCCGGGTGCCCCAGGCGCAGGATCCTACGCTCCCCGCGAGCCAGGCGCTCGACCAGGTTGTCCACCGCCACGTTGGAGGGCGCGCAGCACAGCACCTGGCGGAGGGGCACACGGCTCACACCACGGCTGGCCAGACCCCCAAACCCAAACTCAGCCCCCAGTGGCCCCTCCGAGTCCGCTCCGACCCTCAGCGACCCTGGAGGGCAGGGCACCACTGCTGCCTCGGGTTTCCATGGATGCCCGTCTTCACAAGCACAGGTGCCTCGTCTTTCTCCCAGGGTGCGGCTGACGGGTTAGAACCACCGACTTTGCGGCTGGCAGCACAACGTGTAACTCAAGACACCACGAAAGCACAGGGAGCCCTGGTGGCGTGGTGATTAAGCAGCTAACCCCCAGCAGGGGGAAGTCCAGCAGGGTGGCCCTGCCCTGTCCTACAGGGTGCAGGGAGCTGGCACTGACTTGGCACCAATAGGGTATCTATCTGGCAGGCATCTGGGTGCCAACATATATCTATCCATATGTGTGCACCTACAGCCTTGGTGGCACCACGGGCTAGGCACCCGCTGACGGCAAGCTCGGTGGTTCAAACCCTCCAGCTGCTCCCCGGGAGGAAGAGGAGCCGTCTGCTCCCGTCAAGATGCAGGCCCTCAGCGCACCGCTGGCGGGAGAAGGGTGGGATCGACGTGATGGCAGTGGGTGTGAGTCATCACAACACCCAGGAGGGCCGAGTGACTTCTCGGTACAGGGGGGCCGCGGGGCGAGGGTGTAAACTGTACTCTGAAATAATGGGGGGAGGCACCTGTCACATCGCCGAGCCAGTGAAGGTGCCGTCTGACAGACTGAACGGCTCGAGGTGACAGGGGGGTGCAGCCAGAGGTCCCCACCCCGAGGCTCCATCACGTGGGGCTGGCTATCTGGGGTGACGGACTGCCAGTGTGCCACTCAGGACTCATGCTCCCTGTGGTACATGGTGCCCCCGCTGTGGGCCAGGCCTGGAGAGGCAGGTCAGCTGGTCACCCCTGTGGGCGTGTTAGTTTCTGCACGGTCAAGGACACACGGGGCCCACCTCCTGGGCAGATTGGTGCTTTCCCGCACCCACCCAGCAGTTCCCAACCCTGTTTTATAAGTGCGTCGTCAAAACCCCCCACTGCTCTAACCCGTCCTCCAGAAGCCCCTCCAAGGGCCCGCCCACCTTGGCGCCCTGCTGCACGGCCTGCAGGATGACCTCTACCACTGTCGTGGTCTTCCCGGTGCCGGGGGGGCCGTGGATGACAGCCAGCTCCCGCTGGGCCAGCGCGAAGGAGACTGCCTCTCTCTGGGAGGCGTCCAGGCAGGGGTTCTGGAAGGTCAGCGGGGCTGCGGGGAAGGAGACAGCGGTCAGAGCCCGGCCCCTCCTCTCGGAGTGTGCCCCTGTGGGAACCAGCACAAGGCGTCCAAGGGGCAGTGTCCACCCCCACCCCAAGGGCAGCCCGACCCGTGCCGGGTAAATCTGGCAGGACCAGGACAAGGAGCAGGGTGCCCCGCCCCTTCTTCCAGAAGTGCCTGCATGGCCTCCAGGTCCCAGCCTGTCGGTGAGCCGCTGGCACGGTCACCATTTACACCCCTCACCGAGCCACACCACAGATAGGGAGACGCCACCGCCCCTGGACCCTGCAGGCCAGCGCAGACCTGTCCTGTGGGCTCCCGAGGGTGTACGTGTCTGAGCCTCTAGAAAGCCCCCCGGTGGTAACGGTCCACACAAGCGGCAGTTCAAAACCACCCGCGGCTCCGTGGGGAAAGCTGGGCTTTCTACCCCAGGCAACAGTGGCCGGCTCGGAAACCCACAGGGGCGCCCTGAGTCAGCGTGGACTCGACGGCAGGGAGTCTCTCTGGAGATGGAAGAGAGGGTTTGACCTGCTCACCTTCCGGTTAGCAGCCTGGTGCCTGACTGACCTGCTGCGTCATGGCCGGGAGTTACCCAATCAGAAACCGACGATCTGACATTCGAAAGCTACTGAAAAGAGGCACCAGTGCTGTCCCACTGAGCTTACTCACACCCCAGACTGAACACACTCCTGCCTTCAAGTGGACGCCGCTCGCAGCAACCCCACGGCTCACAGGGTAGAAGTGCCCTGTGGGTTCCCGAGACTGGAGCTCTTCATGGTGCAGAAAGCCCTCTTTCTCTTGCGGAGTGGCTGGGGTTGGCAGCCCAACGTGTAACCACTACATGACCACGGCTCCCTTTTTCAAAACACGCATGCCAAGTGCTCCTTGGCACACGTGCCCTGAGCCAGTGCTCGCAGGCAGAAGCGCAATCGGAGCATTCCAGGACGCAATGCTGAGCTGCGCCCCAGAGCACAATGGCTTTGAGTGCTCGGGACTCGAGAACCCTGCCACGGAGCGGAGCGTCCACTGCAGGCACGCTCCCTAGGGACACCTAGGGCAGGCAGGAAGGCGAGGGCGGACTTCTAGCCACAGGCTGGACGGACGACTCTGAGCGGGGAAGCAGCGTCTGACTTGTGCTTACTCAGCACTCTGGAGTGGACACACGGAGTGGTCAAACTGTTCCCTGCGGGTCAGTAAGCAAGCACAAGTGAACCTGTGCTTCCATGACCCCCAGGGTGGCCAGCCCGGTCAGGGACTGGATGTCTACAGGGGTGCTGTAGTGGGGTAGGGTCAGAGAGACAGGGGGCCAGCAGTCCAAGGAGCTGACCCTGCTGGCCGGGTCACATGACACACAGGCCACCCC
>NW_022111317.1:2537831-2543236 GCF_000313985.2 Echinops telfairi
GGTCTACTCAGCAGATGCCATCGGTGCCCACTGGGGCACAGGACATGGGGGACAGAGGGCGGGGTGCTATGGTAGAAAGCTTGTGAATGAAAGGGCTCTCAGCAGGGTGCTGAGAGGGAGGGAGCCCCGGGGTGGGCAAGGCCCCTGAGCATGGCATTCAAGGGTCCACGGAGGAGGGTGGCTGTTGACGGGGCAGCCCTGCGATCGCCCTTCCCCTGGGGGTCACTGTTTGGTGGCCTGACCATTGCCAGGTGGCTCTGACGACACTCGGGCCTGCAGCCTACGCCATGTCTCAGTTCTCTGGTGCTGCTGTCACACAAATACCACAAGGGGGTGGCTTTGTCAAACAGAAACTTTTTTCTCAACGTTTAAACATTTAGGGCCAGAGCCAGGTCCAGTGGGTGTGCAGTGGGCTACACCGTTCTCTGCTTAGGAGGAAGGTGAATGTCTCCTTCAGCACCCGGGGCCCAGGGTTCCTTGGGGATCAGCTCACCGCCGTCTTCCCTAGGTCTAGACCAGGGGCGGGGAACATCTGGCTCACGGGCTATATTTAAAATAAACCCACTGCCATCAAGTTGAGGCCGACTCATAGCGACTCTGCAGGGTAGGGTAGAACTGTCCCTGTGGGTTTCTGAGAGTGTAACGGTTTATGGGAGTAGAAAGGCTGGGTCGTTCTCCCACAGTGCGGCTGGTGGTCTCGAACCGCCCGTCTTTCAGATCGCAGCCCAGCTGGTAACCAGTTTGTCACCAGGGCTCCAAGTACTGCCCACAAGAATCACCCCTACCAGCCAGCAGCTCCCCCAGAGAAGCAGTTCCAGCCATCACATTGAGGGGGAGTTAGATGTCTGAAGAGTGTGGCCCTCAAACGGTATTCTAAATATCCAAATGGCCCCAATGGACAAAAGGCACCCCACCCCGGTCCAGAGCCCTGAGCAGCCCTCGCAGACAGAGGCTTCTCAAGGGAGGGAAATGGACAGAGCTCTTTACCTCGTTGGACCCACCGAGACGGGGAACCCCAGACCCGCTGCCCCGCATCGTCTTCAAACCCTGAACTGGAGCTTGAGGTCAAGTCCTGATAGGAAACCACGGGGGCAAGGGGGCACGTGGGGGCTCTCTCGACTCCCTGCTCAGCTCCCCTTCAACCTGAGCCCCTGCTCTAGAAGCTTCGTAAAGCAGGGGCTCCCAAGTCCAAAGCATGTGCTCAGCTCCCAGCTCTTCTTTCTTGGGGTACTGAGATCCCCCCATTTACTTCCTCTCTCTCAAGATAAAAGGTAATGAAGGCCACAGCCCAAAGAAATCCCCGACACGGAGTAGGCTGCGGCCCAAGGACAGGTGCCGCCCACCCTCGCCTCCTCCTCCCCTCGCCCTGTGCCCATGGAGGTGCACCTGTCAACGCAGCGCTCCTTAGCATCCCACACCGTTGCCCTTCCCGGAGAATCCCCTCTGCCACCGCGGTGGCTGACTGCAGACGCAGGGCTGTGCTTGCTGCTGTTGGCAGATGCTGTCCGGGCGATGCCGACCCCAGTGATGCCCTGTATGCCAGCTCCCGCACCAGCCTCACAATCGCCTTATGCGAGAGCCCTGGTGGCAGCCACTGGTGCCCCTCCATCTCGAGGGTCTTCCTCTTTCTCACGGACCCTCTACTGACCCAAACAGGATGGCCCTCTCCAGGGGTCGGTGCTCCTGACGCGTCCAAAGCACGGGGACAGCATCGCCTCCTCCCTTCTGCGGCGCACGCTGGCTGCGCCTCCTCCGGATTGCATGTGCTCGCTCTCCTGGCGGGCGGGCTGTGCCGCGTTCAGTGCTCTCACCACCACCACGCAAAGGCGGCGTCCTATTCAGCGCCCAGAGCTCGCAGGTAGAGGAAGCGACCCCCCCAAAAAAACCTAATCACGGTTCGAGCCAGGTGCACCTCAAAGTGACACCTTAGCTCTTGAGCACTTTGAAAAGCGCTCGTGAAGCACATCTGCCCGGCACAAGCCATCATTTGACTTCCCCACGGCTGCAGCCGTGAGCGCTGACTGTGGGAGCGATTCTTCTCCCGGGCCAATCTCCCTTCAGTTGTTGAGGTCGGAGTCCACGACATAAAAAAGCTCCTTCTCCACCGAGAGAGGCTTCGGTGGTGAGAGGAGGAGTCCCGGTGGCGAAGTGGTTACATGTTGGGCTGCTAACTGCAAGGTCAGCGGTTCTAAGCCACCAACGGTTCCTTGGGACAAAGATGGGGCTTTCTATGCCCGTCCCGGAAACCCACAGGGGCAGTTCTAGCCCACCCTGTGAAGTCACTCTGAGTCAGAATTGACTGGATGGCAGTGCGGGCTGGAAGGGGCTGGGAGGAATCACAGGGCATGAACACATCCTACGCTGACTGCAGGAATGGCCGTGGAAATATGTGGATTCACGAGCAGCTGCTGAAGCATGCACTTGTAAGTGGGGTGTGTGGCAGTGACATCATCTGTCAACTTGAGCAAAGGGGTGGAGTCCGGCCTGTCAATCAGGTCACGGCCAATGAGGCCTCTGTGTGGGCGTGGCCTTCTCCTGAGGATTCTGGGAACTCCTGTCTTCCTCCCTAGAGGTGGGACAGACTCTCTGCTTTGTCTTCCTGTTGACAGGGCACATGGAGTCACACTGATGGAGCCAGAGCTTTGGAGCTGAAGGAGCCTCGTGGAGACCAGCGCCAGCGCTAAGATGCTTCCACTGCCACTGGATCCACAAGACTTTCCACCCACAGGACTGTGATCTTCCTGCATTCGTGTCATTGCAAGTGTTGCGTGAGTCTGAAGAGGAATTTACAGATTGGTATCGGACATATGAGCTAATATCAGACTTATGGACTTGATCCGGACTGGGTTGGGATGTTTTCTTAAAGTACAATTGCTCTTTGATACAAAGCTCTTTCTTATACACATGTGTCTCCCTGGATTTGTTTCTCTAGTCCACCCAGGCTAACACAGTGTTTGAATTGTATATGTCACTCAGATATCAATAAAGATGTTTGCTTTCAAGGGTTGGGGAAGAAAGAAGAAGAAGAATGACGTTCGGATCTGTGTGGCAACAGGCATGATCCTTGGAAACTTCCTGCGTAAAAGACACCAGACCCAGGTAGCGATCGGTATGGTCCCACTGAGAGGAAGGGTCCAGGGGAGGCACATGCATAGAGACAGAGAGGAGATCAGTGGTCAGCTAAGGCCTGGGGCTGGTGAGCTCTGGTGGCGCAGGGGTTATTATCCGTGGGACTGATAACCACAGGGTCAGCGGTTCAAAAACCACAGGCCACTCTGCGGAAGAAAGATGGATGGGGCTTTCTACTCCCATGAGAAGTTACGGGCTCAGAAACTCACAGGGGCAGTTACACCCCGTCCTGCAGGGTCGCTAGGAGTTGGCCCCGACCGGATGGCGGTGAGTTGGGATGGAGAGGGCTGGGAGGAGGTGGCTCTGGTGGCGGAGTGCTTAAGCCGTCGGCTGCCAACAGGAAGGTGGAGGTTCGGACCCACCAGCTGCTCTGCAGGAAGAGGCATTCTGCCTCTGTGAAAAATGCAGAGCCTCAGGGACCCTTCGGGGGCAGCTCTGCTCTGTCCGCAGGATCCCCAGGAGCGGGCATCAGCTCGCTGGCAGGGGTTCAGGGCACAGCAGTAGGGAGGGGAAGAGACAGCTGCAGAGCTCAGGGTCTCCTGAGTGGAATCGTCACTCTTTCCAGCAAACTTCTCAGCCCCCTGACGTTCCATCTCGATGAGGCTGGAACGCACTCTCCCACTCACCGGACGTAAAGCTGTTACTAGGCAGAAAGGCTTCGGGCCCATACTTCCTGGGCTCGAAGGTGGCCAGGAGCCGGCCATACAGCCCCGTCCGCTGGCTGGACACGGACAGCTTCAGCAGACAGACGCCTCGCCTCTGCAGCTCCTTCGGAGAGATGTTCTCCTGCCAGGCCCTGGAAGACATCGACGTGCGTACTCAGCACTCTGCCGGGCCAGCCTTTATCCCCACGCATGTCGTGGGCAGGAAAAGGGGTCAAAAAGCACACTGGGAGGTACTCAATGCTCCCTGACAAAATGTCAGCACTGCCCCAGCCCCTAGCTTCCCCTGCTGTAGTCCCTGGCCCAGAACGCCCAGACCCTCCTCCCACTGACTCGAGACAGAACCCCTGGTCGCCCTCTGCCCCCCTCCACTTCCACTGCCCACTTCCGGCTTCCTGCGTCACTGAATCCTATTGCCCCTTCCCCACATGCATCCTCAACCCACCTCTGCCACTGGTCCATACAGCTACATACAGCCTAGCTCAGGCCACATCATCACTCACCAGGCTCCTAACTGCCTGGCCAAAGTTGTCTGGCATGGCAGCTCAAGGAAAGGTCAAAGATTCAAGTACACCCAAAGGTGCCTTGGGGAGGAGGCCTGGCGACAACCCACTTCTGCAAAGGCAGCTACTGAAGACCCCACAGGGTGTGGCTCTGCTCTGGGCACATGTCGGGGTCAGTCACCCCCATAGCAACCGTCACTGGTAACTGGTACCCACCTCTGGCCTCTCCATGTCCCGCTGTCTTCCCAAAATGCACATCTATTACCTCCCTGAACAAGGAAGACGGAAGAAACACCGGTGCTTTTGAACTACGGTGCCGGGGAAGAAGATTGAAAGGGGGCGGGTGGGGGTGGTGGTGTCAAAAGATCTGTCGTGGGAAATGCACTGCCAGAATGCTTAGAGGCAAGGATGGGCAGACTGGGTCTCCGTCAGTTGGACACGCTGTCAGGAGAGACCAGTCTCTGGAAAAGGGCATCGTGCTTGATAAAGCGAAGGTGCAGCCACAAGACGGATTGACAGTGGGCTCACCCATCACACTACTGCGGGGATGGCCCATGCAGGACGCGGGGGCCGTGTTCCATTCTGTTGTACACACAAAGGTCACGGAGTCAGGACTGACCACACCGCCAGCTCCCTCACCAGCTGCGACACTGGGAGGCCAGGCCGTTCTCCCTTGACACCTGTTCGGATGGCGCTTCCTGCTGACAGGAAGATGCTCCAGGGGGCCACCGGCTGGGAGTTGAAGCCCGTCCCCCACCAGGGCAGGGAGAACTTCACCAGCGAACCATCTCCGCCTTCCCGGGGCTCAGTACACCCGCTCAGACTCGGGGTGCTCGGGTGGCAGGGAACCGCCCCCTGGGGCTTTCCGAGGCTGGAAACGTTTACCAGCGCAGGCGGCCGCAGCTTCCGCTGGAACTCACTGCTGGGGGGTTCGAACTGCTGACCTTGCAGTGGCAGCTCAATGCGTACCCCACATCGCCCTGCGGCTGTTACGCTCAGGGAGGGGATTTCAGGCGCCGAAAACAAGGGGCTTCCGAGGGGTCCGGAAGCGCACACAGGCTGCCGCGGGCGGTCCCCCGGGTGCGGGGTCCAGCGGCCGCCGCGCCCAGGC
>NW_022111317.1:2543907-2550227 GCF_000313985.2 Echinops telfairi
GGTGCCGTCTGCGGTGGCCGCGGCTGGGATGCGAGGACCACAGCGAGGGCTATGCGGTCGGGGAAGCCCGGCTTGGGATGTCGGTGCCTCCGCGCGCGGCTCCGGTCCGGACGCTGTGTAACCCCGAGTTCCCGGGCTGGGAGGGCGCGGCGGCTCCGGGAGTTCGGAGCCGGCCAGGGGCGCCCGGCGGGGGGCGGAGGGGGGGCTTCAGGCGCCGCGCGGGCCTGGTCCCTGGACACCGGTAAGGGTCGCAGCCCACCTCTCACCCGTTGCCGTGCAAGCGCCCTCGACCGCCTTCAAGGTTGGAGGTCACGGCTTTGGTCGCGGGCTTTCCTACGGGAAGCCTCGATTGGTTCGGTTAAGGATGACGTCAGAATGCCCAGGGTTTCTCAAGAGTGCGCCTAATTGAAAAGACTTGAGAAATAAGAATGCTTGCTAAGGCTCCGTCGCCCAAGACCCGAGAGCCATGGTTTTAAGATTATTGGGGTCTTGGGATGAGACTATGTCAAGCGTCTGTCGTGTGCTGACAGAGCAAGTGACAGGTGTCTCCGGGAGCCTGGTCACCTGCATACAGTCCATTCCAACCCTTAGCAACCCCATAGGGCAGAGTAGAACTGCCCCTATGTCTTTACAGAAGGCTGGGGGGGTTGGACCACCTACCTTGCAGTCAGCAGTCTGACCCCCTTAGAAGCTTACCCGGTTACATCACATGACGTCTGTTCAATACGTGAGTGTGTGTGTGTGTGTAGGAGCCCTGGTGGTGTAGTGGTTACGCTTTGGGCTGCTAACCTTAAGGTCAGCAGTTTGAAACCACCGTCCTCTCCTTGAGGCTTTTTACTCCTGTAAAGCGTTGTAGCCTCAGGAGCTACCCTGTGTTGTAGGGTGATTATGAATCGGAATCAACTTGCTAGCAGTGAGTTTGGTTTTATATATAATGTGTTGTTAGGGGCCATCGAGTCAGTGCACATCTAATATTTAATAAGATGACTTATGAGAGTCCTGGGTAAAGGAATGCCCCGATTTCATAAAACAAAACTTGTCTTCTGCTTTTACATATCTTCAGGCTTGGCCTTTTCCTGTGACTGCAATGGGAACTCCCCAGAACGTTTTCTGCAAAAGACTAACACAATATGACCAAAGTTTTAACGAGCTCTTCCTAGCTACTATGGAAAAGCGAGTTAAGCGTAGATGCGGAGCATTTTATTAGATTATCCAGGCAAGAGGTGGTAGTGGCTTGATGTAGGAGCTCAGTCTGGATTTCTTGGAGAGCCAGCTCATGAGATTGGCTGATGAGTGGGCCGTGAGGTGTAAGAGGGGGCAAGGCCAAACAGAAATGGCTGGACTGTTTAGTGGGAGCAGCGGGGAGAGTGAAGCTTTCATTCTGAGCTGGGAGGCACGCACTGGGCATGTTGTTTTTGTTTCTCGGTTTAGTTTTTGAAAACGCTGGTGCTGTGAACTGGGGGAAGTTTTGCAGAGTGATGCTCAGTTTTCCATTCAACTGTTCGGACACTTTTTTCCCCAACTCATCCATTGCAGTCCTCTCAATGGACCTCCGCCTTCTGAACTCTGGGTAAATGCTGCCCTTTTGATCTTAAAGGACCGGTTATTCGCAGGTGTGGTTGGTGCATCTAACCCTGCTTTGCTGCTGTGATTGTTCCCGTTACAGGCCTTGTGGTAAAATTGCCAAAAAAAAGTCAATGGTGCTTGTGGGTCTGGGGAGAGAGGGGGCCATTGCTGCTAACGGTACCAGGTACTGGGTCCCAGGGTGGCCACCGAAATCTCTTGAAATTGGATGAGGGGGGTGACTGCACCACCGAGTGTTAGAAACTGGCGGCTCGTTCATCGTAGGCTTTCGATGCGAGTGAGTGACTTCCAGTCGGTTCTGTATTCCATCGACCCCCGTCAGAGCTCACCTGGATTCTATCAACCCCACCCCACCCCCGTCAGAACTGCCCGCCATCGGGTGGGCCCCAGCACACAATGACCTCGTGGGCAGTAGCAAAGCACCACGGCCTGCGGCCCCTCACAACTGTTGCTGAGACTGAGTCCTGGTGGCCGCTGTGTCCGTCCATCTCATCGAGGGTCTTCCTCTTCTTCATGGACCCTCTACTTTACAGGCATGATGTCCCTCTCCAGGAACTGGCCCCTCCGGATGACATGCCCTAGGCACAGGAACGGACGGACGGACGGATGGATCCTTCCACTTGTATTTCTTTTAAAAAAAAGAGTCGTGACTGAAACTCCCCACGGTGTAAGCACGGGCAGTGTCTTTCTGTGCCTGCTCCTGTGGAGACAGACGGGCTTTCTACTCCGGAAAGCCCTGCCGTCTTGGAAGCAGAGGGGAGCAGTTCAGTTCCACTCTGTTCAGTGGGGTTGCTGGGAGTCGGAATCAGCTTGACGACAGCGCGTTGATTCGGAATGCCTTTGCCCCGTGGTATAGCTGTTACCTATGGCTGTAGCAGATTGCCAGAATGTCGCCCAAGACCACGTGCCTGCATTACCTCACTCCAGGAGGACAGGGGTTCCTCCCCAGGATCTCAAGGCTGCAGTCAGCTTGGGCCTCACTTCCAGTGAGATTCCACTAGGACGGCTTCCAAGTGGCCTCCCAAGGTGTCAGCGGGCTCCCTGCCACACTGGCCAGGAGATATTGGCCAGAGATCGGAGGACAAGCGGAAGTGGGCACCCAGGATAGGGACCACAGACACTGTTGTAACCTGGCCTCTCAAATGGCCCACAGTTGGTCACAGGAAGCCTGGGGTGGGCTCCCCAGGATGGGCAGGGGAAACTGGCACTTGGCAGGTGAACGGGCCCAGCGCAGGGAGCACACAGGGCGTGTAACTGACAGTGGGGCACGGTTCTGTCCACCGGGTTCTCGGGCAGTGGGAGACTGGTTTCACCTGTACTCGAGACAGCCCTGTGGTTGTGTGTAAGTAACTCCTGTGTCTCTCTCGCGCCCACAGCCCCCTTCTGGTCACCTGCTCGCTGGTCCAGTTCTCAGAGGACGCTGCTTCCAGAAAGGTAATGACACAGTGCTGATGGTCTGAGTGGGCTCTCCTGCCATTGTCCAGGCTGGCTTTCCAAATCCATAAGCCTGGGCATTGGGGGGTGGGGGTGGGGGTGCAGGTGTTAATGCTTCCCCAGGGGTCTGGTAGCCAGGGCTCTAGCCCCCCCCCCCACACACACACACACTTGAGAAAGGTGCTCAAACACGCACATCTTTCCCTGAGACTCCCACCTGGGTGGTGTGGAGGACAGAAGGTTGTGTCCAGGTCAGGGAGGGACTGGCGTCATGTGATAACGCATACTGTGCAGTAAAATGGGCCCCCTGGGGAACAGGCCATTGCGGGATGCTTTGATGGGGGAGGGGTGGATGGATGACAAGCAGCAACAGCACGAGTTGCCACCACACCCCAACTCTGTCTTGGGGTGGGCCCACACAGGCCACGTGCTGGTGTTTAGAAAGTGGGTCGCCAGGCCTTCCTCCTGCGGCACTTCTGGGCTCGGGCCCATTGCAGCCCGGCCACCCCCAGGAGCAATGCAGGCATTTAGATGTGCGCCATGGTTCTCTTAGGAGAGATGGCAGCTCAGGGCTGGCTCGCCGGGGACTGAGCCGTGGCTGCCCCTACTCGGTACTCCTGCTGCTGCAGCTGGAAGTAGGTAGTATCTCTGTCTGGGGGGGGGATTTGTGAGAAAACTATACAAGTGGTGGAGAGGCGGGGCTGGGAAGAGGTGTCCACCTGGCAGGCACAGGTCGAAAGGGGCTCCACTGAGGTGGGGCCTATAACTGGGCCAGGCCCCCCAATGCTCTCTCAGGCCTGCCTGGTGGTCTTCCAGGGGAGAGAGCCCTGGGACTGTGGGCAGGGTGACCCAGCCTCTGAGGGCCCGTGTGTCCCAAGCAAGGACTTGGAGTGGACATCTGTAGGGCCCCAAGAGAGGGCCCATGGCAGAGCTGGGCCTGTCCCCCACCTGTGTGTGCACACTGCCTGCTGGTAGGCATTCTGTGCTCTACCCTGCATGTGTGTATGACACACATCTGTAAATCCTCCTGCAGATACGTTCCCAAGACATCCCTCAGCTCCCCGCCTTGGCCAGAGATTGTGCTGCCCGACCCCGTCCAGGAGGCCAAGCACCACACAGGTAACAGTCAAGTCCCGCCCCGCAACCTCCCTCACCCACACCAAGTGCTCTGCTACGCAGTGTGTGGCCGCACCTTGCCGCCAGGTGACAGTGCACTCGCAGTGCTCCCTGAGCCCCTGCTGGCTGAGGGTGGGGTCAGAGGGCAGACCTTTCCCCCAGCATCAGAGCACGGCAAGTGGTGGTGGGGCCCTGGGAGAGCCTGTGTGTTGCAAAGAAGCGTATGGCCTGGCTACAGAGGCCAGGAATCCCGTGTGCCGTGAGGAAGCCTCGGACACTATAGGGGACCAGGAGCAAACAGCCCTACCAGGCCAGGGAGCATCTGTTCATAGTAGAAGCCCCTCATGCCCAGGGGCCCCCCTCCCCTCCCCTCTATCCACAGTGTGAACAATGATTGAGCCAGACCAAAGCCCGCCCCCCAACACCCCGCTGCCGAGGCAGTCCTGGCTGGCAGCCGCCTTTCTCCCAGAGAGGTTAGCACTGCCCACCTTGCAGTTAACAGCCCAGCGCCCAGCAAGGGGTACGTTTTCACACCCCAGAAAGACAGCCCAGGCGCATGGGTGTCGGGGAGCCCAGTGCACAGGCAGACTGTGGTTCTGGCTGCTGTCCGTGTCCCCAGCCGCCATGGCCTCCCCGGGACACATCCATGGGCTCCATGTTGCTGTGGGGAAGGGGCCGCCGAGGGGCTATACAGTGCCCCCTCCCACGGGGCAGCGCCCCTCCCAGGTGCCAACAGCCCTGTGTCTCGTCTGTTCCGCAGAGGTTGTGGCGTCGGTGAATGAGCTGATCGCCACGGGCCAGTACAGCCGGCTTTTCGCCGTGGTGCACCTGGCCGGCCACCAGTGGAAGGTGACCAGCGAGGACCTGATCCTGGTAGAGAATGATCTGGACGCTGCCTGCGGGGAGAGGATCCGCCTGGAGAAGGTGAGGCTCGGCTTGGAGCCGGGCGCAGGGGGTCCCCCGCAGAGGCTTGCGTCACCCGTGCCGTGCCCTCGCCCTCACAGGCAGCTTGTGGCTGGGGCCGCTGCTGCAGCCAGCCTGCGGAGCACTGGCCTGCTGGCTGAACTGACCACCACCACTGGGTCTGCCCTCCTCGTGCGCACTGCGTGTGTCTGGGGTCCTCGTGACTCCTGCCTCCTCCGCGGTGTGCTGTGCCTGGAGCCCTGCTGTGGACCGGCTTCCTGGTGCTTAGCTCATTAGGACCATGAGTTTGTCAGGACCCCCTGCCGCCTCTGCGAGGCTGGAGCTGCTGGGGAGACAGGCAGGGCCAGCACGGACCTGTCTCTTCCTCCTCCCTGCTGCTGTCCCGGAAGTGCCAGCACAGTGGTCTGAGGCTGGGGAGGCACCTGACCAGTGCCATCTCTTCTCTCACAGTTCAGGGCACAGCGGCTTCAGGGCGGGTGCTCTCTCTCTGTCAGCGCTAGGGGAAAGCCACGCCTCTCGCTGCTCGGAGCTCCTGTGTCTTGGCATCAGTCTCCCTCTGAGCCCAGGAGGTTCCCAGCAGAGGGACCCTGGGCCCAACGGGCCCACTAAGCTCCCTCTGATCCCTGCTTGCTGTAAATCGCTTTCACAGCTCAGAAGAGACGGATTCAGATACAGCCCAGTCCTGGAGCCCCTGCGCTGCCTCATTAGCATAACTCAGAATCGGGCCCGTGACCATTGTGTTGTTAGGGGCCATGGAGTCGGCTACAGCCCTGGGCACAGCCCTGGACACACTGACCAGCCCTGGACACAGCCCTGGACACACTGACCAGCCCTGAACACAGCCCTAGACACACTGACCAGCCCTGGACACAGCCCTGGACATACTGACCAGCCCTGGGAACAACCTAGGACACACTGACCAGCCCTGGACACAGCCTAGGGACACTGACCAGCCCTGGGAACAACCTAGGACACACTGACCAGCCCTGGACACAGCCGAGGACACACTGACCAGCCCTGGACACTGACCAGCCCTGGGCACAGCCGAGGACACACTGACCAGCCCTGGACACAGCTGAGGACACACTGACCAGCCCTGGACACAGCCTAGGACACACTGACCAGCCCTGGACACAGCCTAGGGACACTGACCAGCCCTGGGAACAACCTAGGACACATTGACCAGCCCTGGACACAGCCGAGGACACACTGACCGGCCCTGGGAACAATCTAGGACACACTGACCAGCCCTGGACACAGCC
>NW_022111317.1:2550327-2562628 GCF_000313985.2 Echinops telfairi
AGGACACACTGACCGGCCCTGGGAACAACCTAGGACACACTGACCAGCCCTGGACACAGCCGAGGACACACTGACCGGCCCTGGGCATCCACTGCGCAGTTGTTCCTGTGCTGGGGCCATTGTTGCAGCCTCTCTGTCAACCCGTCTCCTGAAGGCCTTCCTCTTTTCCCCGCCCTCCACAGCACCAAGTCCTTCAGGGACTGTTCCCTTCTGACCGCCTGGCCAAAGTACGTGACACAAAGTCTCGCCATCCCTGCCTCTAAGGGGCAGCCTGGCCGCACTTCTTAGAGGAGTTGCAGGATGATCCCATCAGATCACACAACAGGGCGGTTGTACAACACTGGGAACCATGGCCAGTCGGGTGCTGTGTGCCACTCAACCACCCTGTAGGGAAGGACAGAACTGTCTGTGGGTCTCCCAGGCTGTCCCTCTTCACAAGAGCAGAAAAACCTCTCATCTTGCCTGTGGGCTCAAACTGTACACCTGGCAGTTGCCGCCCCAATGTGTACCACCAGGTGCCTGATGCCATGTGTTGGGGGACACAACTTGCATCACTCACAGCGGCCGCCGCCGCCACCGGGATCTGAGTGTCCTTTGCCTCGGGCTGCTCGTGAGGGCGGGTCCAGGTACAGGACTTCCTCCTGGGTGGCTAGCATGTCCAGCTGGACCGGCATCAGTGTTCAGTCCCCCTCACTGGGGACCCTGCTCGTGAGGGCGGGGCCAGGCGTGCGGTCACGCCAGAGTTGGCTGGAGACCACAGGCATGCGTGGGAAGATTCTTAAGGGCTTTATCCTGAGCTGGCTCTGACAGCACCTGAAGCAGCCGGCTCCTCCTGGTGACGCAGGGATGGTGGGAGGGGCTTCCTAGGCTGCACTCTGCACTGCCCCTCAGCGCTCACCCGGCCCAAGCCCTGATGCTCCCCTCGCAGTGACCTTGACTGCTGGCTGCCAGCCTCCCCCCATAGGCTCCATGTGGGACGCAGAGAGCCCTCCTGGGCTTCATCGCTTCCCTGCAGGACAGTCCCCGCCAAAAACATGCCGCAGGGTTTTGTGGACAGGCGGGTCCAGGTACAGGACTTCCTCCTGGGTGGCTAGCATGTCCAGCTGGACCAGCATCAGTGTTCAGCCCCCTTCTCTCCCCCTGGTGCATTTAAGGGACACATTGCCCCCGCTGCCTGTGGGGCCACAAGCCACACACCCACTGACGCCTGTCTGGTTCCCCAAGGTCCTGCTGGTCGGGTCAGATGACTTCACACTGCTGGGCAAGCCGCTTCTCGGGTAGGTAGTGGGCGGCGTGGGGTGCAGACCTCGGCCAGAGCGCAGGGGCTCGGTGGATGCCGGTCCCAAGGTGCTCACACCGGTACTGGTAGGGAGTGGGTGTCCCCAAACTGGGTGGTGGGAGTGCTGATCCAGCCCAAGCCCACTGCTCACAGCAACTGCAGCAAGGGCAGAGTAGAGCCAGACCCGGGGTTACCAGGACTATCAGTCTTTCAGGAGCAAACAGCTCCCAGGGGCTTTGAACTGCCAACCTCTCAGTAAGCAGCTTACCTCCAGCGCTCCCTGCCCCTTGTCACCATGTCCCTCCTGCGGTCAGCGGGAGGAGGCGGCAGCCACTCAGCTTGTCTCTGCTTCTCCACCCTAGAAAGGAGCTCGTCCGGGTGGAAGCCACTGTCATCGAGAAAACAGAATCCTGGCCGAAAATCAACATGAAGTTTAAGAAGAGGAAGAACTACAGAAGGAAGAGAAGTGAGTGGTGAGGGTGGCGGCGCTGGCGGCCCCGCGTGGTCCTCGGGGTTTGGGTGTGGATGGGGTGTCATGGAGACCCTGCAGACTGCCACCAGGGCAGTAATGGTGACTTGTAGTCAGGGGAGGGCCCATGCTCACCACGCGCCCTCTGTGAGGGGCATGCAGGAACCTCTTCAGCGGCCTTGTCCACCAGGAGGACGGGGCTCCCGGTCACCCTGGGCCCCTCAGATCAGGGTGAGTTCGCTGAGAGGCAAGCTAGACATTGAGCGTGGTGGCAGGAGAGACCAGTCCCCAGAAGGACACGGTACTCGGTGAAACGGACACACGACAAGAAGGAAGGCCTTCCCTTAGTGGACTGACCCCGTGGTGGCGGCAACAATGGGTTCAGTCAGTGAAGGGCTGCCTGGGGAGGCGAGCGGGGAGCGGGCAGCGCTCGCCCAGCAGGAGGCCCACGCCACCTAGAGTGTGCCTCGTGTTCCTCTCACTCCGGAAGACCACTGAGGCCTGGCCAGTGTCACCACAGCCCCCACAGGCAGGCTGAGACCCCCGAGCAGTAGGCGCATCACTGGGATCCCCGGATCGTTCGCACCAGCGCGTCAGGTGGGGCTCCTAGTGAACCTGTGTGCAGCACAGCAGAGTGAAGCACTGCCCGGCGGGTCCTGCTCTGGGAACACATCCTTCCCCTGGCTGCAGCCACGGTGCCCTCCATCCTGTCCAGGGTCGTCCTCGCTTTCACTGCTCCCCCACTTTACCAAGCAGGATCTCCTCCTCCGGGGACCGCTCTCCTGACACCATGTTCCAAAGATGTGGGCCAAGTCTCACTGCATCCCCACTTCTCAGGAGTGACCAGGCTGGACCTCCAGCTGAGGGTCCTCTCCGAAGCCTGGCCAGCATTGAGGCTGCCCCACCCTAAACAGACCCAAAGCCACCCAGGGTGCAAAGTGGTGGGGAGGGCTGTGTGCTGAGACCATGAGGACCCAGCCTCTCCCCTCCAGCAGAGCCAGGGAGCTCAGTGCCCCTTTACACAGGGCACATGTATCTCAGGACAGGGTCACAGCATGGGACAGATGCATATACCATAGCACACATGACACACATGGGCACACCATAGAACACAGGGATATACCATAGAGCACATGTGACACACGGGTACACCTTAGAACACAGGGATACACCATACAGTACACATGACACAGATATACCATAGAACACAGGGACACACCATAGAGCACGCATGACACACACAGATACATGATAGACCACAGGGATACACCATACAATACACATGACACACGGGTACACCATAGAACACAGGGATACACCATACAATACACATGACACAGATACACCATAGAACACAGGAATACACCATAAAGCACACATGACACACACAGATACACCATAGAATACAGGAATACACCATAAAGCACACATGACGCACACAGATACACCACAGAACACAAGGATACACCATAGAGCACACATGACACACGGATACACCATCGAACACAGGAATACACCATAGAGCACACGTGAAACACAAGGATATACCATAGAACACGGGAATGCACCATAGAGCACACATGACACAGATACACCATAGAACACAGGAATACACCACAGAGCACACGTGACACATGGATACACCATAGAGCACACGTGACACAGATACACCATAGAACACAGGAATACACCACAGAGCACACGTGACACACACAGATACACCATAGAGCACACGTGACACACGGATACACCATAGAACACAGGGACACACCATAGAGCACACGTGACACACGGATACACCATAGAACACAGATATACCGTAGAGCACACGTGACAACACAGGTATACCCCAGAACACGTGGCTACATCACAGGACACAGAATACAGGTTCACCTCTGGGCATACATACCTCAGGAGGTAGGGGCACGCCACATAGCCACCCTCGGGATGTGTGTGGGGTAGAGTGGTGTAGGAGCACATGCCCAGTGCAGGTGCCCTGGGTACCGCCTGGCAGCAACCTGTCCCATGTCCCCTCTCGCAGTCATTGTCACGCCGCAGACTGTCCTCCGGATCAACAGCGTGGAGATTGCACCCTGCCTGCGGTGATGGACACACAGACAGAATAAAAGCCCTCCTGGAGACGCAGATGCATGGTCCAGTGGAGGCCGGACACCAGGCACATGGCACTCCACCTTGGGGCACTGGGCCAAGAAGCTGGCCCTTGGGAAGTGCCTCAGGGCCTGTCTGCCTGAGGTGGGGAGGGGCCCTAGGTGTGCAGCCAGGACCACTGTTCAGATGGCTGCCCGCTGGGCTCCGTTCAGGTGGGGTGGGTGCACACAAACGGGCCTCCCAGCTCCCAGCCGGACTGTCTCCTTTATTAAAGCTGAGCTTCCACCCGTCTCTGTAGTTGCAGTTGGGGTGGGGTGGGGGCACATACCCGGGGCCTCCGATGGAGCTTCAGGGTGGCCCTGGGGTTTGGTGGGGGGCCAGGCCCCTCAGCAGGGCTCGGGGAGGGAATCATTCAGAAGCAGGGATCCAGATCTGAAGGGTCAGGTCCTGAACCCAGAGGCTGAGAGCACATTGTGAGGCAGGGCTGGGAGGGTAAACCCCTTCTGCCTAGTTCACGTTAGTCCCCGGCTCACACCCTCCGCAGTGTCAGTGTGAGTCACAGCTCAGGGGGACACTGTTCCTACACGTGCCCTTGGAGATCCCCATGGGGTGGAGGGCCCGGGGCACCCCGTGATCTGGAGCAGAGACACAGAAGACACACCACCCAGCCCCCAGGACCATGCTGAGACTACTGTCGCTGCCCCCTCCTTAGCCTCTAGTCCGACTCTCTCCTCTGCTTTAAGGCCCTGAGCGGCGTCCTCCCCTGCCATGCCTTCTGTGGACAGCAGGGGGCAGGAGCCCTGCCAGCTGAGCAACCCTCTGGCTTGAGCTAGCCTCCCCAGCCTGGGAACCTGGCGAATGGGAAGCGGGTTCCACGTGCTGAGCCTCTCCAGTGGCCTTCTCTGTCAGGTGGAGGGGACTCCAAGGGCCAAGGTGGCACCCACGGGTGCCCCACAGTAGCCACAGAGCCATTCGGGACGGCCCGGGAACAGGGCTTCCAGCCATCACTGTGGGTGTACAGCCCAGCAAATGAGCCTCCCACTGGCTTCTGGAAGCAGCCGCGAATTCAGAGTGGTGGGAGGGAATTCAGAGTGGTGGGAGTGACTGCCATCGTGGCTCGGTGTCCTTGCATCTGAGTCCCCGGGGGACCCTGGCTGTGCTGTGGCGGTGCCTTCAGTGGGCTCCTCAAGACCCGGGACACAACATGACACTGCCCACCCTCCAGGTGCTGCCGTGTGAGCCTCTGCCAGTGCCCCGCCCTCCCCATAAGGGTCTCTCCCCTTTCCGATGATGTCCTCCAGCAGCCTGCCTCCAGGGCACATCCAGGTCTGAGAGGTGAAGGTGAAAATGTTTAAGGAGCCTCTGCCTGTACTTCTCTCGGGGGGGCTGTGCTACTTCCCACATTCTCAGGCCACATCATCCACCACCAGCACAGTTCAGACACCAGCTGTGTTCTGTGTCCGCTGCCTCCCCTGCACAGAAGGTGCCTTAATCTGACTGCTGATGACTCAGCGGGACAGGGTGGAGCTGCCCGCTGGCTTCCCAAGACTGTCCTTGGGGGAAGCATACAGCCTCCTCACTGTCCTGGAACCCTCTCTGTCCCTTCCTGGAAGGACACAGCTGCTCCCTCAGGCCCGGCACTCCCTACTCTGCCTCCCAGGCCCTCGCCACCTCCACCACCTGCCATCCCGCCTGGCAGCCAGCACCCACCTTGACCTTGTGCAGTTCAAAGGCCTGCCACTGCCCCGGTTCCTATCCACGCCTGGGCGCTGGGCCCCAGATAGATCAGGGAGCACCTGGCTGTACTGTATTCAGAGGGACAGGCAGGACCTGCCCTCTGAGCCATCAGGGACAGGGTGTCTCCTTCCAGGTGTCCATTGCACCCGCAGGCAAACCCCAGAACCTCTGGTGGCTCTCCTCCACCCACCAGCTGAAAGGGTGCTGGTGGTGAGCCAGCACGTGGAGCGAGAGTCCTCGGTGCGTCAGCCTGCCCATCCTTCCAGAAGGGAAGGCGCCCCACTCCAGCCCGAATACCCACCTCCCAGGCTTGTACTCTGCCCCCACGCACCAGCCTGCCCAGGCCTTGTTCTAGCCCTGACTCGTCCGCCTTCACTTTTTTTTTTTTTTTTTTTTAATTGTGATTTGGGCCAAAGTTCACAGAGCAAACTCCCATTCCACCCACCTCCACAACGGAGGGGCCACGTGACCGGTGACCTTGATGGCAGACGGCACAATGTAACAGCTCTTCCCACTCAGTGCACGTGCTCCTGCCACCCCAGCTCTTCCACCCGCCCTCTGAGTGAGCGAGCTCTCTTCCCGGGCAGGCACTGCCTTTCCCATCGGGATGATCGTCTGCAGAGACCAGTCCCCGGAAAAGGGTGGCGTGTTTGGTAAAGGAGGGGCAGCGGACGAGAGGCAGGCTCAACGAGGTGGACGGGCACCGTGGCCGCAGCCATGGGCCCAGACACAGGCCCCTGTCCGTGGGGTGCGGGACCGGGTGGTGGTTTGTTGCATCAGGTCACTGTGGGTGGGAGCCAACAAGGGCCCCTAAGCACAACATGGATCATGGTTCTAAGGGGCGCAAACCTCCCCGGTCCCACTGTCCCCCTTACTGACCTGTCTGGTGCTGGCTGCTGCAAGTCCTCATGGATTCGCCCACAGTGAGCGTGGAGTTTTCTATAATTTCCTTCCCTCTGTTCTCCACAGGGACTGGGTGGGGAGGCCCTTTAGTGAGTCATTTGCTTTTCATGGGCAACAAATAAAACCCCTGGCACCTGAGGGCTAATTGGTTATGGGACCAGATGATTCTAAGGTACGGCTATGGGACCCTGGGCTCCCGTCCTGCCACTGAGCCGGCCCTGTGGCCTCCGGGAACGCATGGCCCGCTCCGCAGACGCGGGAGGCAGCGCCTGGTGGTAACTGGTTGGTGTGTGCAGCCAGCCTTGGCCGGGGCCTTCACCTCTGCATCCCAGTCTCTGAGTGTCCAGCAGTTTCCTAGGTGACAGGCTGTTAGCTCAAGTGAGCTCACATGTAACATGCTGTGCCCAGTGCTTAGCATGTAGCACATGCTCCACAGGCAGATGCTGCTCTGACCCTCCGGCACACGTGTGAGCTCCCGTCCAGCTGGCGTCTGAATCCTGGAGTTCCCATTGCCTGGGAGGAGGAGCAGCCGGAGGAGGACCAGGGGTGAGGATGGGCAGCCTGGCTGGCGGCCAAGACCGGGTCCTCTTGCCCTTGACTTCGTTCCCAGTCCTCCACTGAAGGAACAAAAGAAAACACCGGAAGAACGTGGACAGGCTGGTTCTCTCTATCTTACCCTTCGGGCCTCGCTGCCACCTACTCACAGCAGCCCCACAGGACAGGGTAGAACTGCCCTTGGGAGTTTCCAAGACTGTCAGTCTTCACGGGAGTAGAAAGGCCCGTCTTTCTCCCGAGGATCTGCTGGTGGTTCCCAACTGCTAGCCTTGTGGATCACAGGCCAACCCACAACCACTACACCACCAGCGCTCCTGATCCTTAGGGGAGTGGTGTGTTATTTGGGGCCAACATCACTTCTCTTCTGTGACTGGCCTTTCACTACAGACCGTTTGTTTATTTACACCAGGGGTGCTCACACTTTTTCAGCATGCAAGGTACTTATAAAATGATCAAGTCAAAATGATCTACCAACAGAAATGCAAAACATTTATTTTTATTTATTCACAAATGCATTGAGAATTCTTCAGATGTACAATGTACGTTTATGTATCTTGCATCACCACTTGAGTCCATACTGCACAACACAATTAACAATGTACATTTTTTGTCATTTCCAGAGTTTACTCTGATGACTTGCACGGAATGGAATGAGCCAGGGATGCATAGTCCGGACAGTAGCTGCTGACAGCCCTCCCAAGCACACTTCCGAATGACCATCAGTCATGGGGGAACGGAACTTGGACTTAGTGATCTTTACGTGGGAAAAGCTTACTCACGTAAATAAGCAGAGCCGAAGAATGCGGTCAAGGAGGCAGCACATGTTCTCACGTTTGGGTGCTTTCCCTCTGCGAGTAGGTTCCAGAACTGTCCATGTGCTCTGGGTTTCAGCTGAATGTCAGAGTGCAGTGTCAGAATCTCCCATCCCGTGTGAAAGTGATACGTCTTTGTCTTCTCACTTGGTCCAGCTCCCCCACTCGTTTTAATACCCTTTCTTACGTTTAAGAGAACAAGGTCTAAAAATTGGCGATAACTTAGCTTGTCGGTTTTGCTGCACTTAGCGCAGTTGTTCGCGCATGCGTTTGACACCTACGATTGCATCTGATTGGCTACGCTGTATATCAATTAAGTGACGGGATTGATGATAGGCTTACGTATATGTTTTTAATGCCAAGAGAGCTACCTGCACTACATTTGCAATCAACTATGAGATCGCAATCGATGTATTGAGCACCCCTGATTTACACGACCCCGCCCCTGGACACCACAGACCAACTTCGAGCTCTGAGAGGTGACCTGTTCCAGGTGTCTCGTGGAAGCGGGTGGGCCGGGACAGACGGTGCCCCTGTGTCCAACTTATCTCACTTAGTGTCACGTGTCCGAGGCGCAGCCACGTGGCAGTGTGTGTCAGAGCTTCATGTCGGGACTTCCCTCTCCACACCGCAGCAGACACACCACTTCCATCTCTACAGGTCCAATTCCGCGACACTGACCTTGGCTGGGCGCCCTTCCAGCTGTGAGCCCCCTGCCCCCAGGGACATGAACGCCCTGCTCTCCCCCGCCCCCAGGGGTCTGGCTAATCCTAAGAGTGGCTACTGCCAATTTGATGCCCGGTGAGTCCTTGATAGTTCCGCACAGGGCTCAAGGCAGACGTTGTTTCCAGGGAGGCTAAAGGGGCGTTGAAACTTCAGGGGATGTGTTGGATTTTTTTGGTTTTGTTTTGTTTTTTTAATCATTTTATTGGAGGCTCGTACAACTCTTATCATCATCCATCCATCCATCCATCCATTGTGTCAGGCACATTTGTGCATTTGTTGCCCTCATCATTCTCAAAGCATTTGCTTTCTACTTGAGCCCTTGGTATCAGCACCTCATTTTTGCCCTCCCTGCCTCACGAATCCTTGATAATTCATAAATGATTATTATTTTCATGCCTTACACTAACTGATGTCTCCCTTCACCCACTTTTCTGTTGTCCGTCCCCCAGGGAGGGGGTTCTATGTACATCATTGTGATCGTACATTTTTCCCCCACCTTTCCCTTACCCTCCTAGTGTTGGTACTCATTCTTGGTCCTGAGGGGTTTATCTGTCTTGGATCCCCTGTGTTTCCAGCTCTGATCTGTACCAATGTACATGCTCTGGTCTAGCCAGGTTTGTAAGGTAGAATTGGGGTCATGATAGTGGGGGGCAGGGAAGGAAGCATTAAAGACCCAGAGGAAAGTTGTATGTTTCGTTGGTGCTACACTGCGCCCTGACTGGCTCGTCTCCTCCGCATGTTGTTTTGTTCCCTTTCAGACTTGAACGGTGATTTCAATCGATCAATGAGGACACAGGAACAGACAGTTCTCCAAAGATGTCCAGATGGCCAACAAACATGAAGTGCTCGCCACCAGATACAAATCAAGACAACAATGAGATACCACCTCTCAAGGGCATTGATAACAAAGCCCTAAACAAACAAAAACAAATGCAGGGGTGGGGGCGGTGGGGCACGTGCAGAGAGAGTGAAAGCCTCACCCACTGCTGTGCAGAAACAAGGGACAGGGCACCAGCAGACCCCGAGACACGGGCATGCCCACGCAGCGCTGTTCAGCAGCAGCCTAAGTGCCCGCCCGCGGAGGAACACATCAAGGCACTTGGGTGCCTCCGCCACTCGAACCCAGCCCATCACTTGGAAGCCCGAGGACCCTCTGAAACACCTGACCTGCATGGACCTGGAGGGCAGCAGGCCGCGTGTAGGTACGTCAGTCACAAAAGGACAGCTATGACACGGCCCCACTGTTAGAAAAGAAAAAAATTAATAAAATCAAGAGAAAGGTCTTCATGACCAAAGACTTGGATCTGGAGTCCTCAAACTATGGCCCACGGGCCACATGCGGCCCACCAAGGACATTTATCCGGCCTGCCGGGTGTTTTTGCCCATTTTGGCTTTTTACTTCAAAATAAGATATGTGTAGTGTGCATAGGAATTTTTTTTAGTTGGGTTTTTTTTTTTTTTATTATAGTCCGGTCCTCCAACGGTCTGACGGACAGTGAACTGGCCTTTTTGACAGTGAACTGTTCAAAAAGTTTGAGGACCCCTGACTTGGATGGTTCCCAGGGCCAAAGGGCGAGGAGGCACGGGAAAGTAACCAGGTAGAGAGCAGACAGGTGTGCTAACCTGGGTGGATGGGAGGACAGTGCCATACAAGAGGAAACAGGAGCCGGGAGGCTTAGTCGGGGGCACACTGCTAGTGCGATGTGGAGGGTCTGGGGCTTGAGGCCAGACAGCCCACGTGCAGAGCCCACAGGACAGATGCCCTCCATAGCCCCCGTGTGCCCATCACCTGTCCTCGGCCGCTCCAAGGATGCTGTGCAGGCTACTCTCTCCACCTGGAAGGCACCACCTCCCGGAGCAAAGCCGGGTGACGTGGAGGGCGTGGGGTCAAGGTCATGACCAGGACTCAAAGATGCCCCAGGAATGCAGGGCTGATGAACCACGGCCTGCGCCCCACCAGCTGCAGCGCTCACTGCTGTGATCCATGGGGGTTTTGTGGGCTGATCGCCACAAGTAAAAGGGCCATGGGGCTTCACCAGGGTCATGGAAAGAATGAAACTAAAAGATTCCAGGAATCTCCCCACAGGCGTTAGCAAGCCCCCGGTGTCTTAAGAACACGCGGTGGGTGGAAAGACAACAAAAGCCACTCACTCCGGGGCTTTCTTTCCAAAGAGGGGAGTCTTGTTAACACAAAACGGCCAAACAGCGGCTCCCTGGGCTCAGCTGCTCTGGAAGGTGCCTGTGTGTCCCGGGAGGAAAGCACGCTGCCCCTGGCCTTGACTCAGAAAGCCCAGGGTGGGCAGCATGGTGCCAACAGCCCCACTTCAGTGACACCCCACCCTATGGAATTCTGGGGACTTCTGCATCAAGAGTGGGGGCCGTGGGGTACAGTTTTAGGCAGGATTCTTGCTTTCTTAGCAGAAGACCTGAGCTCCATTCTGGCCAATGCATCTGCTCGGTGTGACAGGTTTTGTGTCGACTTGCTGGCCCGCGATTCTCCCATGAAGTGAGCTAGCACAGCACCATCAACTCCGTGATGGGGTCTTCCCTGAGCAGCGTGTTAGTTTGGGTAGACTAGAGAAATTCATAGACACTCGTGTGTATAAGAGCTTTATATAAAAGAACAATTGAATATTGAGCAAACAAACGTCCCAGCCCAGTCCAGATCAGGTCCATAAGTCCAATATTAGCCCATTTGTCCGATACCAGTCTATAAATTCCTCTTCAGACTCACACAATGCATGGAATGACGTCGAATGCAGGAAGATCACAGGCCAACAGGCAGAAAGTCTTGTGGATGTAGTGGTGGTGGAAGCATCTCAGCGCTGGTGTGGGTCTCCATGTGAGTCCTCCAGTTCCTGGGCTCTGGCTCCATCAGTGTAGCTCCATGTGGCTTGTCAGCAGGAAGACCAAGCAGAGAGAGTGTATCTGTCCTCCAGTGAGCTATTTATCTCCACCGCGCCTCCAGATGAGGTCATCAAGCTGAGACCTGATTGACAGGCTAACCACCCCTTCACTCTTACTAGTCTCAAGTTGACACCAGAGGCTGTAACTTCCACAAGCAGTCGGGCAGTTGTAGGGAGACTAGGGTGGGTGCTACCCCCTTGGTAAGGTCACAGCCTCCAAGCCATGGAAGGAAGTCATCTTCTTGAGCTGACGCTCGGGAAGGCTTGCTCCTCCTCCTTGTTGGTCTGGAGCTCGTATCAGGTGCATTGACTTGCCATATTGCCCATCAACCTTGGATTCATTCAACTCTGCAGCCACCAGCCTGACTTGCTGGCCGGGCATCCATCTGCCTCTGCCTCCCTCAGTCTGTGTGCCTCCACCTGCCTTCCTGCTTCCTGGACCATGAGCCCTAGCAGCGGCTCAAGCCTGGAAAAGTTTCCAGCTGGACACTCTGACCCACTAGCTTGACCCAGACTGGACTCAACTGCTTCTGCATCTGTGTGAGCCACTTCATTGATGGAGAACTCTTCCTAGAAACGTCACTTGTTTTCCTTTCCAGAGAGCCTCGCCTAACACACCCAGCCAGGCCGTCAGTGGAGGCTTGCACGTTGCTACCGGACTGAACGGATTTCAGCAGCACGTCCAGACTAAGATGGACTAGAAAGAAAGGCCCGGTGATCTTACTTCCAAAAACCAGTGATGGAACCACCACCACCATCACCACCACCACCACACCACCACCACCTCCACCACCACCACCACAAC
>NW_022111317.1:2562973-2564442 GCF_000313985.2 Echinops telfairi
CACCACCACCACCACCACCTCCACCACCTCCACCTCCACCACCACCACCACCATCACCTGTGGATCACAGTGGTTCCGCTCAAACAGGCAGTATTTGGCTCCCAAGAGCCCAGGCCATAGTAAGGAGTGGACAGTAAAGACCACTACCCCTCCAGGGATTCAGCTGGCATGGTCTCCCTGGTGGCACAGCAGATTAAGTACTGGGAAACCAACCCAAGAGTCAGTGGTTCAACCCCATGAGCTGCTCTGTGGGTGGAAGATGATGCCGTCTGCTCGCAGAAAGAGGACAGTATCTGTGATGGTTAAGGGCTAGGGGTTATGTCAGCTGGACACTCCTAGGTAAGTGTGGCAGTTACAGAATTCCTGTCAACTTGTGTGAAGCGGGGTGGTAGGGGCTAGCCTGTCAATCAGGCCAGCGAGGCCTCTGTGTGGGCATGGCCTTCTCCTGAGGATTCTGGGACCTCCTGTCTTCCTCCCTGGAGGCAGGACACACACACTCTTTCTCTGGGAGATGTTCCTGTTGACAAGCCGCATGGAGCTATGCTGATGGCAGCCAGAGCCCTGAGCTGGAGGAGCCATGTGGAGACCCACACCAACGCTGAGATGCTTCCACCACCACTGGATCCACAAGACTTCCCACCCACTGGCCTGTGATCTTCCTGCATTCAGTGTCATTGCATGTGTTCCGTGAGTCTGAAGAGGAATTTACAGACTGGTATTGGACATATGGGCTAATATCAGACTTAAGAACTTGATCTGGACTGGGCTGGGATGTTTTCTCAACCTACAGCTACTCTTTCTATAAAGCTCTTTCTTATGCACATAGGTGTGTCTATGGATTTGTTTTTCTAGTCCACCCGGACTCACACGGTCAGGGAGGGTCAACTGGGTTGCAGCCTAGTGACACCTCCTTGGTGTCACAGCCCGCTTGCATAAGGGAGAGAGCCGAGCAAAACTGACTCCTCTTTGGCCTTTGCCTTCTGCCCGATCTTGTGTCTGGTCTCCCGATCTCCTACTGCGTTGCCTGCCTATCCTCAGGAGCCCATCAGCGGATTACCAAAGGTAGATTCATTCAGCCCACCCACCAGCCTGTGCCCCCTGCTGTCTCCGCTGCTTCATCCTGCCCACTGTCTGTCAGGAGATGCCTGCATGGAACCAGACGGGGCTGCCCATTTCTACCATCGTGTAAGCCATTTCTTGATAGAAAGCCCTTTGGACACGCAGCTCATGCAATAGTCCCTGGTCCTGCCTCTGCAGAGAGCCCAACCTTCCACACTGCCCGAAACCCTCAGAGGCAGGTCCACTCTGTCGGAGAGGCTGGCCCTGGCCAAGGACAGGCTCAAGGGCAGTGACCATGGATGAGCACCCCCACCCCCTTTACACTAAGCCGCCATGACCTCTCATCTCAGAACCTCTCCTCCTCAGGGGTTGCTGAGCACCGCATTGTCTTCTGGGAGAGACTAAATGCA
>NW_022111317.1:2564653-2566420 GCF_000313985.2 Echinops telfairi
ACTCCATGCCGGAATGTCGCATTCACACCTTGGGGCACTGACTGCAGCAGCGAGCTCAGGTAGAGACCCTTGTGAGGATGGTGCAGGCCCAGACAGTGGTTCGTGGGGGGGCAGGGGGGGTCGCTGTGGATTGGAACTGACTCAATGGGCATGTGTTTCGGGGTGGGGGGTTTGAGCAGGGAGACAGTAAAAACAAGTGGCCCCCATACCCCATAGGCAGGGTAGAAAATCACTCCGCTGAACTGCCCGGCAGCTCCTCACATGATTAGAGGGTGCAGAGTTAGCAGATGAAGCAGCGGCGTGCTGGTCGCCATCATCCTCATCAGTGTGTTAGGCCGGGTGGTCTAGAGAGCCACACCGAGTGGCGCTCGTCTTTGTATATGACAGAGCTGGATTTCAAGAGGTAATTACATGTCAGGCAGGCAGCCCAGCCTAACTCGAGTCCATAAGACGGACGGACCCAAGTTCCCAAGTGCCTCTTCAGACTCTCGCAGCCGCAGGCTGGTCACTCAGAAAAGTGAAGCAGGAAGACCACAGGCCGGTGGGTGCAGTCTGCTGGATCCAAGGCCGGTGGAAACATGGCAGGGAGTTGACAGCCCACACGGGGCCCTGGAGGCAGCAGAATCCCAGCAGGCAGGAAGGCAGAGGGGTAGAGAGGGAGGCAGCTCCCAGAGTCCCCCTCTCTCCTACAAAAGGCCACACCCCCAAGCAGGTGTTACCAAGCTACCACCTGATTGACAGGTTGGAGCCTGCCTGGAGGTAGAGGGAGTCTAGTTGACATAGAATCATCCAACTGTCACACTGAGAGTGGACCACACTGAGAGACTGGACCGCACACTGAGAGATTGGACCGCATGGAGAGAGTGGACCGCACGGAGAGAGTGGACCATATGGAGAGAGTGGACCGCACGCTGACAGAGTGGACCGCACACTGAGAGAGTGGACCACATGGAGAGAGTGGACCGCACGCTGACAGAGTGGACCGCATGGAGAGAGTGTATGTCTGTGCACGCAGCCTGAGCTACAATAATCACCCTGAAGTGGAAGCAACCCAAGTGCCCATCGGTCAACGAATGGAGAAGCACAAGGCGGCATCCATGAATGAGAGGTGGCTCACTGTAAGTAGGAAGGCACTGGGGGCAAAATAAAGGCCATGGGCATAAAGATGGCATCCTGTACGGTTCCTTGTCAAGAAGCTGACCAGGGGAGGCACGTGCATCCAGACAGACATGGACACTCATGGTTGGGCAAAGGGCTTGTGCATCCAGCTGCTAGCAGGAAGGATCGAGCATAATGTCCACTTTGTGGTGCCTTGGAGGAAAGGCCAGGCAGTCTACTCCTGACCACTCAGTCATGGTAAGCTCTGTGGGGTGCAGGTATATTCCAACACACACCGGACACCTGAGTCTGGGAGGGGACCCATCAGGAACTGGCTTACTGGTCCGAGGCTAAGAAGGGTAGGGAGAAATGGGAAGTGACCAGTAGTGGATGGGGAGTCCCTTTTCTGGGGGCAATGAAAATGTTTCCTTGGGGGTCACTGTTACACTGCACACCTGTACACTCAAAGTCATTTTTTAACTCTGATTTGAAAATGGAGGCGTGTGGCAGTTACATGATCCACTGTCCATCGCCTCTCAGTCACGTCGCAGCTGGATGACCTCGTTTGGATAACAGCTCACTAGCAGCCAGACACACTCTCCCTGTGACACATGCCTGCTGACAAGCCACATGGAGCTACGAAGATGGAGCCAGGGCCTTGGAGCTGGA
>NW_022111317.1:2567423-2575384 GCF_000313985.2 Echinops telfairi
GTGTGAATTTTGAATTAGTGGTTTGTGCCAGAAGCTGGGGAGAAAAAAAAAATTTTGGAGCCAAGAAGAAACTCTCCTCTCTAGGGCTGAACGTTAAAGGGAGCCTGTGGCAGCCTGAAATGCTTGCTAGGTGACCCCCTGGATCCACTTGTTGAGTGGAAGTGTGGGGAAAGCAACGATAGAGAGACGGATTGAGTCTGGCCACTGACACCCATGGACCTGGTTCACAGGGACTAGAGGAGAAGATGAGAGCGGGTTGGCTGGCCTGACGTTCATGACCTAGCCCAAGGGGGTTAGGGTTGTTGAGAATTTGTGATGAAGCCCAAGGGCTAAAGGCAAGGCAGCCAAGGGGCACCCAGGTGAGGCTGAGTGAGGCAGCCCACACTGAGTTGACCAGAACCCGACCAGATGAAGAGAAGATTTTGAGCCTGTGAACTGGTGGGTGTTGCTGCTGACGTTACGGCCGGCCGGTCCTGATGTGACTTTGCTTATGGGTGTGGACTTCGCCAGGTTCCACGTGGGATGAAGATTCTTCACATCAAAAAATACGATTGTCTCCTCAGAGCAGAAGTTGGATGCCCAGCCTTCCAGCAAGCAGAGGAGTGTTTGGCCCTTTGTGACAGCGGGGACCCGGGGGCGGTCAGGCAGGCCCACTGAATGAAGTAGCTGTCCCTTCAGTGGCGTGTCCTCTCTGCGATTGATTCCCGTCCCTCCAGCCACTTTCATTGCCACATTTTGTCCTCACAGGACCCCGGTGATGCTGGCTGAGCAAATATTATTGTCCCCTGATGTGGAACTATAGTTATTTGTTCAGGGCCTGCTGGAGCTCAAGGTTCAAGTTCAGAGGCGCTCACAGCTCTGGGGCGGAGAGGGAATGAGATACTTCCCACGGGACATGGGGAGCTGCCGTCCAAAAGTTTCACACGCTTTTGGATCCGCATCTGTGGGGAGCTGCCAGCAAGCGGGCGAGGCTGGTGAGTGAGGCCACCAGCCCATCCCCAGGTTGGCACCGCCAGACGTAAGTTATTGACTTCTGCCCGCAGACTTGGCCTTGACTTGGTCAAGGATTTCATCCTCTCGCTTGGACCCACAGTCGAAGCTCATGGAAGCAGCAGTCAAGAGATCAGAAGATGAGTTGCATTAGGTCAAGCTGCTGCAAGACCTCTTTTGAGGATTGAAAAGCAAGAACGTAAACAAAAAGAAAAAGGCAAGGATGTGTCTTTGAGGACTCAGGTGGGCCTGGCCCAAGCCATGGTATTTTCAATTTCTCCTATGCCTGTGAAAGTTGGGCTTCGTGGAATAATAAAGACAGAAGAAGAACGGATGCATCTGAATGAAGGTGTTGGAGGAGACGCTTGGAAGTTCCACGGACTATCAGCTGAATAACAATGAGCACAGGGGACAAGAGAGTGGTCCAGAGTTGACTGTGAAGCTCATGCAGCTCTTCCTGATGAGGTCGAACGAGTGAACTGTATCACAGGTGGAGGAAGTGCCAATAAAACCGGTAAAAAAATTAAAATTAAAAAAAAGAAGAAGAAAATATCACGGACTGCTAAAAGGACAAGCCAGTCAGTCTTGGAAGAAGTAAGGGCAGAGAGCTCCTGGAAGTCAAGGATGGTGTGTTAGTCCGGGTTGACTAGAGAAATAAGACGCTCATAAATACATAAGAATGAGCTTTATACCAAAGAGTAATTGTGTGTGAAGAAAACATCCCAGCCCATTTCAGATCAAGCCCATAAGTCCGATATCAGCCCGTAAGTGCACTCCGATACTAGTCCGTAAATGCCTCTTCAGACTCATGTATTAACATGCAGTGATGCAAAATGTAGGAAGATCAAAGGCCGGTGGGTGCAAAGTCTTGTGGCTCCAATGGTGTTGGGAGCATCTCAGTGCTGACTGGGGTCTCCACGTGGCTCCCCCAGTTCTCCCAGTGCGGTTCTTCAGCCAGAGGTGAAGGGGGGGGGCCCTGAGCTCCAGTGAGCCCTTTATCTTGTGGCCTTCCCATCAAGCTGTGGCCCTATTGACAGGCTAACCCCCACTCCTTTGCTCTTAATACACTCTAGCTGGCATGGAGATTATATAAGTGCCACGGACGGTGAGACTTCCTCTTACATACATGGGGCGTGTTGTCAGGAGAGACCGGGCAGCATGTTTGGTAAAGTAGAGGGGCAGGGAAAAGAGGAAGGTCCTCCGTGAGATGGACGATGGAAACGGTGGCGGCCACCATAGGCTCCAGCACAGGAACGGCAATGAGGTCAGCGCAGGACGTCGGGGCGGTGTCCCCTTCTGCTGTGCCTCGGCCGCTATGGGCTGGAGCCGGCTCCGGGCACTAACAACCACAGCATCTGAGAACCAGGAGCCCTGGTGGGAGCGTGGATACCAGGTGGGCGGCTAACGACAAAGTTAGCAGGTTGAAACCGCTAACCACTGCACTGAAAAAGAAAGAGGGCCGATGAGGCTTTCTACTCCCACCAAGAGCTACATTCTCGGAAACCCACAGGGGCGATTCTAGCCTGTCCTGTGGGGCGGCCAGATGTCGGCAGTGAGTTGGTTGGTTTGTTACTCTGAGAACGTGCCCCGGTGCCAACGAACCAGTGCCGACGGCCAGCGACCCGACGCAGGGCAGAGGGAGACCACCGATTTCATGTCATCCTCACAGCCGCTGTGACGTGTGAGCCCACGGTTGCAGCCACGGGTCAATCCACCCCGCTCAAAGGCCTTCCCTTTTCCACCACCCCTCTGCTTTACCCAGCGTGATGTCCTTTTCCCAAAACTGGTCCCTCCTGATCACATGTCTGAAGTACACGAGACGTGAGACCAAGCCTTCCATCCGGCCTTTTCTTTGAAACAAGGGGACTAGCCTCTTGACTCGAAGAAATTCTCCATCACACTCTGTTAAATCATTGAAAAGGCTGGGAGCCTTTTCTTGCACTAAAACAAGGGGTAATGAGAACCGCAGGGAAAACAACAACAACAACAGAACCGCACACACCTATTCCAACTTGCCCACAACTGGCCTTAAAGCGGCGGTTCTCCACCTTCCTCATGCCGCCACCCTTTCATGTGTGGTGACCCCCCCAACCGTAAAATTATTTTCGTTGCTACTTCATCACTGTCATTTTGCTACTGTGATGAATCAGATGACCCCCGTGAAAGGGTCATTTGAAAGAAAATAAAAAAGAAAGGGCAGTTTGACACCCCTCACCAAGGGGTCATGACCCACAGGTTGAGAACCGCTGCCTTAAAGCTAGGTTGCTAGTAAGACCGTCGCCTGTTTTAGGTGTGGGGAGGGTAACCCGGCAGGTCTTTGTAAAGAGTGAAGCCTTGTCTTTTAGAGAGACGACTTACTGAAATGTTTGCGGCCCCACAATGCCCGTTTCTGGCTGCAGTTTAATGATCGGGGAGGCTGGGTGGCCCCGCAGCTGATAAGCGTTAACTCGGCTTTTCCGTTAAACAGGGTGAAGTCCCGTTAAAGCAAGAGGAAGAGGGGGCCGTCTGCCACAACTTAACAAACCACAGACCCATTGTGGGCCAGTAGACGCTGGCTCCTAGCAGCCCCCTTGAATCGGGACGCCTGCAGAGGAAGCCGTGCTTGGAACGGTGCTGAGGGTGAGGACATGGACAGTACCCCGGACAGCCAAGAACACAAACAAAGGCGGGCAGCCAGAACACTCCTTAGAAGCAAGGATGGCAAGACTGCCGCTTGTACACGTGGGACATGTTGTCCGGAGAGTCCAGTCCTAGGGGACACCAAGGCCCTGAACTCGATGGACAGAAACAGCGGTCTTCAACTGAAGAGCGAAGGTGAGCACGGCGCAGGACAGGGCAGTGTTCCGTTCTGCTGTCCATGGGATTCTCTTTTGTCTTGTTAGCACTTCAGCCACATGCCGGTCCATTCGCTAATTCCACCCCATCGAGAAGAGGTGTACGATCACCACGGCCCTCAAGTCTAGAACATGTGCTTCTTCCTGGTGCTATTGGGTCAGAAGGGACTGCAGGGCACCTGACAACCACAACACCAGCCCCACAGACTCCATAGGACAGGGTGGAACAATCCCCAGGGGTTTCCAAGACTGACAGTCTTTACAGGACTTGAAAGCCTCATCTTTCTCCCTCGAAGCCGCTGGTGGTTTCGAACTGCTGACCTTGTTCCTAGCAGCCCAACACATACCCACTACCCCACCAGGACTTGCTTGAACTCAACAGCAGAGAGTGAGGGCAAGCCCCAGGCTCAGAGTGGGACGGCTCTACCGGGCTGATGCAGCCCTGATGGAACGATAGCCCGGCCCTTCTTCTGAAGCGCTGCTGGGCGAACGGGAAAGTCCAACCTTGTGAAAAATAGTCCAAAACTTTCTGTATTTCTGGTTTCTATGGTTTTCTTCAGTTTTTGTTCATTCCGAGTAGAGTGTATCTCAGAGGTGTTATGTCAAAGGGGTCATCCTCTTGAAGTCAGGTGATATGCTTTTCCGTGTTTCAGTCTGTGAAACCCAGGATTGGTAAAGCTACAGGGACAGCAAGTAGACTGAGGGCCTGGGGGCAGGGGGTGTACAGTGCTGGGGGGTGGCATGTAAAGGGGGGACCCTGTCAAGGAGTCCATGTAGGAGAAGAATGGTTGGAAACTGATGGTGGTAGCAATTGTACGATTCTACTTGACCTGATTAAAATATGGAATGATAATGTTATATGTAATCAATCCCAACTAATAGTAATAATAGAGGCCGCAAAAGAAACTCCAGTTCTGTCAGCTGCTAAGAAGCTTGCCCGTTCCCCCCTCCCATCTCAGAAACTGGACTGCTGGTCGACCTGCCTCCTCCCTCCCCTGCTGGTGATTGATTTTACAATGTGCTCCCACGGTCCCAGGTTCTGGGCACTACAACGAGTTTAGATTAGTCGTCAATATAGCGTTTGTTCTGATTCAATCTTGTTCCCTTGGATGTTGTCATTTGAATGGTGTGGTTAATTTTGTTATGGTAACCAGTATGTTATAATGAATTTTGTTATTGTTTCTTTTTTTTAATCATTTTATTGGGGGATCATAGAACTCTGATCACAATCCATCCATACATCAATTGTATGACAAGCACATTTGTACATTTGTTGTCCTCGTCACTCTCAAATTTTCTCCTCACTCCTTACCCGCTTGGTGTGAACTCGACATTGTTTCCCCACCCCCCACCCCGCCCCTCCCAGCGGGCTCGCAGGTGGCCGCCGAGGCGTGCAGGGAGGGGCACGCTGTCAAGGCTGCAGACTAGGCATAGTTCATATTCACGGTTAAGGGTGGATCTCAGACCTGGAGGTGACAGGGTACAGGGAGGGGAGGGCACTTTGGAGCAGGGCCAGCACATGCTTGAGTCTCGGGGAAAGGCGAGCCTGGCACTGTAGGTGAGGGCCAAGGCCCACGTGCAGGAAGAGGCGCTCAGGAGCCACCACAGGGACACAGGCAGGTGCAGGCCAGCCATGCGGGGGGCAGGTGGGTTCCAGCCTCACCCCCCACCTTGGGGGTGTGAATTCAGTGGGACTGGGGGCTGGGATGACTGTAGCCACGCAGAGGCCTGTCCACAACAGTTACCTTCCCATTCAGGCCACCCCATGCACATCCCATAGGGTTTTCAATGGAAGTAGATTGCTGGCCTGTCTGATGAGGCGGAACTGGGTGGATTCAATGCACCTGGGGTTGGGCAGGAGGGAAGAATGAATGGCCAATTCCTCACCCCGAAAGGAAAAGCAAAATAAAATAAGGACACCCCCACCCCCTCCTCCCTGTGCCCAGCTCAGTCACTCACTGCCATCAGGTCAATTGACTAATGGTCAATTGACTCAGGTCAATTGATCAGAGAAACAAATCCAGAGATGCTCATATGTGTGTAAGAGAGCTTTATGTCAAAGAACAACTGTATATTGAGGAAACATCGTAGCCCAGTCCAGATCAAGTCCTTAAGTCTGATAGTAGTCTGTATGTCTGGTACTAATCCATAAATTCCTTTTTAGACTCATGCAGCACATGCAACGATGCCGAATGCAGGAAGAGCACAGGCCGGTGGGTGGAAGTCCAGTGGCTCCAGCAGTAGTGGACGCATCTCCAGGGCCCTGGCTGCCATCAGCGTGGCACCAGGTGGGATGAGAAGAAGGTGAAAGAGAGAGGAGAGAGAGAGAGATAGAGAGAGAGAGACCCACCTCTTCTGATGGTGGAATCAAGGGAGAGAGAAGGAGAGAGAAGTTCCCAGAGTCCTCATGAGAAGTCCACGCCCACAGGGAGGGCAATGAGGCTGTGACCTAATTGACAGGCTAGACTCCACCCCTTCATTCTTTGATCAAGTTGACCTGAAATTGTGTAATTACGGCAGGGACCCTATAGGACACTCCTAAATGGTGGATTATGCTAACTCGGGGGCAGTTGAGTTCCAGATCTGAAGGGCGGGTCTGGAGTCCTGCCAGTGGCCACCTGACTAATGAACCTGATCTCTTTTATGATTTTAGCCCCCCAGCCCCTACATTTTCTCCCACTCTGTCTGGGGTCTTCAAACTGGATCCTTTTCAGCACAGTTGGTAGAGGTAGTCGGGTACCACCTGGTTCTTCTGGTGTCTGGGCTCCCGGGACGGGCACTTTTGGAGCTCCTTAATCCACTGCATTGTTTCCAAGCGTCTGAATTCCCACCTCTCCTCTTTGCTCCCGGCGGCGGAGAGAGACCAAGCGTTGTCACCTCTTAGGTGGCCCCTCCCTCACAAGCCTTGCCGACCACAACCCTTATCTCTGTGAGCCAGCTCATGTCAATTGACATTGGTGTCCTGCCTCCCTCCCTCCCTCACCTCTATGGGGCCCGGGGGCTCATTCCCTCGAGGTGCTTGATTCTATCAAGGACATTTTCATACCTTAATCAAATAACGCTTTACCGAAGGAAATTGGAAAAAAAAAAAAGTTGCAACGGCTCATTGGCAGGGAGCTGCCAGAAATTCAAGCCGGATCCAGAAGAGGATGTGGAATAGGGGACTTCGTTAACGCCAAGAAGGCCAGAGAGATGTTTAGCTGTTTTCCTTCGCAGGCATAGGCATTCGACTGTGTGGACCGTAACAATCTCTACAGCAGCGTGGAGGACGGGAATTCCGGGACCCCTTTCCTGCTGTAAAAAGAAGGGTGGGGGAATGAAGCCAATCAACCCGATTAAGGGTGTGTGCTGGTTAATTGCTGTAATTGTTGTAGATTACATCAGGTCAAAGAGTTCGTCGTCAGGGCTTGGTGGGCCAGGATGTGCTCCACTCTCTCTTCCTTCCCCTTCATTTGCTCCCGTGTGCTCTGATCAGACATGTCCCTCTCCTGAGCTGCAGCTTCATTGCTGGCCTCTGAAATAAATTATTCTGGGGGGAGGGGTATTGTTTCTTTTATGATATAAAATGTACCTTGTTATACATGCTTATTCTTCTTGAAGTTATAATTAATCCATTAATTTTGGTTTCTGCTTCTGTTCATGCTCGCTTGAACCCTGGACAGGTGATAAATGAGTTTTTTGGCCTTAAACATGGACTGAGGTGTGGACTCAGTACTGCAATTGAAGAATTGCTTTTAGCAGTCCGGTTATAACTGAATAAAGACTCTTCTAAATTACCAAGACATCAGAATGGCTGTCATTGATTCCAACCCCCAACAATAATAAAATACTTGTGGAGTTTGTTTTTTTAATATGTTTGCTATTTCCCATTCAAAAGTTGTTTTTTTCAAAGAATTTCTTTGTCTTTTTTTTAAGAGTTAAAAAAAAGACAAAGTATCCCACAGGCCTAAGTAACATACACACACAATTCGTGCATTTTTTTTTTTAAAAAAAGGGAAGTTTTGTTCTCAGCAGGCAGCTGCTACAGTATTTGATCCAAAGCAGGAAGAATTGGCAAAAACAGAACTTGAGGGAGAAGGTTTTGGGTCCTGAGAAGAGTGGTGGATATTTTTGGCTGGGGAGCGAGGGAGGGGGAGC
>NW_022111317.1:2575484-2577618 GCF_000313985.2 Echinops telfairi
GGTGGATCGGGTCTGGGGTCCGTCCGGGGTCTTACCCCGCGGACCAGGCCCTGTGCGGCAGCGGGAGGGACGGTCGGCCTTCGGACTTAGCGGGGTGCCTTTGAATCAGGGCGAGCAGGGGGCCGTCCACGCTTTCCTTTCACCCCGGAGTTGCTCGGGTGTGAGGTCGCTGCCTGCTCTCCTCATCCGTGTGCGGTCCGGGTTAGCAGCAGGAGGGATGCTCGGCCCGGGACTTGCAGGGCGCCCAAGCTGGGCCAGGGCTCCCCGGCGCCCTTAGCGCACCCCACCTCTCTCCGAAGAGGAATGGGTCAGGGGTCCGCCCGGGGTCGGGCCGACGGCGGGCGGTTCTCTGCACAGCGGAAGGGATGCTGGGCCTGAGACTTAGCTGGGGGCCGCCGGCCCCCTCCGCGCGCCGCCCCCGCAGTGCAGCCGTAGGGACACGCCCTTGGCGCGGGCATCCCCGGCGCGTCCGAGCGCCCGGCCCGAGAGGGGCAGCGGCGGAGGACCGCGTCCCTGCCGGCGAGCGCCCTCCTCCGATGCAGCCCTGGTCAGGGCAGGTGGGCACTCAGGGCCTGCCCGAGGGAGGGAGCGTCACGTGACCAGGTCCCGGGCCACTTGCTGGCCGTGAAGTTGACAGTGCGGCCTCTGATGTCCGACAGGTTCACGGCCGCCGAGCGGCCAGCCGCTGGGTCCTGGGACGCCAATGGAAACGTAGGCCGGTGGAGCGCTGGCTTTCTGTCCTTTGGGCTCAGAAAGGCCGGAGGCTCAGGGTCTTTGTCCTGTGAACAGTTTGTTTGCCTCGTTCAGGGACCGCGGAAACCGGACGAGGGCATAGCTTTCGGTTCATAACTCGCTTAGAGTTAAGCATCCTAAGGGGTCAGTCACCAGGTAACCGGACCAACATAATCTTCCCAGCTCGGTCAAGGCTTTCCGCTCCTTGTAGTCACAGAGCCAGGAGTAGATTTTAACAGGACACCGAGCACCTTGTAAGTTCCTGAGCAAAGCGAACCTCCAACGTAGCCCTTTGAGAAGCGTATTTGATTTCACTATTTTCTTCCACAGGCGTCCGTTTCTGGTCAATCCAGATATTCCAGCGTGTGTATTTCCTGCTCAGCCCACAAACCAAATAAAAAATGGCTGAACTTGCCACTGGCTGTTTTCATGCCAGCGAGAACACCCCCCACCCCCGCCCCCGCCCCCACTGCTCCGAATGATGGAGCGCGACCCCCCGTGCCGAAATGCTCCACTGTGGAGCGTCTACACTGACCACGACGTGGACTCCCCTCGGGGCGGGGAGGAGGTGGCAGGCTGTAAATTGATCCCGGGGAAGGTGCGCCTTCGGCTGTGTGCTGGCGCTGGTACGCACTGAACTTAGCATTCTGCGCCCGTGCGCCGGGTGCCTTTTGCCTCTGGACCGAATCTGGGCTCTTTCTTATGTGAATGACCGGTTTCTGGATTTCAACCTTGGCACGCTGACCACCCCTGGGGAGTGCTCACCCCTTCACACGTTATGAACCCAGACCCACGGCCATCAGCCATCGGTACCCTCCTGTCCGCCCCCCACCCCCCTGCCCCCCTAGGGTGTCCGAGGCTGCCAAGCTTGATGGCCGCAGTTTTCTCCCCAGGGCAAACACCCCAGCGCCACCAGGGCGCCTTCTAACAGTTTACGTTCAGCGCTTATTGACAAACCACACGATGCACCCACTTAGGAGTCCAGCGCCCTCGGTCCGCTCCCAGCGGAACTCCATTTTAACAACGGTTCCTATCACAAGGGGAGGCGGCCCGCCGCAAGGCGCGCGCCTACTTTGCCAAAATGGTAGACGTTGGCATCGCGCGGAGGCCCAAAGGACCTTTTTTGCATTAAAAAAAAAAAAAGCCAGCCGCCTGGGAGGACGAAGGAATGACATTGGCAACCCTGCCCTTGGCCCCAGGCCCCGGCGACGGACCAGTCGTCACCCCGCGGTCAAGTGACTGGGTCGGCCAGGCGTTGCCCAACCCAGGTCGCGCTTCCCCATTCATAAAAGCACCGTTAATTTTCGCTTGGGCGCGGGGCGGGGGCTCCGCTAGAGCAACGCTCCGGGGCGTCCTTTGGGCGCCCGCGGGGAGCGGCGCCACGGGTTCCCGTAGGTTGCAT
>NW_022111317.1:2578679-2583823 GCF_000313985.2 Echinops telfairi
GACCTTGTGGTTAGCAGCCAAGGCATTTAACCAGTGGGCCTCCAGGGCTCCCCCACTTAACTGACAAGCGAGGGAGATTTGCTGTGCTTGGGCGGTTGCTATATCAATGCCATTTGTAAGTGTCACCTTTGACTCCATCAGAGAATATCAGTGGACATGGGACATCAGGGCTGCTGCCGACTTGACGTAGGTAACAAATGTGGCCCACTCAGTCCCCAGGAATGTCTGTCTACCTTTGCCTTTCTTTTCTGTGCCATGTCCTTACGCCCAGGAATGTTTGGGCAAGTTAATCATTGGAAGAAGTTGTGCTGCTGGCTGAAGTGTGCCTTTCGGTGCATAAAACAGGGTCATTGCCACCACTGAGGGTTGGGAAACAGGCGGGTACTGCCCAGCGGGGTTAACGGCTGATCCCTGGACACTGGGTTCTGTAGATACAAAGAAGGGGTTTGCCGGTGCAGCCCCCAGTTTCCCCACCCTCCTGGGACGTTCAGCACCTTCTACTCCTTTTCCATCCTCCAAGCTACCGTGAGGCGGGTTACTGCTCTGTTTCCGGAGTCACTTGGGAGTTTGCTTCCCTGGGCATCTCTGCGATGCTCAGCAGGGGTGAAGGGTGACCGGATGCTCCAGGTACCATGTCCCGGACCCTTGGAGTGCTGCAGCCTCCTCCTGCTGTCGAGGGACCCTGGGGTCCCAGGGTGAATGACACTAGTTCATGGTTCCCCTCTCCCCCCTTCCTCCTGGTGATATTTAGGGGGAGGGGTCTTGGAGCAGAAACCAGCATTCTCGCACCTGTCCACACTTGCTCTCATGAAGACCTCTCCTCCCGCCAGTAATGGGGTCCTAGCTCTTGACCCAGCCCCTCGGCCCCCAGCACAGTGACATGCTCCCGGAGGGATCTATCTGCCCCGCCCCCCCAGGAGTGGAAGCTCCCAGCAGACCGTGGGGGTGGGGGGAGGGACTGAGTTTCTGGGGGGGTCCACCAGCTGTCTCTCCTGACTCGGAGCAGAAGTATGCTTTGTGGGGTTTTCAATGCATGTCCTCTTTTGGAAGAAGATGGCCAGGCCTTTTTCTGGGGCACTCCTGGGTGCACCCAGCCGAGTCCAATCACCATCCTGTGGGGTCAAGCCAATTCCACCACCATCACCCCCCAAAATAACACAAAACAACACCCAAAGCTAAAGCCATTGCTCTCAAGGTAATTCCGAGCCGTGACCACCCTATAGGGCAAAGGGGGAGGCTCCGTAGGTTCTAACCCTTATGCGGGCAGTCTCATCTTTCTCCCCAAGAGCGGTTGCTGGCTTTGAACTGCTGACCTTTGTGGGTTAGCAGCCCCACGCATGTCCGTGAGGTATGTGAACAACAAAGTTGCCAAAAGTTAAAAATGAGCTCAGGTGTCAGGTACCACAGTGAGGCAGGTGGCAGCGGCAGGCGCATTCTAGGAGTGGTGCTGGCAGCAAATGGTTACGGTTGGACAGGGACAAAGGTGCACCTGTGATTTATGGGAGGTGCGGTTATTATGAGGGGAGTAGGTGGTGCAGAAGGAGCCCTGGTGGCCCAGTGGCTTACGAGTTGGGCTGAGAGCCACAAGATCAGCAGTTCGAAACCACCAGCCGGTCTGGGAAAGCCTGGACTTCTACCCTTTCTGTAGGGTCGCTGCGCGTCAGAATCAAGGAGATGGCAGTGAGAGAGGGGCGCAGCAGGTAAAGCGCTCACCGAATAACGGAAAGGCTGGCTGTTCAAACCCAGGAAGCTGTGAGCAGTACGGCCTTGGAGAACCCGCGAGGTCCTTCTTCTCTGTTTAGTTTGGTAGAAAGTCCTGGTGATCCACATCCCCAAGGCAGCCATTGGAAACCCAGGGGAGCACTCCTAGACTCGGATGCATGTGGGGCGGCCAGTGTGGGAACACCCCTCCAGCCCCACCCCATTCCAGGGCACTGGGGCTGGGCTGTGTCAGGAAGCAGCTTTTAGGAAAGGCAGTGAAATTTGCTGAGGCCACATGTCTGAGTCTCGGGTGTCAGCCCTGGAGTTTGAACCCAGGTCTGTTGGCCGGAGCTTGTGCCCGGATCCCTGTCCCAGGCTCGTTTCCATCCTGCAGGTAGGCAGAGGGCTTTTATGGGGACACAAGGCAGTGACACTCACTCGGCTAGGTGTCCGTTCCTTTTCTACTTTACAGGGTTTTATGGGATCGAAATCGGGCAGCGTGTCTAAACTGTCAGCCGAGTACCAACTGATCCTGACTCTCAGCCAACCTGGAGGTCTGACTGGACAGCCGCTCCGGGTTTTTGAGGCCGTCAATCTTTACAGAAGTAGACTGACCGTGGAGAGGCCTCAGGAGGGCCTCACATTAGATGGGGCGGCCTGACCACTTTGCTTACGCTACCGGGTGACAGGTGAGGAAGGTGAATGCCCAGTAGTGACGCACCACTCCCCTAGGTTTAGGGTCACCTGGAGGGAAGTCCTGGTGGTGCAGCACATTAAACATTGGACTGCTGACTGCAAGGTTGGTGGTTCAAACCCACCAGCCATTCCTCAGGAGAAAGAGGAGGCTGCTCCCATCAAGCAGAACAGAAACCCTCCCTGGGTTTGTTCTGAGCTGGAATTGATCCAAGGGCAGTAGGGTTTGGGAACTTTATTAATTGTATGTGCTTTTTAAAAAAAAAAAGAATGTTTTTTTTTTAACGGAGCCCTGATGGTATAGCGGTTATGCACTGGGCTGCAATCCTCGTGGTCAGCAGTTCAAAACCACCAGCAGCTCCGTGGCAATGAAAGGTGGGCAGTCGAACTCCCACCCACCCAGAGGCTTTGCTGAGGAAAGGCGTGGGCCTCCGCGTCTGTAAAGGGGGTGGTTTTTGACCGGGGCCATCCATCGGTTTCTTGCTGGTGTAAATCCGCCCCATGGATTGTCTCACAGAGCCCATCTCAGGTAGCCTGTGATCAGGAAGGGCCAGTCCCAGAAGAACAGCATGCTTGGTAAAGTCGAGGGTCAGTGATCCAGTGGAAGACCCTCCACAAGGCGGATTGACCCGGTGGCTGCAGGCCGGTGTGCCGCTTGGTCCTGTTGTGCCTGGGATTGCTGTGAGCGGCACCATCCAGGCAGCCCCTGACAGCAGGGGCAGCCATCGGTCTCCCTGGAGACAGAGCACCAGGGCTTTCTTCTGCAGGACCCCTGACTGGGTTCCCCCCTCGGACCTCTCTAAGCCACCGAGCACTTAATCTGTGTGCCACCGGGACCCCCTTCGGTGATGAAGACCCTGCTCGGACACCTGGGTGGCCTTAGAAGTCTGATGGAATCGACAGCCGTAGGCTGGCGGGTTGGGAGCAGTGTACGGGTATACGCACGGCGCTAGGGCTGGTTTTGTGACCCCTCAGTTCCCTTCCCAGAGGTCTGTAGGCTTTGCTGACCTTCAGGAGGCTGGCGGTGGGGCAGGGTAGTGGGGGGCAGGCAGGATGCCACCAGCCAGCCCTCCACCTGTGGGCAAACCCAGAGAAGAATGGTCAACAAGTCAGGCTGGGAGACCCGCCTGCGTACTCATTTGGGGGGTGTGTGTGTAATAAGTTTATTATGTAACAATTTTATTCAAAGAAAAGCGCCATGAAATTTGTGGAAAGCTTCCACATCCACAACGCTCAAGCCCAGGAGCAGGTGCGGGGGTTCTCTCTGGCTGCGGTAGTCAGACAGAGTGCGGGCCATCTTCCAGCTGCTGCCCTGCGAAGATCAACCTCTGTTGCTTGGGATGCCTGCCTTATCTTGATCCTCGCCCTGGCATAGTCTCACTCGTGCCCCTGGGTTCAACCTGGGGGTGATGGCTTCGCCGGTTACAGTTTTCATCAAGATCGATACCGCCCAGGGCAGTGGTTCTCCACCTTCCTCATGCCGCCACCCTTCCATACAGGTCCTCATGTTCTGCTGACCCCCGGCCATCACATTATTTTCGTTGCTACTTCATTAGCTGTCATTTTGCTACGGTCCTGAATCGGGCGACCCACAGGTTGAGAGCCGCTGACCTAGGGCCACGACGATGGCAGTGCACACAGAGCAGCAGTCCCCAGTCCTTGCCCTGCGGTCTCCGCCGATCTCCTGGTGCTTTCTTGACCACTGTCTGAGCCTCGATCACCCCACTCCACACACACACACCTCTGCCCGCCTCTCCTCAGATTGTGTTTCTCAGCATCTGTCTGGTGAACCCCTGGGGGTGTAGTGAAGCCAGAGGGGGTTGGCTTGTTTTAAAGGACCCAGCAGAGGTGGAAGTTAGGATGCTAAGGGGGTCTCCCTTGTAGGCAAAAGGATAATGACTCAGAATCACCGGATTTGACCCACCGCATTTACCCTGTGCTGCGAGAAGGCATTGTTCTGTTAGGCTTCCCCGTGAGAAGCCGTCAACCTTGTGGTTGAGCCCAAAGGATGCAGAAGGTGTCAACCCTGCAGAGGGTGCCTGCTGGGGCAGGGCCGGGCACGCCACTCTGGAGAAAGTGCAAACCTGGAGAAGGCGCTTCCACTCAGGTGAAACCAGGTCACTAGTCCCCGCCCACCTTCCCATTAGCTGTCGGGTGTGCCTGGCTTGTCGTCTCACGCCGGAGTCACCGTGTGACAGCGTGGAATGGCCCCACTGAGGGCACCCCGGCTGTCCTCCCCAGGCCTTTCTTCGTGGTGCCCCTCCCCATGGGCTGGAACTGCCAAGTTCTCAATTAGCTGATAGCGTCAGGTGATACCGGGTTGACGCTGATGCCCAAGGGCCGGACTGCCCCCAAGGGCTTCCCAGACTGCCATCTTTCTGCAAAGCAGGCTGCCCGGGGGAAGCAGCTGAGGGGTTCCCACCACAGGCAGCCCAGTGCTTCAGCTCTGTGCTCCCAGACGGTGCTCGTGCATGACTTGACTCGGTGGTTCCTGGAGTGTGCGTGGCCGAGCAGCTCACCCCCCTGGCCGACCTCATGATGAGGTGGACATTAGCTCCGCCCATCCCACTTCGGGACAGATCTCCCCCCAAAGCTCCACACTCCCTGGAGGACAGCGTGGAACTGCTCCTGCGGGCTGACACGTCCTTTCTCTTTTTATCCTTCCACTCCTTGTTTCTCTGGGGTTTAAATCCTTTCCTTCAAGGAACGGGAAACCATCTCCTATGTGTGTTTTTTAATTTCATATTTTT
>NW_022111317.1:2585435-2599656 GCF_000313985.2 Echinops telfairi
GTGTGTGTGTGTGTGTGTGTGTGTGTGTGTGTGTGTGTGTAATATTTTACCATCACTGTGGGAAAAGAAAACCCTTCCCGCGTTGCACACGCTGCTTTGGAGGGAATGCTGGCCTGGTGGCGGCCTTCCAGAACCTTCTGGCTGCTTTCTGTGAAAGTGCCCGGGTAGCCTGGAGGAGGCCGGCGGTGGTGGTGGGGTTATCTTTGAAGCCATGGTGACGTGACTGGCTCTAACAGTTGGCACCAGGCCTGAAGGTGAAAGTGGCACTGCCTGCCAAGTGGAGCTCCGCCGGTCTTGTTGGCCGGCCGGCGGGGGAGACGGCTGCAGATGTCGGGATGGTGTCCCTTCCCTGCCTCTGCCCGAGGAGTCTCTTCTCGGGACTAGGGGCACGTGGCCGGCCAGCCCCACGCTTGCGCCCTGTCTGGGTGAGCAGAGTTCTGTTGACCCCGCCAAAAAAAACCCAAACAACCCCACCAACTCACTGCCCTCGGGTCCATGCCACCCTGACGGGACAGGGTGGCACTGCCGTGGGTTTCCGAGACGGAACCCTTGGCCGGAGCAGAAAGGCTCATCTTTCTCCCGAGGAGCGAGCGGCTGGTGTGGCGTCTTCAAACGGCTGCCCTTGTGGTGGGCAGCCCGGCAGTCACCACTACGCCACGGGGGCTCCTTCCACCGCCCTAGATGCTGTGGGGTGTGTGCTGTGAGGGTCCGTCACTTCCTGTTGTTAACCTTTCCCTCGGGCTCTTGCCACCGTCCTTGACGGGAGACGGCATGGGCAGCTGTGGCCTGGGCTTCCGAGGAGGCCGGGCCTGCTCTGCGGGGGCTCTGGCTGGGCGGCCCGAGTGCTGAAGGGTTTCGTAGTTGGCTTGCGGGTCAGGTTCCAGCTTGCTGGCCTTCTCCTGCCCGTGGCAGCCCCATCTTTTCAGTGACCACAGAGTGACCTCATGGGGCGACACCCTGTTGGAACGCTAGCCATCAGAAGTGGAATTTTGCCTGGACGTTGCACTTCCCTTTCTGACTCATAGCGCCCCCAGAGGGCAGGGCAGAACTGCCCCTTGTGGGCTTCGGGGACCGGAACTCTTTGTGTAGAAAGGCTGTCTTTCTTCCACGGGGCAGCTGGCAGTTTCGAACTGCTAGCCTTGCAGTTAGCAGCCCGGTGAGTAGCCAGCCCCCAACGCCAACGAGGCTCCCAGGGGGTTGGCTAACTTGCCAATGATGTGGGAAAGGGGCGTGGTTCCTAGGTGGGGGTGTGGCCATGCCCACAAGGCACCCAGAACCCTCATGAGGGGATTGACCAGGGTGCCATCCCTAGAGGGGCCCTGGTCACAACCAGGAAAGATGAGCGAGGGGTGGGGTGCACGTCCTCAGGGTCTGGGATCCTACGCTGGGAACCCCCTGGGCTGGGGAGCAAGGAATGGTAACAGCAGACGGGGCAGTAGCAGCAGGACCCGGGGAGTCCGTCCGGTGGGCTGCCCAGGCTTGGAGCGAGGAAGCACAGTGGGGCCTGTAGGCACGTGGTGGTGTGCAAACAGAGCTTCGAAACACTTGCCCGAGCCAGACTGGGGCTTGTGAGAGGCGCACCTGTGGGCACAGCCGAAGAGAGGCTGCTTCTGACACAGAACTGTATCCTGACCCATTTCTGATCCTGAACTGTGACCTGTTACTTCTCTAAGAAGCCCCGTAACGATGAGTATTGTCTGTGACCTCTGTGGGGCCGTTGCAATGAAGTGCCACCCCCAGCAGAGAAGCAGAGCCCCGTGGGAGCGGGGGACAGCGGTGGTCAGAAGTGGTGCAGAATCTGGGGAGAGGGGGCGTGAGTGACCTCCACCTCGTAGACTCCGCCTGGCCTGATGTTGATGGTCATCTCATCTCTGCCCCACGCAAAATGATAAGCCTCTTTCACCACGCTGGCCCTTGCACCTGCTGATTTCTCCACCGGGAGCCTTTATGGCCTAATGGGTTCTGAGTTGGGCTGCTAACTGCGAGGTCCCAAGTTCGAAACCACCAGCCGCTCTGAGGGAGAATGATGGGGCTTTCTGCTCCCGTAAAGAGTTACAGTCTTAATGAAGTCAGAGGGGAAGTCCTATTTCGCCCGACGGGGTTACTATGCGTCGGCGTTGGCTGGTAGCGGCGAGTTTGATTTGGATTCATCTATCTGTTAGGCTAACTTGGAAAAAGTGCGGCCGAGCGCTCCTTAGAGGCAACGTTGGCGGGACTGCGTCTCAAGTACTTGGGGCGTGTTGTCCGACAGACCTGTCCCTGGAGAAGGACATCGTGCCTGGGAAAGCAGAGGGGCAGGGATAGAGAGGACGACCCTCAGTGAGATGGACGGGCCCCATGGCTGCCCCCACGGCTCAGACACTGGAGCAAGTGTGAGGATGGCACAGGACAGGACGCTGTGGGCCGGAACCAGCAATGGCATCTAACCACCACCACCACAGCACCGGTTAGGCATTGGGCTCCCAAGTACATGGTCAGCAGTTCCAACCCACCAGCTGTCCCTCGGGAAGAATGAGGAGGCTGCCTGCTCCCGTAAAGAGTCACTGTCTGGGGTTGCTACAAGCCAGAATCGACTTGTTGGTGGTGGGTGTAGGTATTTACCTACCCAGCTACCTGTCCACCTCTTCCGGATGTTACTCACAAGACTTCTGACAGCACAGGCCTGCGGCATGTCTTTCATCACAGCTAGATGGGTGGGCTCGCTGCGTGTTGACGCTGCCCAGGTGGTTGCCACAGCTCTGTGCTCCCAGGTGTGTTATGGAGCCTAGAAATAGAGTTTGCACCTCGGTGACCTTTCACCTCCTTTCCATGGCTGGGAATGTGCCAGGGCTTGCCCCAGACTCAGACCTCGGGGCAGCATTCTAGGCCAATTCACCCGCTTTTTGAAGAGGCCATGGGCCTCTGAGGGGAAAGGGTTTTTGCGTAAAAATAACTGGTTGTTGGAGAAAGAGGCTCTCTTTGCCATCTCGGGCCGCTTTTACCGAAATGCCACAAGGGGGTGGCTTTGTCAAACAGGAAAGAATTCTCTCACAGTTTCGGAGGGCAGTAGGAATGCCCGTTTAGAGCACTGGCTCTCTGTCAGGTCTGAAGGAAGACCCTGGTCTCAGGGCAGCAGTTCCTTTGGGAACTGCCAAGACTCAAGCTTCCCCTGCCCCGGGTCTAGGAGGTTCTCAGCACAGGGACCCCAGGGTCCAAAGGATGTGCTTCAGATGGTCTTGACTCTTCTTTGTGGGTGGTACTGGAGTCCTCCGATCTCGCCTCTTCTTTGTTTATTCTTTTGCAAAAATAGGGCACAGTTGTGTAATCGTAAAGCGTTGGCCCAGCTGGGGAAGACGGCACCTTGTTGGCCAGGGATTGGGGAAGCAGGGGCTTTGCATTAACGTTCCCCAAAGAATTGGGTGTTTGGCTTTGGTTCCCAAGAGAAATCCTTTGTTGTTCTTCTTAAAACAAACAAAAAAAACCCAACCAAGCAAACCCACTTTTCTTTTCTTTTTTTTAATTTAATAATTTAACTTTAAAAAATCATTTTATTGGGTCTCATACAACTCTTATCGCAATCCATACATACATCAATTGTGTAAAGCACACTTATACATTCGTTGCCCTCATCATTCTCAAATTTTGCTGTCCGCTTGGGTTCCTGGAATCAGCTCCTCATTTTCCTTTTCCCCCTCCCCCTCCCTCGCCGCTTCCCCCTCCCTCACGAACCCTTAATACTATATAAATTATTATTATATCTTATCTTACACTGCCCGGCATCTCCCTTCACCCACCCTTCTGTTTCCCATCCCCCAGAGAGGAGATCACATGTAGATCCTTGCGATTGATTCCCCCTTCCTACCCCTCCTTTCCTCCCGGTATCGCCACTCTCACCGCTGGTCCTGAGGGGTTCATCTGTCCTAGATTCCCTGTGTTTCCAGTTCCCATCTGAACCGCTGTGTATCCTCTGGTCTAACTGGGGCAAACCCACTTTTAAGGAGTCTGTTTGGACTCAGCACCCGGATAGGGCAGAGTAGAATGATGGGGCGTCATTCTCTCTCCCCCTCGGAGAGTTACGAAGGAGATGCCTCCATCACCACACCGTTCTTACGCCCTGGTGAGGGAGCGGGTTACACATTGGGCGGCGGACCGGAAAGTGTGCAGTTCAAAACCACCAGCTGCTCCTTGGGAGAAAGACAAGGCTTTCTACTCCTGTAAAGAATTACTTACAGTCTCGGAAACCCACAGGGGCGGGAGGTTCTGTCCTGTCCCCCGGGGTTGAGATCAATGTTGTTAGGTGCCATTCAGTCAGCCCCGAGTCCTGGCCGCCCCACCCACAGCAGATGGACATACTGCCCATTGGACACACTGCTGGGGCCCACTCTGCCACCACCATCGATGCCATCCCATTCCAAGTCTACTGCTTCCTGAACCCAAAGGAGGAAGGGTGGCTTGCCGCTGGCATCCTGACGGGATGGCCAGAAAACCCGGAGTGTGCGGCCAGCAGGTCCAACGTGAGGGTGCCGTGGGAGCCCCGGGCTGGTGGGTGGCATCCTCAGGGTGCAGAATTTGAATCCAGCAGACCGGAAGTGGAGGAGTCCCAGAGATCCTGAGTTTGCAGCTGATGCCCTGAGGGGCAGAGGGAACCCCAAACTCACAACCAGTAGGGTGCTATGGGAACCCCAGGCTTCTGACTGATCTACTGAGGGGTGGAGGGAGGAACCCTGACTTTGTAACCAGAAGGGGGTCATGTGCCAGAGGTCCTGGCAGGCTGGGGAGCCTGGGGGGACGGGGTCCTCTCCTTGTGACCTCCGACTGGGCAGTTGGGGTCTGGGCGGGGAGTACCATGTGCACAACTGGGGTCAGCACCGAGACAGAGAAGCACAGGGTGGGGCTTCGAGGTTTCCTTGCAGTTGGGTCAGAAGCGATGATTTTCGTATTTTTATCGGTTTTCACATTTTTTTTTTTTTTCAGTTTTGAATCTTTTTTTTTTTTTTGGTTTTCACATTTTTACCTTCACTGCAGGTGGGTGGGGAGGCTCAGGTGCCTCGGGTCAAATGAGGGTCATTTTGCGCACACTGAATGAGATACTGGCCCACCCCCACACGTTGGAATGCCCCATGTTGGAAACCCTCCCGTGTTCCCTAGGACGTGGCCTTTCCCGGAGGTTCTCTGACCTTGGGAGTTGGGACCACTGACTTACAAGAAGGGAGACTGGGCAGCCAGGACAGCTGGACTCTGGCCTGCCATCCCAGGGTCTGGACCAGCTCGTGACCTCCAGCTGCTGCCCCCAATTCCAGATCATCGCAGTTGTCACCCCACAATGTCTGAGCAAACCAGAGCATGCTCCGTAGGATGAAGTTTCACAGTCCCCCTTTTTTGGGAGAAGTAGACTTCCAGGCCATTTTCTGGGTCCCTCTGGTGGGTTCAAACTGTCCACCCTCCTGTTGGCCACCGAGCCCTTCACTGTCCCATGCAGCTGGAGGTGGGATGGGAGGAGCCTGCACGCCACATGGGTGAAGGCCCCTGAGCGGGACCCAGGTGTAGGCCGTGATGATGGTGGGGCTTGGGAAGGTGTGGGGGCCAGGGACTGGAGTCCTGCAGCGTCGTGAGAAGTAGGTCTTTCTCCACCGGCTCGTTCCTTCCGGCCCGGTGTTTTCCGGAGCCGGATTAACGTAAGGTGCTTAAGGCTCCCATCCCGAAGCTCCGAGACAAATCTCTCCTCACAGCTGTAGCCACCGGGCGGCTTCCGACTCCAGAGCTGACCCTGTGGGGACCCAGCAGAACTGCCCCGAGGGCGTCCGAGGCTGGACATCTTTAGGAAGGCGACAGCCACCCCTTGCTCCCGGGAACGGCTGGTGGGTCGGGACTGCCTGTTCCTGTTATCGCAGTGAAGTGCTTCATCATTGTGTCACGGCATAGGTTCCCCCGAAACAACAAAGCCCACTGCCACTGAGCCCGGAGTAGAGCTGCCTTGTGGGTTTCTGAGGCTGTAACTCCAGGACGGCCAGCCTCATCGTTCTCCAGAAAACACACACCACAGCGTCAACGCTGACTCATTGGGACCCTGCAGGACAGGGCAGTACTGGCCCAGTGAGCTTCTGAGCGTGTCACCCTTATGGGAGTAGAAAGCCTCGTCTTTCTCCTGGGGAGCGGCTGGTGGTTTTGAACTGCTGACCTGGAAGTTAATCTGCCCAAAGCATAACCACCAGGGCAGCTCTGTCCTAAATGAGTCTGAATCAGCCTCGTGGCAGGACAGCTATTATTATTATTTTTAATCCGGCACACACTTCAAAAGAGCAAACGCATACTGCTGCCATGGGCTCTGCTCATGTGCCACCAGGGCTCCATCTGTGCCACCAGGACTCCATCTCCTGAGATAGCGTGGTGCAGCCCCACTGCCCAGGACCTGCCACGGGGTCTTCAGCTCAGCCTGGGAGGGGTGGCCCCCTCCCTCCCCTGGGTGCAGCCCAGGCCCCACATAGGTGGAGGGTGAGTTCCAGCAGGTGGCTCCACCTGGTTCAGCTGCCCCAGCCCAGGTCGTTCAGAGGCTCAGATGGGGCCAGGCCTCCGGGCCAGCTCTGGAAACACGGCATGTTTCTTTCTATGCCAGGGCTCCGGACAGACCCGGCTCTTGTCCCTAGAGTGTTGGTTAGCTCCCTGACCCCTCCCTGGTAGCTGGTAGGGGTGACTGGCAGCCATGACTAGCGGCTTCTTGCCTTGGGGCCTTTGCAGCAAAAACTGGCCCCAGCGCTCAGCCAGGCCTGCAGCCGAGGGAGGGCCGGCTGTCCATCCTGGGTGTGCCCTTGCGCCCTGTCCCCCACATCCCAGCCTCTCGTCAGCAGGCGGCCGTGGGTCCCGATGGCCCCAGCAGGACTGAAGGACGGGGGAGAGCTGAAGCTCCGGGTCTGCCATCCCTATCTCCCCATTTCCTCTTCTCAATGCGCCCCCCCCCCTTTTTTTAAGGAGAATTTCTCTTCTGTATATTTCTTTGCTCTCCCCTCTGAGGCCCCGTTTGGTTCGAGTTCTCGGGCTTTCTGCTCCTTAAGCCTTGGAAATCCACCGGTGCAGCTCTGCCCTGCCCGGCAGTACGGTCTCGATGAGTCAGAGTGGGCTGGACGGTGACCATGCGTTTGGGTTCTATGGGGGATTGCTAAACCTAACGTCTGGGGGTGTCTCGGAAGACAGTCCCGACAGTCTGTTCACGGAGTGTGGTGGTCAGTGGTGTGCTTGAAGTCATGTCCAGTCCACGGTGACCCCAGGTGACAGAGAACTGCCCCAGAGGGTTTTCTAGGGAGCAGGTGGTCAAAGGCACCTCCTGTCCCCAACGAGAAGTGCTGATGGTGGCTGGCAGGTGAATGTGTCACTGCTTTGTCCACAGGGCTCCTTCCACTGAGGACTAGACAAGACAAGCCTATGGGGCAGCTGTCACAGGAGGTGACTACATGGGTCAAAATCCACTTACGGGATTGTGGGTCCTCCCCCCAGTCCTAGGGCTGGGGATGCAGCTGCACCTGCTGCCTGGCAGTTGGCAGTACATCTCAGATGGCAGCGCCTGACTGGGCCAGGCCTGGGGGCATGGGGGCGATGGGCTGGGAGCAGGTCTCCCAGAGGGTGCCCTTGTGACTCAGGGTGCAGTTTAGTGCCCGGATAGGGCTGGGGGCCGTGGAGATGGATGTGGAACTGTGTGGGGCCAGCTTACCTTTCAAGAGATGACTCATCAGGCCTTGGTGGCCTGTCCTGCAAGGGGTGAGTGTGGAGGAAGGGCAGCTGGGCAGGCCAGGCCAGGTGGGCAGCATTGCCAGGGGGAGGAGGAGGAGGAGGAGATGCAGGTGTCTGGGAAAGATGGGGAGATTCACTTCTGTTTCATGTCATTTGGCACCCGTAGTTCAGCTGAGGGTGTGGCTTCAGGGGGGACAGCAAGGGCAAAGCCAAGCCGGAAGAGGAACCAGGTGGCTCTGCGCAGGGGCCATTGGAGGGGCAGCAGCAGCAGCGAGCTCGGTAAGCCACGTTTCTGAGCATGGGACCGGAAGTCGGGCTGGAACTTGTCACCACACGGCCAGCAGCTGGGTCTCAGGGACCTGAATCTAGGCCCTAGGGCCCAAGGTGGCTGGGAAGGAGGGAACCTCAGGTGCAGGCCAAATCCAGCGCCCGCCAGCCTGAGTTTGTCCAGCTGCCCCGGGCTCTTCATTAAAAAGCTGGGTATACCGCTACCACCCCTGGGGGTTGAGGCTGGCAGGGGTGTCACTGAGGCTCAGGGGAGCCCGAGCCCGCCAGCTGGCTGTGGCCAGGACGAGGAAGCCCAGGAGGGGAAGCCGGACTCTGGCCTAGGAAGAGCCATGCCTCTGCAGACACACCTTTGCTTCCATTTGGCCCTGTTTAATCTCTTGTCGTTAGCCGGGCCCTTTGTGTTTGGGGAACAGCCGGAGAGATCTGATAACACCAGCCACCTGCAGTCCTCGGGTGTGTGCTGTGTTCTGGTTTGTCACGGGGGGGCCCCCTAACCTCCTGCGCACTGAGGCATGGCCAGGGGAAGAGGGCTCCTTGGCAGTGTGGACCCTGAAGGTCTTGGGAAGGCGTCTCAGAAGTTGATCTTGACCTTCAGGGAGGGGAGGGCCCCCCATTGGAACCACAGGGGAAGCCTTTTGAGAATTGGATTCAGAGATCTCGGCTTCAGCATCTGCTCCAGTTCATTGGAGGCAGGAGGGGGTCCAGGGTTGACAGCTCTCGAGGGCCGCCACATTGGTGGGGGAGCCTGGGGGCGTAGCGAGTTTCCCAATGGACTGCTCCCCGGGAGGTCTGCAGTTGGAACCCACTGGCCGGTCCTCCGGGAGCAAGTCCTGCCTTTTCTCCTCCTGTAAAGATGCTCAGCCCCCGGAGCCCTGATGCAGGGACAGTGCTGGCCTGTCCTGAACTGTCGCTGTGAGTCTGGTCTGACCACGTTAGTGAGTCTGTGGTTTTTTTTGTTTTTGTTTTTGTTTTTGTTTTGAGTTTGTGTTTTTGATCGTTCAATAACTAACTGGTTGGCCCTCTAGATCAGGGGTCCTCCGCCATCCTCACGCCAAGACCCTTTCATACAGGTTCTCATGCTGTGGTGACCCCCAACCATACAATTATTTTCATTGCTACTTCATCACTGTCATTTTGCTACTGTAATGAATCGTCATGCAAGTATCTGATAATGCAGGATGTGTTTTGCATGGTTACAAATTGTACATCATTAAAGCACAGTGATGAATCACAAAACAACATGTAATCAGATACTGTGAAATATTTATGTGTTTTTCCGGCAGTCTTAGGCGACCCCTGTGAAAGGGTCGTTTGACACCCCCCAAGGGGTCGCGACCCACAGGTTGAGAACCGTGGCGGCCGTAGAGTGGTTCATGGATTGCTCTAGGTTAAAACTCTAAGCTCAGTGACATCGAGTCCATGCTGACTCATAGCAACCGTACAGGACAGGGTAGAACTGCCCCTGTAAGTTTCCAAGACTGTAGCTCTTTTCTTTATAATTCATTTTATTGGGGGCTCTTATCACAATCCCTATATCCATCGTGTCAAGCACATTTGTACATATGTTGCCATCATCATGTTCAAAACATTTTCTTTCTACTTGAGCCCTTGGGATCAGCTCATTTTTTCCCTCCCTCCCTCCCCCATGTCCCCTTGATAATTTATAAATTATTATTATTATTTCATTGCTAACACTGAGCGATGTCTCCCTTCACCCACTCTTCTGTTGTCCATCCCCCTGGGAAGGGGTTATATGTAGATCATTGTGATCAGTTCCCCTTCTGTCCCCCCACTTTCCCTTTACCCTCCTGGTATCTCTATTGTCATTATTGGTCCTGAGGGGTTTATCTGTCCTGGATGCCCTGTGTCGCAAGCTTTTATCTGTACCCGGGTACATGCTCTGGTCTAGCTGGATTTGTCAGGTAGAATTGAGGTCAAGATGGTGGGAGCTGGGGGAGGAAGCATTAAAGAACTGGAGGAAAGTTGTGTGTTTCATCGGTGCTATACTGCACCCTGACTGGCTCATCTCTTCCTTGTGACCCTCTGTAAGGGGATGTCCAATTGTCTACAGATGGACTTTGGGTCTCCACTCCGCCTTCCCCCTCATTCATAACTCTTGATGGGAGTAAAAAGCCCGTCTGTCTCTGGCCGAGCTGCTGGGTGGTTTGAACAGCCAACCTTGCAGTTCACAACCCAATCTGTAACCGCTGTGCCACCGGGCCTCCAGGTGCAAGAAAGGTCCGGTGAATGATTTCTGAGCAAAACCCACCATTGACTACCCTTCAGGGTCCAGTTCTGCCCTGAAACTCTAGGGGGCGCCATGGATTGGTGTTGGCGCCATGGCAACGGGTGAAGGCTTGCGGGCAGGTACCTGGCCTTCCTCCCCAGCCCTCAGAGCAGAGCATTCTGGGGGCGGTGATCCCTAGACGGACTACCTGCCAGTCCCTCTCCACAGGCGACAGTTCAGAAGAGGATCTTGTTCTTCGTGGGGCTCTGGTGACCCCTGTGGGTCCCAAACCCAAAGGTCAGGTGGGAACCCACCAGCTGCTCCTCAGGAGAGAGATGAGGCTGTGGCTTCCGGAAAGATGGCTGCCTTGGAAACCTTAGGGGGCAGTCTGAATTCCGTCCCACAGGGGTCCCCATGGGTTGGATCCTGAACAACCCCCCTGAAGAGAGTTGAGCCTCCTGCCCTGCTCCCCATCCACCCTGACATAGCCAGAACGGCACCCTCTTGTTGTTTGGGGGGACTAACTATCACGTGGATATTCAATGCTCATAGAAGCAGCACTCTAGAGATCAGACAGTGAGTTGCCCTGGGCACATCTGCCGCCTGAGACCTCTTTGGAGTGTTGAGCAAAGGTGTCACTTCAAGGACGAAGGTGGCCTGCCCCAAGCCAGTCTTTTGGTTCACCTCCTCTGTGTGTGAGAGGTGGACAGCGGGTAAGGGAGACTGAAGAAGAATCGTGTCTTTGAATGACTATTGACAGGACCACGGGCCACTGGAAGCACGCACCAACCTGTGTGGGGAGGTTGTGGCCAGCACGCTCCTTCGAGGCAAGGATGGCGAGGCTTCGACTCATGTGCTTTGGACATGTTGTCCGGAGAGACCGTTCCCTGGAGAAGAGGGATGGCCGACAAAGAGGAATGCTTTTGACCAGATGGGTGGACACAGCGGCTACAGCAGCGGGCTGAAACTGAACTATGATTGTGAGGCTGGCGCGGGACTGAGCCGTGCTGTTGGACACAGTGTATCGGAGTTGGAACGCCTTGATGGTGGCTGAGGACACTGCATGTGCGTGTGTGTGTGTGTGTGTGTGTGTGTGTGTGTGTGTGTGTGTGTGTCTTCAGCGGAGTCCTGGTGACTGGCGGGTTAAATAGGATGGTGACACAGCGTCTTACACACTATGGACCTGTCTTCAGGAGAGACCAGTCCCTGGAGCTGGATGTCATGCTGGGTAAAGTGGACCGGCACAGTGGACACACAGTGCACTCCAGCGGAATGACAGTTGTAAGGATGACACAGGCCCCCACGTGTTGTATACGGGGTGCCATGAGGGGGTCTCCCGGCTGCAGGGCAGAATCCCAAAGCTTTCCAGTCAAGCCTGACGTGACCATCGCCAACCCAGAGGGAAGAGTGGAGCTGCGCTTTGCCCTCCCCACCCCCTCGGTTCTCAAGGCTGGAAATCTCATAAGGATGCCAACGGCCGCCTCTTCCTCTCGTGGAGTGCCAACCTTTCTGTTAGTTTGTTGCGCTGCCTTAACCTTTGTGCTTCTGTATAAAGATCGGTTAAGTATTCTGCATCGAAATGTTTGATGTCCAAAGAAGGGAGCACACTGAGACGGCCCTTCAGGGGGCGCTGGGCCCAGGCCTCCACCTGCCCGCACACACCTGGCTCCTTCCCCTTGAGCGCCCTGGGTTTCCGAGGCTGTGAGAGCGAGGAGGTGACCTGCTTCCGTAAAAGGTGACAGCCTCAGTGGCCTCCAGGGTCACGGTGATACAGAATGGACAGGCAGCGTCCACGGGCTGGGTTCGTCTTCACGGGAGGCTTGTCTTCCTCCAGTGTGTGTGGGGGGTGAGGGGTGGGGGTGGCGGGGAGGAGACTAGCAGGTAGAACGAAACCGCTAGCCTTTGGGTTTGCAGACAAGTGCTTAACAGCGGCACCACCAGGTGTTCTCCCACAGGGGGGAGGGGCGCGTGGTGTGGTTGCTCTGAATTGACTCTGTCCTTGAAACACGGAGGCCATGGGACATACTCTCGATGTGAACTATGTTTCTCCGCGTGCGAGTCGCTATGGCAATCAGTGTCCCCCGTTCATGCCCTTCCATCAAGATCTAACACCCTCGGTCCCCTCTTACATGCTGGTTTTTGCCATATGGAAGGTCTATTGAATCAGCAAGGGATACTGGCGCTCTAACGCAAGGTCAGCAGTTCAGAACCACCAGCTGCTTTTCCGGAGAAAGACGAGGCTTTCTACTCCCGTCAGGAGTTAGAGTCTCGGAAACCCACAGCGGGTGGTTCTGAATAGGAACTGACTCGATGGCAGAAAGTCTGCTTTGCTTTGGTTTGTTTTCGTTTTTATTTTTAATTTTGTGAAGTCATTTTATTGGGGGCTCTTAGAGCTCTTATCACATCCATCCATCTATCCATTGTGTCAGCACATTTGTACATATGCTGCCATCATTTTAAAAATATTTTCTTTCTACTTGAGCCCTCATGAACCCTTGATAATTTATAAATCATTTTTAAAACATTTTTTTGCCCCACTCTGTTCTTGCCCTGTGTCTCAGGCGTGTCTCTTACTGGCAGCGTATTGAAGTATGTGGCTCCCCAACACACCCGCTGCTCCCTGCCGGGTCCTGGCTGGTTGCTTTAGCTACTTGTTTGTTCGTGCGATAGGGATGAATGTGCTGCTGCCAGGTGGGGACGACCATCCCAAGCCAGGGACATCGGGCACGGAGCCTCCTCTCATGGCCCTCTCCCCGCCTGCAGGTGATCACTCGCGATGGCTGAAGCTCACCAAGCGGTGGCCTTCCAGTTCACCGTCACCCCTGATGGCATCGACCTCCGGCTGAGCCACGAGGCCCTGAAGCAGATATACCTCTCGGGGCTGCACTCATGGAAGAAGAAGTTCATCCGATTCAAGGTGTGCACCTCTCTGTTCCAGTCCGTGTGGTGGATAGTCAGAGGCCTTGGGGTGTTGGGGTGTGTGTGTGTGAGATTGCCCAGCTGCTCCCTGGGAAGTTGGGGGGTTCAAGTCCACTTGGAGGCCCCTCAGAGCCCTTCAAAGCCCCATGGAGCTGACAGCTCTGCTCCGAGACACCCAGGGCCGCCGTGATGGCTGGGCGGCCATGGTCCTACTTTTTCAAAAATATTTTTATTGGCGTGTACTTCACATGTCATTTATAATCGACATGGTTGCTGGGAGAGTTGAGCAGTCATCACCACGGCCAGTTTCAGTATTCTTCTCTCTCATACTCAGTGTTGCTAGCTCCCTGTTTCTCCCCGACCCGCCCTGCCATGCCCCTCAAGAAAACTCACAAAACTCCCAGCCATCAAGTCAGTGCTGACTCAGCAACCCTGCAGGACAGAGTGGAACTGCCCCCGTGGGCTTCCGAGACCATCACTATTTATGGGAACAGACAGCCTCCTCTTTCTCCTGAGGAGCAGCTGGTGGTTTCAAACTGCTGACCTTGGGGTTAGCAGCCCCACACAATAACCCACTATGCCACCAGCCTTCCTGGTGCCAGGCCGCTGGGTAATTAATTACTGATCCAGTGACTGTCTCCGTACGTTTGCCTTTTAAGTCATAATAATAATAGTAATTTCAGCATCTGAGAATGGTCTTCTGGATGCTTGCCGGCTAAGTATTTCAGAGTTCTACCTACAACAAGCCCCTCATTTCTATAAGGGGTGTGAGACAGTCCATGGGAAAACGGAGTTGTAAGATCATGGGATGTCCCACGTCCCTGGGAAGCCCCCTCCGGTTTCCGTGGTACCCAAGGTATGTGAGGCACTTTCAGGTGTGTTGGCTCCATGAACTGTGGAAGTACTCCTGGAGGGGAGTGGGGAGGGAGTGGGCCAGGTGTCCGAGGGTAAGTCGAAGGCAGGGAAGAGACCCAGCGCCCCTCACATCTTGTCCAGAAGAGGACTTCCCCTTGCAGCTTCAGCCCATGAAAACTCAGATACGATTGAAGGCCATCGCAGTCCAGCCCCGCTTAGAGCACAGACCCC
>NW_022111317.1:2601069-2610469 GCF_000313985.2 Echinops telfairi
GTGGGGGCGTTGCTCATGCCGTGCACTTGCTTTCAGAATGGGATCATCACCGGCGTGTACCCGGCCAGCCCCTCCAGCTGGCTTATCGTCGTGGTGGGCGTGATGTCGACCATGTACGCCAAGATCGACCCTTCTCTGGGCATCATCGCCAGGATCAACCGGACCCTGGACACGACGTGAGTCCGCCTGCCCCGCCCCGGGAGCCCTAGGCGCCGTATCCCAGCCCTTGGTACCCCTTTGCTCATGCTCTGACTGCGAGACTGTGGGGGACCAGCCTGCACAGCCGAATGGGTCCAAGGGGAGGTTGTGTAATTAAGGGGTAAGTTAAAGAGACACCAGACAAGATAAAGCATGCAAGGGCTCATCTCTGAGATTGCTTCAGGGACTAGGTCCAAGCAGAGAGAGAGTTTAATGTATTCTTGCAAGCCTATGTAATCTTGGCCAAGCTTATATAATCCTGGCACCCAGGCCACAGTAAGCACATACATATGTACCAGGAAGAGGCTATACAAGAGGCATGCAACGTAATAGGAGGGGGACATGCTAGGGGTGTACATGCAATAGGAAGGGGAGGCCACATGCAACAGGAAGGCATATAATCTATGATCCTTATCAGAAGGGAGTGGGCCCTCCTTAGGGTGGGACAGACAATAGGGCAGCAGTTCTCAACCTGTGGGTTGCCTGTGCGACCCCTTTGGGGGTCGAGCAATCCTTCCACAGGGGTCGCCCAATTCATAACAGTAGCAAAATGACAGTTATGAAGTAACAATGAAAATAATTTTATGGTTGGGGGCTCACCACAACATGAGGAACTGTATGAAAGGGTCGGGGCATTAGGAAGGCTGATTACCACTGCGATAGGGTCTGATTGCCTTAGATGGCAGATGGCCTTCAAGCAATTGACCATCAAGCATACATAGTAGTAGCCATGTGCTTGCAAGTCGCACCTTAAAATTGGCATTAATTTTAGAATGATGATGGCAACAGATGTGCAAATGTGCTTGACACAATGGATGGATGGATGGATTGTGATGAGTAGACGTATCTCCAACCCACGAATGTGAAGGCTCCCTCCATGGGAGTCCTGGCCTCCCAGACTCCTTAAAGTATGGATGTTGAGAGTTTGTCCCAATACATTCTGTTTCCCACATGGGACCTACCGTTGTGGGTTGTGGGCATGTCTGTGGGCTGTCCTTGGATGGCTGTCACCACCCCCGAAGCCTTGGTGCCAGAGTGGTTATGCACTGGGCAGTTCAAACCCCCCAGCCTTTCTGAGGGAGAAAGACAAGGCTTTCTACTCCTGTAAAGGGTTACAGTCTTGGAAACCGACAGGGGCAGTTCTAGCCTGTCCTGTAGGGTTGCAACGAATCAGAATCAGGTGTGTGTGTGTGTGTGTGTGTGTGTGTGTGTGTGTGTGTGTGTGTGAGAGAGAGAGAGAGAGAGAGAGACCACGCCCTGGGAATTGCATTGTCTTCATCTGAAGCCCCAAACCCTGGTGACCTTCCCTGGGAGCTCGTTCCTGACAAGGCTATGCCTGCTCCGACTGAGTTTGTTGTGTGCCCTCAAGAGCATGTCCTGCATGGGAGGCTCTGAGATGACCTCAGTCTCTAGATCCATCCAGTGGTGGATTGTCCCCCCACCCCCACCCCGGGAACTCTTTCACCCAGAAGGGAGCCCTGGTGGTGTACTGGTTACACATGGGGCTGCTAACCACCAGGTCTTTAGTTCAAAACCACCAGTTGCTCCTCTGGAGAAGGATGCGACGTTCTATTCCCATGTAAACAGTTTGGCTGTAAAGAGTGACAGGATGCGGCCAGCACCTGCTAGCAGCGTCTCAGGCAGAGAAGGTGGCAGGTCCGGCCATCCCTCGTCGTCCTGGTGGTGGTGGTGGTGGTGGGAGAAGGCTCCTTTCCAGAATGTCTCCAGATGCCAAACTCCCAGACGCTCAGCTCTCTTACACGAAGGGCGCAGTATGTGCATATACAGGGAGCCCTGGTGGCGGAGTGGTTGGCTACTTACTGAGTGCTAACCTCAAAATTACCAGATCACAGCCACTAATTGCTCCTTGGGAGAAAGACGAGGCTGTCTACTCCCATAAAGAGTCCCATCTCAGAAACCCACAGGGGCAGTTCTACCCTGTCTTACAGGGTTGCTGTGAGCCGGCATCGACTGGATGGCATGGGAGTGACTGGGGAGGCCCCTGAGAGTACTCTTCTGCCAAGAGATGGCTCTGTTACTAAATCGTACTCCCTGGGGGGTGGGGGGGGAGATCAGCCCCCCACAACTAATTGTGGGTTCGATAGGCAAAATTGTACGGTTAAGATATATAAAGATTATCGTAAAGTCATAGAGAGAATGAGAGATTGGAATAATGGAGTCAGACACATTTCATGGAGACATGCTCACCTCCTGGATGGCCGTGATCTTACCAGCCAGGTCCGTGCACAGCGTGGGCCGAGAGCAGGAGAGAGCAGGAGCAAGGTGGGCCAGAGACTCTGTTTATTGCTAACCAAGGCTTATATCTACTTCGAGGGTGTGCATACAGGTAACCACACACGTCACAGGAAGGGGCTGTACAATAGGCAATACAAGCAATAGGAGGGGGGTATGCAATAGGAATAAGTGTGACAGGAAGGGGATGAGCTAGGGGTGTGCACATGATAGGAAGGGGGAGGGACTAGAGGTATATATATGACAAGATGGGTGGACCCTAGATTCATGATGGTGGCCTAACCTTGGTCACTCTTGAGCAGGCTTGACCTCCCTGGGCTCTCCTTCAGGGAAACAATCGACTACTATCATCATCAGAAGGGAGTGGGCCATACTTGTTGTGGGATAAACAGTGGTGTCTGCTTGCTCCAGATGGCTGATAACCCTGAGGGAGAATAACCCCTGACCTACTTCTGTTGACCTCGAAGTGTATAGTCATTCGCCACATGTAGCAAGCCGCTAAGTTTGGCATATATATGGGGAGACAACTTGGGAGAAATCTTTGTTTCCCACACCTGTGGTGCACGGGTGGGGGCTGCTGCGGCTCATGGCCTGTGCATCAATGCCCCTTCAGGGTGGCCCTGTGTGATCCCAAGCAGAACACCCCCCACCCCCCGCCCAGACACGCACCAGAGTCTAGAAGCAGCTTGCCCGGCTTTTCTTCTGAGGAGCCTGGGGGTGGGTTCGAACAGCCAGCCTCTGGCTCCTCATTCCGCATTGTCAGATGCTTTGTTTTTGGTGAAGCCACTGGGATTGCCTAGAGCTGCATCTGCTGGGTCTTCCCCATTCCCCCCACGCCCCCAGCACCTCCTGGTTCCAGGTCTTCAGGGAGGATGCTTGACCCGAGGTGCCTGTTGGGTCAGCTGTTCTTGGACTATCTCTGGTGAATGCCCACCCCACCCCCAGCTGTGGGGCATCCTGGCGCTTGGGGGTGGATGGGGTGGGGGGGGTTCGGTGCCCAATGACCTCGCTCAGGGTGGCCCCGTAGTGCCCAGGAGGAGACATGCAGGTAGCTGGCCGGCTCTTGCCCAAGATGGCGGGGAGAGGAGACACTAACCTCAGTCTGAAGACTGGATTCAAACTACCGCTGCCTCCTCCTTGGGGACCGTCCCGAGAGACCCCCGTGGGGACACACTACCGAGTTGCTGTCAAGGGTCCCCAGGAGATGGTGGGCCGACCGTTGGCTTGTCTGCATCCATCACCCTCGTGAGCATTTTTAACTTCTCGCTTGAACACGCCATGGCTCTCAGCAGTGCGCGTGGCTCGCGTTGTTGCTGGAGTCCACATGTGAACGTGAGCTTCATGGCCCTCTGGTGTGACTGCACCCCGGGGTTCGCCAGGCCTTTCTTCCGAGGCACCTGTGGGCAGGCTCGAGCCACTCCCTTGTTGGTTAGCCTAGGATGCTCACCCACACGTGCCCCCCGGAGCCTCCTTGGTCTGTGGCTCTGAAAATCCAAACTGGTGTCACTGAGTCGATGCCGACTCGCAGCGACCCTGGAAGACCCTATCAGAACTGCCCCGTGGGTTTCTGAGACGGGGACTCTGTACGGAGTAGGAAGCTCCTTCCTTCTCCTACTGAGCAGCTAGTGGTTTCAAACTGCTGACCTCGCGGATCTCAGCCCAACGAGTAACCACTGTGCCTCGAGGGCTCCGGCTTCGGTCGTGAGGCTGTGTCTGTGGGGCTGGAGTCAGCCGGGAAAGACGTGACCCCGGGGGCCCTGCTGGGGTGGGCTCAGACTTCATGCGGGGATTGCCTCCAGGCCAGACGGGGACTGACTTCCAGATCTCTGCCAGGGACCCCCATCTCTCAGGCTGGCATGGTCGAAAAGCAAAAGGAAGAGAAACAGCCCAGAAATGTCCTTCATTTTCCTGGACTCCTGCCTGGACCTGGACTCCTGTGGGTCCCTGGTCTGGCTGGGCCCGGGGAGAGGCCTCCACATGGGCGCTGTCAGTTTATTATATATATCCACACAAAAAACCATAAACTCACTGCCATTGAGTCGATGCTGACTCATAGTGACACCCCCCCATGGGTTTCTAAAACTGTAGCTGTTTCTGGGAATAGGAAGCCCAGTGTTTCTCCCTTGGAGCTGCTGGTGGTTTTGAACTGCCGACCATGCAGATCTCGGCCCAACATACCACCAGGACTCCTCATATATATAATGTATCTATCCCTCCATCCATCCATCCATCTATCCCACCATCCACCCTTCCCTTCATCCACCCATCCCTTCATCCATCTATCCATCCATCCATCCATCTATCCATCCCTCCATCCATCCATCCATCCATCTACCCACCCATCCCTTCATCCCACCATCCACCCTTCCCTTCATCTACCCATCCCTTCATCCATTTATCCCTCCCTCCACCCATCCATCCATCCATCCCTCCATCCATCTATTCATCCATCCCTCCATCCATCTATCCATCCATCCATCCATTCATCCATCCCTCCCTCCCTCCATCCATCCATCCATCCGCCCATCCATCCATCCCACCATCCACCCTTCCCTTCATCCACCCATCCCTCCATCCATTTATCCCTCCTTTCCTCCCTCCCTCCCTCCATCCATCCATCCATCCACCCATAGGAGGAAGACCCGGTGATGGGCTTCCTTACATATCACATCCTGGAGTACCCTATGGGACAGGGCAGTTCAACTCTTGACACACAGGATCCCTCTAAACCCAGCAGATGCACACGTGTGTGTACATGTGTGCATGTGTGCACGCACATACATGTACACACAGACAAAGAAGCTTCTGGAAGTGTGTGCAAAAGTTCCGTTACCTTTCAGCTCCCTGTTCTACACACTACGGAGGCCTCTCCCTTGTATAGTCTCAGATCCCGACAGCACCGTGTGTTTGCCTAAGCTGAGCACCACTCTGCTTGGTGGGCACCGGGGAAGTGTGCCGTTTCCTTAAGTGCGAGGTGTGGCGCAGGTAGATGATCCAGAAGAGCGCTGCTTCAATGCAGACGGTTGCCCTTGGACGGCGTCCTTAGACATGAAGCTGGGTCTGCAGACCTCGGCGAAGTTAGGACCAGGTGCTAGAGGTTGTAGGAAGGTGCTCAGTTTTCACACAGGTAGGTTCCCTGGAGTGCTAGCTCTGAAGACACCCACTTCTTCGCTTCTTTACCATGTAAGTGTTATCAGTTTGGTGGATGGTGGGCAAAGACGGGATGGTCCACTCCCGTCCAGAGTGACGTCTCGGAAGCCCACAGGGGTGGTTCTCCCCCATCCTGTAGGGCGGCTGCTGACGGCGATGCGTTTGGTTTTAGTTGTTTAATTTAAAAAAAAAGGTGTTTTCCCCCCACGTTCCCACGTGTTTTCCTCAACCCTGTAAATCCACATCCTCCTCGTGATGCGAGAGGTTTCAGTGATTCCCATGCGAGGAGGCTGCTTTTCCCCCAAGGGATTCCGAGATCCGTGGGGATGTGTGGGAGCAAGCGTGCACACAAGCGGGTCAGCAGATGCCCCGTGTGGTCACATTGCCCTCAGGGCTTGGTCCCACCTCAGGCTGGCAGCCTCACGAGGGCCCCCTTTGCCTGTCACTCTCCCCGCTCCCGGGCACAGAGGAGCCTTGGTGAACTTCAAGGCTCCCCAGAGCCTGAGGGCACAGGAAGTTGCCCGAGACTCTTTGGAGAGGTGAGCTCCCACCAGGTGAGGACTCGCTGTGTGGTGGGCGAGGCGTAACTCCCACGTGGGGTACAGAGGCTGCTCCCTGCCCGTCTGGCGGCCTGAGTCGGCTCTGACTCCACGGCGTCTTTTCTCCCTCGTCTGCATCGGTCTGGAAGCTCGGCGGACACGTGTGGGGCACACTGACGGTCAGGAGGCTGGGGTGGCGGGGTTCGGTCCAGCCTCACAGCGCTGAGCCTCCATCCGCTGCGGCCACCCTGTGTTGCCCACACTAACCTGTGCACTCCCGTCTCCTTCTGCCCCGGCAGGGACTACATGTCCAGCCAGACGAAGAACGTGGTCAGCGGTGTCCTCTTCGGCACGGGCCTGTGGGTGGCGCTGATCTTCACCATGCGCTACTCCCTGAAGGTGCTGCTCTCCTACCACGGCTGGATGTTCGCCCAGCACGGCAACATGAGCCGAGCCACCAAGATCTGGATGGTAACTGCGCGCCCACCCACCACCCACCCACCCAGCCAGTGGGACGCTTGTGTTGATGTTTTCTGCTCTTGACACACGGCGTGGGGACTGGGTACCACCCTTGCTCGCCCGAGGGCCCGGACTTACCACGGTGCCCCGTGGGCGCCCTCTAGGACTGCTTCTTTCAGGGCGTTAGAACGTGCTGAGCATTTAATGTTCCTGCCTGCCGCTTGATAGCGTAGAACGGGAGGAGCCTTCTCTGCAGGGCCCAGAATCCTACAAAAGCTGCCACCCTGTGGTCACTTTCAGACTGATGCATAGCCAGCCATCCCTCCACTGGCCCTGCCGGCTGGGATGCCCGTAAACCACAGCTTGCCTCTGCCGTGGTCTGACGCTGAGCCTCCATGCCGCCTGTTCAGAGTGAATCGCTTGGTCACGCCTGTGATGTTTGCCCGCGTTCCGGCGTGTGCAGGGTTTTATGGGATCCCCGGTGGCATAGTGGTTACACGGCGGCTTGATAACCGTGATGTCAGCAGTCCTGCCCGCCCTGTAGGCTCGCTGTGAGTTGGCATCGACTGACGGCAGTGAGTTTGGTTTTGAGCTTTTCAAGGGCTTTACGCGCTGAGGTTTTTGGACACACACCATCAAGATGGAAGCTGAGGCTGGGTCCCTAAGCCTCCGTCTTGGGTGCTCTGGCTTGGTATGTCCCCCTGGGCTGTGACAGGTGTCTGTCCCTCACCTGGCCGTTTATAGCCCTGTCTGGAGCCTTCCCCGAGTGACTCAGGGCCAAGCCGGCTCCAGGTGCACGTGCTGTGGTGGCTGGTGGCCTCTGTGACAGACTGCAGGGGAAGCGGGAGAGCTGGCGGGAAGGGCAGGTGGAGAACCGGCCCTGGGACGCCCGGGGCCGCAGCGCTGCAGACGTTACAAAGGCCTCGTTGGGGCGCATTGGGCCGTCTCCGTCGGGCTCTCTTATATTAGCCTGGTTGAGAATGGTCATGACCAGGAGCCCTGGTGGCACAGTGGTTATGCTGGGCTGATGGCTGCAAGGTCAGCAGTTGGAAACCACCAGCCGCTCCCCTGGAGAATCACAGTCTTGGAACCTCACAGGGGACAGTTCTACCTTGGCAGTGAGTTTTGTTTTTTGGTTTGAACCGTAACCAGAAAAGGCCCTGCTGGCGCAACGGTTAAAGCCTTCGGCTCCCAGTCTTAGAAGGTGGGCGGCTTTGCACCAGAAGCTCCAAGGGAGAAAGAGGAGGCCTCCTTCCCCCGTGAAGATGCATACTGCCCCCAGGGGGCAGTTCCACTCTGTCCTTTGAGGCTGCTAGGCGTCCAGGGCTAGTGGGCCCGGGGACGGGTCACAGGCAGAAAGGTTTTCTTGAAAGTGCTCCTCTCACGGCGGATTCCACGGGAGTCTGAGGGGCAGTGTTTCGGTTCTCGTCTGAGGGGGGCTTTCTGAGCCCCCTGTGCTGTTCCCACTCTCGCCAACCGGGGCGTGGCACCATTGCGGCCCCCCCTGACAGCCTCGGGGGCTCATGGGAGACTCCCCTGTTCCAGGCCAGTTTCCTGCTACCGCTTAGCGTCTGATTTCCAGAGAAACGGAATGGCTGTCGGAGGGCGTTCCCACACTCTAAACCAGTGGTTCTCCATCTTCCTCAAGCCGCGCCCCTTTCACACAGGTCCTCAGGTGGCGGTGACCCCCAACCATAAAATTATTTTCGTCGCTACTTCATCACTGTCATTTTGCTGCTGTGATGAATCGGGCGGCCCCTGTGAAAGGGTCATTCGACCCCCCAGACCCACAGGTTGAGAACCGCTGCTTTAAACCAACGTGACAAATGTGCCCTCAGGCGGCCTCTGTGCCACTGTGGGTGGAGCCCCACAGCTCCTGAGCTCCAAACATCACCCGTGCTTTCTCTCCACCTCCCTGCACGGTGGGCTCTAGAACTTTCTTTAGAGGCTGGATGGCTTTACAGCAGCCAGTTACTGCTGAGAACCATCCACCTCAAGTAGCAGGGAGAGTAGGCTTGACACTGGGCTTAGGGACAACAGGACTTTCTACAAGACAGCTCGATCTCCAGGCTGCTCAGCGGCCTGTACTCTCACGCCGAACCCTAGGGCAGGGGGGCGCAGTGCTACTGTGATTTGACACTGCCAGGGAGAGGCGCCAGGCCCGGAAACCCTGCTAGCATACCTTCATCCTACACTCCGCGCAGACACGCAGGCTTTTTCAGCGTGGGTTTTTTTGCAGGCTGCATGTCTTTTGCTAGAGCCTGAGTGTGAGGGCGGAAGTGGAGCTGAGGGGCACTGAATTGCTACAAACAGTCTGCAAACCCTTGCCCAGGGGTCTCCGTTGAGAAGGGCAGCCCTGGGGGTGTAGTAGTTGTGTGTCAGGCTGAGAACCACCAGGTCGGCAGTTCAAAGCTACCAGCCGCTCCTCGGGAGGAAGACAAAGCTTCTCTCCTCTCCTAAAGATGGGCCGTCTCGGGAACCCATAGGGGCAGGTCTACCCTGCCCCACATGGTCACCGAGGGTCGGAAAGGGTCGGAAGGGCGTGGGGCGAGTGACCACGCGCCACCGATGTAACAGGCAACCCCACGGGGTCTTGCCGTGCTGCTCAGGTTTAAAGGGTGTCTCTGCCGAGGGTGTTGGGTTTGTGTTGCTGTGGAGGGATACTTTGGAAGAGGGTGTCGGTGAGGGCCGCAAACACGAAGAGGGTAGTCAGTCCAGGTCGACCTGGAGAAAGTCTCCTTGTGTCCCCAGTTAAAAAGACGACTGTTTCCATCGCAGCTCTGTGGGTGTCAGGAACCCGC
>NW_022111317.1:2612125-2613416 GCF_000313985.2 Echinops telfairi
CCAGAAAGTCGGTTTCACTCATGAAAACATTACTTCAGTCACCAATACAAACGTAGTCAAAAAGCTCTTAGAAAGTCAGCATGGAATGTAAAGACAGGTAATGCCGCGGACATGGTCACAACGACCCACCCAAGCGACCTTCAGATACGTCCACCCAGAATCTCAAATGCTGAATCAGGTTAAGTAGCGTAAGCTGTGTATAAATAGATCCGTTTCATTTATAACTTAATAGTGTATAACAATGCTCTATGGTCACATTGACGTGTCCGTTTGACACGTGTCCATAGAGATAGACATACAAGAAATGTCCTTAAACTTAGTGGTCGGCAGCCCACAAGGAGGGAGAAGCCGTGTGTGTGTGTGTGTGTGTGTACGCACACATGCGTGCATATGTATGTTGATGTATGTATTTGTTTTCACTGCAGGGAAATACACATAGAATTGGCCACTTTAGCCTTTTTGCCGTGGACAGCTGAGTGGCACCAAGTTCAGCCACAATGTGCTGCCATCCCCACTATTTCTAGAACTTTCCACCCCCCAAATGGAAGCCCTTAAGCAACAACTCCTGTCCCCACTCTCCTGCCCATCCCCTGCGTCTGCCTGTTGTTGGCTTTTTCCAGGGAGTACGCTGCACCCCTGGGTCCCTCCAGCCCGGCCAGGCCTTCTGTTCTACCAAGCACAATGTCCTTCTCCAGGGACTGCCCCTCCTTCCGGGCCTGCCCCTCTGAGTGCCCAACTGGACACCCCTCACACCCTGCCCGCACCCCTGCCCACCTCCCCTCTGCACCCTGCCCACCCTCGCAGGTGCTGTGGCTTAGAGGGGCCCAGACCCTCCATTCGAGGGGCACTGTGCAAAGAAGGCACGGTGGAGTGTTCTCGGGAACCCAGGGTTGATCAGAGGCTCTAGAATTTTCCTTGGTGATTGTTGGGGGGCTGCCGGGTTTGGGGAGCGGGGGATAGAGACGTTTGATGGCGTATTCTTCACACGTCAGAGTGCAGGCACTTGTCTGAGGGTCGACCAGAGCCAGCCGGGGACGACGGCGGGGGCTCTCTTCCCTCCGCTGACGTTCCTGGGTCACAGGAAAGGGCTCGGTGGGTCCCCTGAGATAACGGTGCGCGTCTGCTCACTTGGCGTTTTCTCCCCCGTCACCCAGTACCTGGAGTCGGTGAGGCCTCTCATGAAGGAGGGGGACTTCGCACGCATGACGGAGCTGGCCCAGGACTTCGCTGTCAACCTCGGGCCCAAGCTGCAGTGGTACCTGAAGCTCAAGTCCTGGTGGGCCACAAATTA
>NW_022111317.1:2613957-2615731 GCF_000313985.2 Echinops telfairi
GTGCACGATTGTTCTCATCGTTGAGCCTGGCAACGCAGCCACGGTGTCTGTCCATCTCGTGGGGGGCCTTCCTCTTTTTTGCTGCCCCTCTGCTTGACCGAGCATGATGTCCCTCTCAGGGACTCGTCTCTCCGGACCATATGTCTAAAGGTTGTGAGAGAAAGTGCCACCCTTGCCTCAAGGGAGCACTCTGGCCTTGCTCCTTCCGAGACAGACTGGTGCGTCCTTTGCCGTCCATGGTGCTTTCTACGTTCTTCCCCGGCACCAGAGTTCAAACGCTTCCAGTTTTCTTCCGTCTTCTTGTCCACCGTCCCACTTCCACATACCTACGAGGGGCTTGAAGACCCCCTGGCTCGGTGGCAGGGGGTCCCTCTGCCCCTGCTGTAATTGGCTGGGCCCTTGGTTCTGGTTGAGAGGGTTCTGAAGCGCAGCAGAAGGAAGCGCTGCCTGGTTCCCGTCCCGCACTCACAGCTGCTGGTCCGAGTCTAGTCTCGCCGAGTCCCGATCCACTGCTCTGCTGCTGGGCATCTAAGTGGCGTCCTTCTTGCCCCTGTTGTGAGTGGTGCTGCGGTGGACATACCCCCACACCTGGCAGCAGACTGCCAGGCCTGCCTTCTGCGGCACTGCTGGGCAGCTTCCACGCTCCCCCACCTCTCGGTATCAGATGCAAACTGCCGGAGGCACCCAGGGACCGCCTCACGCCTCCGGTGCAAAGCCCCTCGAGCCTGTCCCCACACAGCCCACCCTGCCGCCCGGGCCTTCTCAGCCGCCCTCTCTCTCCTCTCTGCCCCGCAGGTGAGCGACTGGTGGGAGGAGTACATCTACCTGCGAGGACGTGGACCGCTGATGGTCAACAGCAACTACTACGCCATGGTGAGTCAGGGCCCTGGTTTGCGGTGTGGTGTCTTCCAGAACATCCCCTCAGGGCCAGGCTCTCCCTGGCTGTGTTCCCTCACCCTCAGGCAGCAGAGCCCAGGGATCTCTCTCCTGGCCCGGAGCCCCGTGGGCTCCTCATGGTGTTGATGAAATAGCTCGAGGCATAAAAGAAACAAGAAATAGCTCGCCCCCAAGGGCTGCGAGGCACGTGGGCTCTGGAAACGTGCTCCCGGCCAGCTGGCAGTCCCCGGCGGCCGGTGGGTGCCTGCCTTCCCGAAGTCCGAATGTAACCCGATCTCGTCCATCGCCCTGGCATGGGGGCACACGTGTGGCTTCCCCAGGGAGCCTTGTGTCAGAGGATTGGCCGGGGTTTGCTGCTGGCCACGTGCGGGGCTTTCCCACTGGGCTCAGACCGCATGCTGGAGTTGGTGTTCCTGTGCTTTGGTCCTGCTGATCTTTCCAAAGGTTCACCTGTGGCTGGAGAACGGAAGCTTCAGGTGGAAGACCCTTCGGCGAGGCTCCCAGGCCTGTCCGTCCCTGGCGAATCTCCTCTCTCCAGCCCTTTCTCTCTGGTCGTCCTTCGTTTCTCTGGTGGCAACACAGATCCGCACTGGGCTGCTAGCCACAGGCCAGCAGTTCAAAACTACCAGGCGCTCTGAGGGAGAAAGATGAGGCGTTCTACTCCTGTGAAGAGTCTCAGTCTTGGAAGCCCACGGGGGCAGTTCTACCCCGTCCTCTCAGCCCGCTATGGGGCGGAATTGACCCTGGGGCACGGGATTGGTTTCGTTCTTGTGTGGACGTTTTCTTTCCCCTTTGTCCTTCCCCCTTCCGTTGACCAGACGTGGAGGATGATGGTCAATGCGATGTAAGGACAGCTCTGGCGTGTGCCCTTTCCCCT
>NW_022111317.1:2616731-2617794 GCF_000313985.2 Echinops telfairi
GTCTCCCTCAGCCTCTGTGCTCTGCTTCTCCACAGATGCAGAAACAGAGGGGTGTGTGTGTGTGTGTGTGTATACAGAGAGAGATGCACAACAAGAAGTGGCTCGTGGAATTGTAGAAGTAGGTAAGGTCCGGTTCACTCTGAGTCCGTGAGTCAGATGTGAGCCGAAGGCTTCTCCTGACTCCCGTAGCTGTGAGAACTAACCGGAAGCAGGAAGACCGAGCAGAAGGGCTGGTGGATGCAGAGGTAAATGGATCCACAGTCGGCCGAATGAATCTGAGGTCACCTGGTCGCCAGCGAGTCCTGGGATCAGCCGGTGACAGGCGAGATGGCTGGACCAGATGTGGGATCCAAGTGTAGTAGCAGATGAAGGGTCTCTGCCTTCTTACCAAAGGCCACACCCCCAAGGAGGTATCATCAGGCAGCAATGTGATTGACAGGTCAGGCTCCACCCCCGCCTTCTCCCAGAGTGTCTAGTACCAACTAGCCATCGCAGGCAGTGTTTGGCGGCGTGGACTCCGGCTCAGTCCATGCCGGTGCACCATGTTTCACACCTTAGGGTACTGGAGTCTTGCACGGCTTTGTAGATGCCGCGGCTTTGAAGGCTTATGGCCCCCAGCCCACACCAAGGAGCAAGGCATTCGGTGCCCTTCCCCCTGTGGCGCCTGCGCCCTGGGCCTCTGGGTCTCTTCTGGGTCCATCACCCAGTGTTCAGGGAGTTTCCAGACTGCAGCTCTGTGCAGACGCCACCTCCACGTGCCCCGGAAACCAGAACTCTCACGGTCAGATGCCGCCCCTGCCACGTGTTCTCTCTCCGCCAGGACTTGCTGTACATCGTGCCCACGCAGATCCAGGCGGCCAGAGCGGGCAACGCCATCCACGCCATCCTGCTGTACCGACGCAAGCTTGACCGGGAGGAGCTCAAACCTGTACGTTAGCGCGTGGGCCCTGCAGCCGCTGAGCTCCTGGCTCTTCCTGAGAGCTCCTCCCCGGGGTTTGAGTTCGGCTCAGAGGCCTGTGCCTGGCATGACTGGAGGAGTCTGGCAGTTCCGTGGGTGAACCCT
>NW_022111317.1:2622334-2623682 GCF_000313985.2 Echinops telfairi
CCCGTGGCAGCCACTTCCTGAACTCACCCTGAGCTACCCCTCGGGACAGTACGGCTGCCGCCTGTGGGTTTCTGAGGCTGCGGCCCTGTGTTGGTGCGGGTGCCGGGTGCCGTCGCGCCAGCCCCGGCCCATAGGGACTGTCCGTATGCCCAGCAGAAGGAAACACGCTGCCCCAGTCCCGGGCCGCCTTCACTGGTGTTCCTAAGCCTGAGCCAACTGTTGTGGCCACGCGGTGTGTTACATTGAGCCGAGGGCCTCCCTGGCTCTCGCTGCCCCTCCACTCTCCCGAGCATGACGTCCTTCTCCAGGGACCGTCTCTCCTGACCCTTCACAGGAGTAGAAAGCCTCATCTTTCTCCCTGGGAGCGGCTGCTGGGCTCAAACCTATAGTGTCGGAATGACTCGATGCAGTGAGGTCTTCTGCTGTCGTTGCTCCCCTGGGTTGCCGACCACAAGAGGAGTGGGCTGAGCCCAGCAGCCGCGCCACGGGAGAAAGAGGAGGCTTTCTACTCTGTAGAGATGGCCGGCCTCGGAAACTCGCGAGGTCAGGTCTCGCTGTCCTGTGAGGTCGCCGTGAGTCAGAATCATCGGCAGCCACAGGTTTTTAAGTTTAAAGTCCCGCGGTTAGTACAGCGAGTGAGGGGCCCGGCTGCCGCACTGAGGGGCAGTGGTTCAGACGTGGAAGCCGCTCCCTCCGTGGGGGAAAGAGGAGGCAGACGGCGTCCACCAAGGCAGACAGCCTGGGAACCTGCGCAGGGAGCTGATCTGGGTCCCGTGGGGTCACGGTGAGTGGGAACCGGCCCGAGAGCAGCTCAGAGAGTGTACTCGGTGTCAGCGCAGAAGAAAGGTTTGTCTGCTTCTGTGCCGGTCACCGCCACGGCGGGCTGAGAAGCACGTGGGCTGGGGAGGAGTGGGAACGGACCCCGGGGTGGGGGCAGCGGGCGTGCTGGTGTCCGTAAGCCCTCGCCATTTCCTGTCTGCGCCAGCGGCCTGCCTGGAGGAGGGTGCTGTGGTGTCCCTGGCCTGTAGCCACCCCTCGCCTGCGGCTCCAGCCTCGCCACTTGTCAGGACCCGAGTGATGGTGTCTCCCTGTCCCCGCAGAGTGCCTTGGGCCAAGTGCCGCCAAGCATACTTCGCCCGCGGGAAGAACAAGCAGTCCCTGGACGCCGTGGAGAAGGCGGCGTTCTTCGTGACGTTGGACGACACAGAGCAGGGCTACGCGCGGGACGACCCCGTCACGTCGATGGACAGCTACGCCAAGTCCCTGCTGCATGGCAAGTGCTTCGACAGGTGGGTCCTGCCTCCGTGGGCGACACCAGCAAGGGGACACCCGGTGGGGCCGATGTGCA
>NW_022111317.1:2624422-2625282 GCF_000313985.2 Echinops telfairi
ACCCGTAGCTCACACCGATGCACACACACACACCTGACTCACATGCGTGCACCAACACACAGTCATTGGAACACACAGTCACGTGGACGCACACACATTCAAGGGGCAGCCTCGAGCAGGACGTCATGGGTGGCGTAAAGCAGAGGGGCGGGGAAGGGGAAGCCCGTGGACATGGCAGACAATCACGGCGGCTGGGGCAGTGGGCTGAGGCATGACCAAGGTGACATGACGCAGGAGCCTGGGCCACAGGGGTGTGTGGGGGCAGGGGCAAGGGGCTTTCCACCGGAGGCGTGAGGCGGTCCCTGGGTGCTGCCAACAGTTTGCCTCTGAGACCGAGAGGTGGGGGAACATGGAAGCCACACAGCAGAGTTGCAGAGGAAAGGCCTGGCGATCTGCTTCTAGCCAAGAAAACCCCACAGGAGAACCTGCCGGGCCTGTGCAGATGTGTCCACCATGTCCACTGCCCACCGTGTCCACCGCAGCACCACCCACGACAGGGACAGACGGTGTTTCCTTCTGCACCCAGAACAACAACACACTTACGCTTACGCAGTCACACACCAAGCACACGTGTACGCCCACACTCCCACCCCTGCGGCCTGGCAGCATGTCTGAGCCGCTCTCTCCAGTGGCCACCATCGTGTCTTGGTGGGGGGGTTCTCCTGGGAAGGAGAAGGACCGCTCACCTGGAACCAGGTCAAAGACGGGAGAGACACCTGGACTTGGAGTCAGTTAGCCCTGGGTGTCGGCCACTCCTGGTTACCTCTAGGGTGAGGGTCTGCCTCGCTGTCCAGCCAGGAGAGGGCGGCCTGAGCCGACCAGAGAGCAGCGTCCACAGCCTCCTCCTCTCTCTCCTGTCC
>NW_022111317.1:2625620-2636279 GCF_000313985.2 Echinops telfairi
TGGTTGCTGGGGGTCACCTGGGACTTGGAGCATCGCCGCCCTCTTCCCGCCCCCCAGAGGAATTCAGACAAGCAGCTTTTGCTCGCTCGCGGTTTTTCTTTGAAGCACTTAGGTGTGTGCCGTGCGCCTGTCTCTCTGCTGTAGGTGGTTTGACAAGTCAATCACGTTTATCGTCTACAAAAACGGCAAAATGGGCATGAACGCGGAGCACTCGTGGGCAGACGCCCCCATCGTGGGCCACCTGTGGGAGGTGAGTTCCTGCCGCCCCGTGGCTTCGTGGGAACATGCTTCTGGGGCTCCAAGTGGCGGAGCAGGTGGCATGTGGGATTGTGGGAGTCAGTGCAAGGCCACGCGTAACAGGAGACCACGCCACAGCAGGCGCCACGGCCTCCCTTCCTCCGACCCGGGCCCTCACGCAGCCCCACAGCGGTGACCCCGTCTCCCTCGGCAGGGGAGGAAGGTGACCAGTCAGCTGTTGCAGGTGGTGTCCGGTTGGAGCTGAACGAAGCACCTGAAGCAAGCAATCACTTGTTTCGTGATCACTGGCTTGTTGTCCATTTGCTGTTTTTTTTTTTTCCTTCTCGACCAGCGTTTCGGCCAAATAGAGCAAGTGTGTGGTGATCTCAGTTCATGACAGTGTGGCGACCTCTCGTCACACCGTTGCTTTGGTCTCTCGCTTTTAAAAGATACTGTTTGCAGAGCCGTTTCACGTGGAGTCGAGAGAGACCCCTCCCCGCGTGTCCCCTTGCCCCCGTGGTTTCCTCTCAGGTCTTGACCTTAAGCTCTGGTTCAGGGTTTGAAGACAATGGTGGGGCAGCTGGTCTGTGGCTCCCCCTGCTGGTCTCGGTGGGTCCAAGGCTGGAATCTGTACAAAGTAAAGTGCTCTGTCCCACAGTTCCCTCCCTTTTGAGGAGCCTCTGCCTGCGAGGGCTGCTCTCAGGGCTCTGGACGGGGTGGGGGACCTTTTGTCCGTCAGAGCCATTTGGATATTTACAACACCGTTTGAGGGTCACATTCGTCAGACAGCTCCCTAACTCACCTCTAATGGGTTGGCTGTGAGGAGACCGAGTGGCATGGTGGTCGCACGTAGGGCTGGTGACCACAAGGTCGGCAGTTTGAAACCACCCGCAGCTCCACAGGAGAAAGATGAGGCGTCCACTCCCGTAAAGAGTTACGGGCGCAGACAGCCACAGGGGGGCAGTTCTGCCCTGTCCTACAGGGTCGCCGTGGGTCGGAACCGACTTGCGGGCAGGGAGTTTGTTTGGTTCACGCAGTGGCTGGAACGGCCTCTCTCTGGTGTGGTGTGTGGTGTTAGCAGGTGTGGGTGATTTTGTGGGACTTATAGGGCTCCAGTGGAGAGGGGTGGCATTGTGGTTATGCCTTGGGCTGTTAACTGCAAGGTCGGCAGTTTGAAACCACCCACCGCTCTAAGGGAGAAAGATGAGACTTTCAGTACCCGTAAAGAGCGAGTCTCAGAAACCCACAGGCGCGGTTCTCCCTGCCCCCCAGGGTCGCTGTGAGCTAGAATTGGCCCGAAGGCAGCGAGATTGGTTCCGCTAGTGTGGAGAGACGCCTTCTCTCGTTAGGTGACCAGCCACAAGTTGCACCCAACTCCCAGCAAGGCCAGAACTGTGCTCCAGGGGGGTTCTGAAGCATCCTGGGTGGACCAGAACGTCCTTCCTGTTCCAGTGGGCTCACCGTGGACACCGCCTCAGGCTCCGGGCGCCTGTGAGGCTGATAGAAGGCGCTGGGCGCCTGTGAGGCTGATAGAAGGCGCTGAGCCTGCTGCAGGCAGCGAGTCAGGAGTGGTCTTCCGGTCCTCAAATGACCCCAGGAGGGGCAGGGCTGGTCGGATGTGCGTGACTCTCAGTTGCAAGCTTCCCTGCGCTGACGATGCATCTGTCTTCTGTTGGGCAGTACGTCATGGCCACCGACAGCTTCCAGCTGGGCTACGCGGAGGATGGTCACTGTAAGGGGGCCACCAACCCCAGCATCCCGCACCCCACCAGGCTGCAGTGGGAGATCCCGGAGGAGGTGAGTCGTCAGCACCCGAGCTCTTCCTGCACCCCTGGGTGGGAGCTGGGGGGCCCCTCCCCACGGAGTCGGCGGCAGACGTCCTTTTACCTGGACGGCTCCGGTACGCCCAGAAGAGAGGCGTGTAAAACGCGCTCTGCGCTCTCACGCCGCCTGGTCTGCACACGCAGCAGGGAACCCTCTCTCCAGGTGGAAGGGTGACCAGCAGGTGCTGTTGTCATCATGAGGGGCCGCCGAGTCCGCTGCAACCCTGTGCACGGACACCCGACCCCGCGCCATCCGCTCTGCTGTGCGTGGGTGTGAGCCCGTGTCGGCAGTCGCCGTGGCCCGCTGTGCGCCATCTTTTGTGAGGGAACCACTGGCAAAGGAAGGGCCCGAAAGGGGGGCCCCATCCACCCTGGAGGGTGGCCACGTTTTTTAAATCCCTGTTTGAGTCGTGTGCCGTACGCTTCAGTGGCCCCGACACTTTCTGAAGAGAGTGGGACCATCATCACCACAGTCAACTTTAGAACCTCCTCTTCCCGCTTGGACTCCGCGTTATTAGTCTCCCTCCAGTCTCCTCCCCCGGCCCCCACGGAGCCTTGACTCCAGGGAGTGTCTCTGTAGATTTACCTATCCTGGATTTCCTAGAGGAAAAAACAGACCGGAAAACCAACTGGAAAACCCGCCGCCCAGAAAGCAAAGCAGAGAAACCTCAAGAGAAAAGAAAGTGTCCAAATGACAAGCGGTGTTAACTTCTAACCTGACGGCACCTATCGCGATCCACTTGCAGTGGACTCTGCAGGTAGCAAGGCTGCTCGCATCCCCGGTCTGTGGTCAGAGGGGCTTCACCGGAGGCTTTAAGCCAGGTGTATCTCCCCTTCACGTTCAACAAAAGACAAAACAGCTTTAAAGCGAGCCAAGAGGAAGCTCAGATGGTATTCCATTTCAGCCTGACTACAGCGGCCATCACTGACTGGACAGTGCTCTCTGTGCGAGGGCAAGGCTGCTCACAGCCCCCGGCTGTGGCCAGGGGCTTCACCGGAGGCTGCATCACGCACGTGTGGTCCCTCGGTCCTCTTTTGAGTGCCTTCTGACCTGAGAGGACAGCTTCAGGCACCCTCTCCGATCCACAAGGTCTTGCGTATCTGCCCATATTTAGGTGCCATCTGCGAGGTTTTCAGTAAGGCTGATTCCGCTGAAGTGGGTGGCCAAGCCCTTCTTCCTGGGCTGAGTCTGGAAGCTCCGCTGAAACCCCTTCCCCGTGGGCAGCCCTGCCAGCACTAGAACTGCTGGAGACGTCGCTGCCAGCACCCCAGCCGCACACAAGCCACCCCGACGGATGACCGACTGATAGCTAGTGTAGGGTTGACACAATGTAGTGTGTGTGTGTAGATACAATGTAATCCACCTCCTTCGGGGTGCCCTGTGTGTGACGTGCTGAGGCCCCGGGATGCTCTTCCTGGAAAGGACCGTGAGGAAAACTCTCTGCGAGCACCTTTCCCAGGACAACGTTGCAGCCTCCCTGAAAACCAGCCTCCGAGTCTACTTCTGGACGTGGGCCACAACACAACCACACACGACGTACTCTTTTCTGAACCCGGTCCCCCTGACGACCAAACTAACACTCTCTCTCTCTCTCTCTCTCTCTCTCTCTCTCCAGTGCCAGGAGGTAATTGAGGCGTCTCTGAGCAGCGCGGACCTGCTGGCCAACGACGTTGATTTCCACTCCTTCCCCTTTGACGCCTTCGGCAAGGGCATGATCAAGAAGTGCCGCACAAGCCCAGATGCCTTCGTCCAGCTGGCCCTGCAGCTGGCCCACTACAAGGTACGGGGTGCCCGCCCACGGCTTGGCGGCCGCCCTGTGGGTCCCCGGGGGCTGAGACACCCCCACCCCGGCCCTCCAAGGGCAGCTGCTGGGGCCTAAAGCACTTGTTGCTGAGCCCCCTGGTGACCACCCCAAGTGGGGTCCACGCACATCCACCTTGTAGGCGGTGGGGGAGGGTGTGTCCTTGTGTCCCCACAGGTTGAGGGAGAACCTGAGATGGGCGGGACCTGGAACCAAAAAGAATACCTGGTGTTCGGGGATGTGGAGACCCTCAGGGCAGATATGGGCTCCTTCTGAGACCCCCCGCCAGGTGGGGGGCAAGGGGCAGGCACAGCTGTAATGGAAATCCCTCTAGCAAGTCACCTGGAAGAACCACAGTTCGGGAGGTCAGACGCCCCACTTGGGCCTTGCTCGGCGCCGTGGGAAGCTACCTGCTGAGGCATCCCTCAGCCCCTCCCACGGGCTCCACGCGTGTGCCCCTGTGTCCCTCCAACCTGCTCTTTCTGTGGCTCAGAAGTGATTGGGTCTAGGCCCCGCCCTACAGCGATGGTCTAATGAACATTATCAAAGACACCCATGGGCACACAGCGGCAGGCCTGCAGGAGCTGGGGTGAGGAAGGACCCCAGCACACTAGGGAACACGGTTCAATCCATCACTGGTTCTTCCTCTTCCAGAAGTGGGGTGCTGGCCCTCAACCTTGTGGGTCCGGGCGGGGCAGGGGAAGTTCTGGGCAGGGTGTGAGGCTTCCCTCCTTGGAAGTAAGCAGCTTGTCTCTGAGCACCTGTGGTTTGCAGACAACAGCTCTGTTGGAGGTTGAAGTGTTGTGGGTTCGAATCAGTGACAGCCACTCTAATGTCTTGATAATTTAGAAAAGGCTTTATCACCGGACTGCTAGAATCTAAAAGCGATTCTCTGATTGCAGTACTGAGTCCACATCTCAGTCCACGTTTAAGGCCGAAAAGCTCATTTGTCACCAGTCTAGGGTTCAAGCAAGCTTGGACAGAAGCAGAAAGCAAAATTAACAGATTAATTGTAACTTCAAGAAGAGTAAGCATGTATTACAAGGTACATTTCTTACCATAAAGGAAACAGTAACAATTGATTCTAATGTCCAGGTTACTATAACAAGACTGTACTGTCAAATCCTGGTGATTATGGCAAGATTAACCACACCATTCAGAATGCAACATCCAAGGGAACAAGACGGAATCAGAACAAATGCTATATTGCAGACTAATCTAAACTCGTTGTAGTGCCCAGAGCCTGGGGCCCTGGGAGCACATTGTAAATCAATCACCGGCAGAGACTTTCCCAGCAGGGGAGGGAGGACAGCCAGGGGACAAAACTGGACTTTCTTTTGCTCGTCTGCCTCAGAAGCGGTGCCCAGGAACAGAGGATGGGGTATAGAAACAGGGAGCTCCCTTTGTCTCCCCTCCAGGTGGCGGGAGGGGGGACCTCACCATGGGGAGTGGGAGCCCCTGACATTGCCCCAAGAGGCTCCGCACCTCGAACCGGGATCTCTGACGCCGACATAGCCAATCCGAGGGTTCTAGAGACCTCCTTGGATGGTACAGCCCCTCCTCCTTGTCTGGGTGTCCCCCTCTTCCCCACCCCACCAGGTCTCTCACCTGACCTTTCACATCAGCACCGTGAGTGGAGGCAAGGCTACCTCTAGAACTAGGGAGCCTGTGTACAGGCCACCCCCAAAGCCCAGAACCCTCCCCACCACTGAGTCTTGCATCCCCACTGCAGTACAGGGACGAACCTCCCCCGTGGGTCCCCAAAACCATCCCTTTTCATGGGAGTAGAGAGCCTCCTCTCTCCCCTGAGGAGCGGTGGGGGGTTTCGAACTGCAGCCCTTGGTGGTGTGCAGCCCAGGGTAGCGCCACTTTGCTACCAAAGCCACATGGGAACGGCCTGCTGCCCACCCCCAGCGGGCGGCTGTTTTACGTGGTGTGTCCAGGTGCTGCAGGGCATCACACTGAGCTCGGAGGGGACGCAAAGCCCCCGCAGACACACGACACCGAAGTCAGTCAAGCACACAGCTTGGGGAACAGTGGGGCGCTAGCTTCCCCTGGCACCCCAGCCCCAGGCAGAGTGGTGGTCCCTTCCGTTCACGAGCTGAGTGCAGGGCAGGCCTTCTCTGAGGCTCCCTGCGCTGGGCTGACGAGTAGCACCAGGTCCAGCAAGGACACCCCCAGAGATGTGTCCAGCCGGGGGACCCGAGACCCACAAACTGCAGCTTGCTCTTCCTGGTCGCATCTGAGCCACCAGGAGCCGGGGCCGCCTGTTCCCTGAGGGGTCTCTCTCAGACTCTGCCTTCCTTTCACGGACCCTCTGTGGTGTGCCGCAGCACAGGCATCCTGCAGCTGCCCCCACTTCCCTCCTTGTCTACCCTGGACCCCAGTCCAGCCTTCACTTCCCTACTGGGTCTGCTGCCCCCACTTCCCTCCTTGTCTACCCTGGACCCCAGTCCAGCCTTCACTTCCCTACTGGGTCTGCTGCCCCCACTTCCCTCCTCGCCTACCCTGGACCCCAGTCCAGCCTTCACTTCCCTACTGGGTCTGCTGCCCCCACTTCCCTCCTGCCCCTGTACCCCTCCCCACCCAGGCTCCAGCCTTTACTTCCTTAATGGGTCTCGGGTATAGGCCCCCATTCCCTCTCTCCGCACCTCCTCTTCCTCACCCCCCCTAGTTCCCCCTGCTCCAAGCTCCAACCTATTGGGTCAATCTGGGCAGGACCCGGACCGAGGGCTGTGCCCCCCTCCCCACCGGCACTGTTTCTTTCAGTGGAGGGGGTTGAGCACATGCCTGTGCACAGCCTGCACCCCTTCTGCAAACACACGCCCTGGGTGCTGGCGGGTGGGCTTGTGGGCTCACATTGCCCTCACACACGGCAGAGGGAAGCATGGCCCGGCAGGCGCCATCTGTTTGGGGGTCAGTCTGCTTGAGCCCATTGTTGGGGTCACGTCCGTCCGTCCGTCTCACGGAGGGACCTCCCTCGCTTATCTGACCCTCCACGGGGCCGGCCACGAGGTCCTCCTGGATGACGCGTCCCGTCCGGGGTTGTTTCTTAGGCCACCTGTCGGTTCCTCCGTCCAGCCAGCGTGGAGGGGGTGCCGTCCAGGGGTGGGGAGCTCGGGACACGCCTTGATGCGTGGGGCCAGCCATCCGGCTCACCAGCAGTTCTGGACCCTCCGCCCACCCCTCTCCCTGAGAGCCCACATCCTCAGCTAAGGCATCTCTGCTGGCTGCCATGTCACCACGCGTGACAGCTGGCCGGGACTAACCTGCCAGCCGCGGCAGCGGCCGGGTCTCTCCTGGCGCGGCCGGCCCGCAGTCAGACGCCCTCTCCCTCCCAGGACATGGGCAAGTTCTGCCTGACCTACGAAGCCTCCATGACCCGGCTGTTCCGCGAGGGCCGGACTGAGACCGTGCGTTCCTGCACCACCGAGTCCTGCAATTTCGTGTTGGCCATGATGGACCCTCGGAAGACGGTGAGTGCGCGCCCCATCTCTCGGAGCTCCCAAAACTGACCCGGCTGACTGCCCCCTTTCAGAACAAAGAAAGGACTCAGTCTGCCCACCACACCCACCCCAGACAAAGACCTTCGTACTAGACCCTTCATGCCGGAAAATGTGCAGGCACCTTGGGCCCTTCCTGCACTGGCCCCCCAGGGGCAGTGTCACTGCTCTGGGAAACACCGAGGGGCTGGCGAGAGGAAGGGGCCTGTGGCCGGTCGCCCTGCAGCGGGGGCCGCCGAGTCACGCCCTGCTCTGCGCCCAGGTGGAGCAGAGGGCAAAGCTCTTCAAGGTCGCCTCTGAGAAGCACCAGCTGCTGTACCGCATGGCCATGACGGGCGCCGGGATCGACCGCCACCTCTTCTGCCTGTACGTGGTGTCCAAGTACCTGGCTGTGGACTCCCCCTTCCTCAAGGAGGTAAGCCCCCCTCTTCTGCGGCAGACCCTCTGCTTTGGGGAAACGATGGTATGATGGATGGTTGAGCCCTTGGCTGCTGACCTGAACGTTGACGGTTCAAACCCACTCTGTAGCAGCAGAGCCCGGCCGGCTGCTCCCAAGTGACCATAGCCAAGGTAACCTAACGGGACGTTCCAGTCTGTCACCTGGGGGTGCTGTGAATCATGGGTCCCCGCAGCCCAGATAGCCCTCCATCCGAGCTCACCCCGACTCACGTGTGTCCGGGGAGAACCCTGCTCTGTGGGTTTGGGTTTTTTTCCATCAGATGATTTTTCAGGGGCCAGTTGCCTGGCCTTTCTTCCTAGTCTGTCTTCGTCTGAAAGTTTCTGTGGAAACACGCTCCGCCCCGTAGCCATCCGCAGGCTGCCGAGGTACACATGGGCACTGGCTGGACACAGGGCTCGCAGGCACAGAATGCCGCCCATGCCTCCCCCGAGGGAGTGGGAAGGAACAGCTGACCCTCCGAGCCGTGCCCTGCTCACCCTGCTCCGGACCAGCCTCCTGGGGACGCAGAGGCGCCCTGAGCGCTGAGTCCTCACCGCCACCACTTAGATGCCTTTAAGTTCGTTGCTTTTTAACGACCGGGCTTAACAAACAGCTTGGGAAAGCCCTGAACGCGTACAAGTGGGCTCTTTGGGGGGTGAGTTGGCTTGGGTCGGCTGGAGCAGAGGCCTGCCCCCACTCAATTGAGCTGCTGTAGCGCCGGCCTTCGAGCGTCCACAGGCTCTGCTGGCCAGGGTCTGCCCAGCCTCGGGTGGAAAATATCCAGGGGGTGGGGGAGGCTATCCAGGGGTCAAGGTCGTCCCTGTGGCTAATCGGGAGTGAGTGGGCAGGGCTGCTGGTGTGTGTTTGTGTTGTGTGAGACAGTGTGTGCTGTCAAGGGGATGAGAAGTAACCGGGGGCATATCCCGAGTCAGTGCCGACTCCCAGCCACCCAGTGGGACAGGGCCGGACTGCCCCGGGGGTTTCCCAGGGAGACTACCAGTCTTCCGGGCACAGCCTCATCATTCTCCCATGGAGCCTGCCAGTGGTTTCGAACTTCTGAGTTTGCAGTGAATAGCCCAGCCATGATGCCGCCAGAGCTCCCTGTATGGGCACATGATTTTGAAATGTCAAATTCACTGCCCTCAAGTTGGGTCATGACGCACAGCGACCCTGTAGGACAGGATAGAACTGCCCTCGTGGGTTTCCGAAACTGTAACCGTTGACGGGAGTGAAAAGTCTCATCTCCTCCCACAGAGCAACTGGTGGTTTCGAACTGATAACCTTGTGGTGAGCAGCCCAGCGCCTAACCTCTGTGCCGTTAGGGCTTCCTGTGTGCGCCGTTCAGAGGGGCCATCTGAAAATTCTGAAATGGGTCCCCCGCGGGCACGGAGGGACGGCTGGCTGTACCTGCCCCCTTTTCGCCTGAGACACTGCTAGCCGGTGCTGGCCGCATCCTGGGGCGTCACTGCCCCGTGCCCTCTCTGCAGATGTACCACCTTAGTCCTCAGCTGTGGGGATGCAGGCCTTCTGGAGTCTGTCCCCTGGGCTCAGCTGTGACTGCAGAGCCGGGCTTGGGGGCCATGCCATTGGCCCGGGACACTTGCTGACCCTGTCACCCTGCATTCACCCGACAGGTCTTATCTGAGCCCTGGAGGCTGTCGACCAGCCAGACGCCGCCCCAGCTGGTGGAGCTGTTTGACCTGGACAGGAACCCCGAATATGTGTCCAGTGGAGGGGGCTTTGGGCCGGTATGTGGGGGAGGCGTCCGAGCCCAGGGGCGGGTCCCCAGCCCCATCACTGTTCTCAGCAGGTGTCGAGACACCCTGGGGTGCAAAAGGGTGGTGGCACGCATGGCTGTTGTGTCAGGATGGACTCTTGGCGCCTCAGAGAGTTGGGGGGATGTCCCACTGTCTTTCTGAGTCCACTTCCCACCCACTGGTCGGCCGGCTTTCGTAGCACAACCATCGCTAGCGATTCGATTTGGGGTCTTGCTTTGCCGTGGGGGCTGGCCCGCGCCTCGTAGGGTGTTGACCAGCTTCCCACTAGAAACCGGGAGCACACTGCACCCCAGACGAACCGGAACATCTGCAGACAGCGAAATGCGATGAAAGGATGGTGGGATGTTTCCAGCAGCGCCTGGACTCCCCGCCCCGCCCCTGCACCCTGTGAGATCTCTAGGGCTTTCCTTTGTGTTCCTCGGAAGGTGGTCACCAGGCCTTTCTTCCTAGCCAGTCTTCGTCTAGAAGCTGTGCAGAAACCTGCCCACCAGGGGTGACTCTGCTGGTAGATAGCGATGGCCAGTGTCCAGCGTTGCAGCCACCACGATAGCCTGACAGCTGCGGGGAGTGGGGGTCAAACATGTTTCAGCCCCTTCTGCATGTACCTCACTTCCCGACAGCAGGCTGAAGCCTCTCTCTCACTGCCTCCCCCCCCCACAACCAGGTGGCAGACGATGGCTACGGGGTATCCTACATCCTTGTGGGGGAAAACCTCATCAATTTCCACGTCTCTTCCAAGTTCTCCTGCCCTGAGACCGTGAGTACAGGAAGCCCTCCATCCTCACGGAAGGGTCCTGTTACTTTCTTCTACTTTGGGGGTCGCAGGGGGGGACATCTTTCATGGACAGAGCATTTATGTTCCTTCACTTGCTTGCCCTTGGTGTGGAAATGTTCAAAGCAGTGAATCGCACGTCCCGACGTCTCGTTTTGGCTTGAAAGCGTCTCTTCGCTGCCTTGAGCAGAGTTAGATCTTGAGGTTGGACTTTCTCTAACACTCAGGGGACATCGGATAGAGTGCACATGCTAAGTGATGTACATGCAACTCTATAGGGACCTGCCCACACTGAGCAACACACA
>NW_022111317.1:2636713-2641698 GCF_000313985.2 Echinops telfairi
CTGAGCAAGACACAGATGCAATTCTATAGGGACCTGCGCACGCTGAGCAAGACACAGCTGTAATTCTATAGGGACCTGCGCACGCTGAGCAATGCACAGATACAATTCTATAGGGACCTGCGCACGCTGAGCAACACACCGATGCAATTCTATGGGGGCCTGCGCACGCTGAGCAAGACACAGATGCAACTCTGTAGGGACCCGCACATGCTGAACAAGACACAGATGCAATTCTATAGGGGCCTGCACACACTGAGCAATACATACGCGGTCCGTCTGCACACGTAAGCATGCAGGGTCAGCACACGTATGTACGTATGCACACAGGACAGCACAGGGCTCTGCAGGGCCCTTTGTGGGCCTGCATCTTCATCAGAACCCAGCACACGAACTGCATTTGCTCGCACCCCCGGTGACAGAGAAGTCTGGCCTGTCCCTGGTGCCTATAGGTGCAGTGGCACCGGGAGGGCCCCCTTCCCCGCCAGTCGGGCTGCGAGCAGCCTCTCACAGCAGCCCTCTCTTGTGTTTGGACCAGGACTCCCACCGCTTCGGGAACCACCTGAAACAAGCCATGCTTGACATCATCAGCCTCATCAGCTTCAGCCCCAACTCCACCAAGTAACCCCCTCCCACCCGAGCGCACCCCACAGCTGGTGCTTCTCACGGAAACCAAATGCACAGTGGGTGTTAATCCCGCGGGGAGTTCAGCCAGGGAAATGGCTCTAAAACAGAGAGAAAAAGAAACTGACCTTGTCCTCCCAGCGAAGGGCTGGGCGCTTTCCTTTCTCTAGAACAGTCGCCTCTGCCATGTGAACTGTAAACCCTGCTCCCTCCAAAGTTAGATCTTCATACCACTTCCGGGTCGCTCCCTGACCTTTCTGGTAACAGCTCCCCCACCCCCTACCCCCTAACTCCTAAAGCCCGGATAGCCGCTTGTATTGTATTAAGGGATAGGGATGTCGCTGGGGCCTGGCCGGGGCCGCTCGGCTGCATCTGTCAGACATGGGCATGTGTCACATCTGCTCAGTGGTGACCGAGGACCCGGGGCCAGCGGGCGTCCAAGTCAACGGAGGTGTGGCTGAGGGGTTTTGCTGAGAGGACAAGGTGATTCAAGTCGGAGCTGGGAACGGTCCCCACTGACACGCTCGAGGCCTGGCTGTTGTCACCGCGGCTCACGCACTCATCCGATTTGGGAGGCCGTGTCTGTTGCCCGGTGGCACCAGCAGGGAGCAAGTGGTCACCCTTCAGCTCCAGCCCCCCTGCCAGTCTTCAGAACCCAGTGCCTTATACCCGGGCAGCGTGAGCAAGCACCCATCACGTCGCCTGCATGCCTGTCTTCCGGGTGCCCCCTCTCCCCAAGGTCGCCCCTGTCTGTCCGGTCCACAGAGCTGTTCCCCAATGAGGGCCGCTGGCTCGAGTGAGAATGCCTTCCTTGCGTAGCTAAGCAACAAACACCCAAGTGGCCCGAGCCAGCCCTGGGGAGCCAGGAACAACCCCTGCAGCATCTTCCGTGTTGGGGGACTTCGCTCGAAAACCAGAGAGGACACGGGCCACGCTTGCTCCCACGGATGATGGAGATGGCCTGGGATGCACCCCTGGGGAAGGGGCAAGACCTGGCCAGCAGGGTCCCTGACCCGAGGGGGCAGCCAACACCCGGCCTGCCTCTGGTCCCTGGAGGACAGCCCTGCACCCAGCCCACCCCCCACCCGGTGGGTGCCTTCACCACAGTGCATCGGCTTGACCAAAAATCCCTGCCATGCACCAGTCTGCATCAGTATTTGCTGTAAAGATACATTCCCCAGGGGTGTTCCTGCGGGGCCCAGTCCCGCCTGCCCACCCAGCCGTGCCCCACGTCGCGTATTTATTCTGCTGACCACTGTCGTCCCGGAGGAGGCCTGCACTCCAGGGCGACAACCCCAGGACCTCGTGACCAGACGGAGGAGGCGGAGCCCCTGCGATCTTACGTTTGTATATTTTGTAATGTAAAAAAAAATTCCCCTGCAGCAGGCCAAAGATGTCCTTCCCCGCTCCCACCCACACATGCGCCCCTCCTCTGAAAAACCAGATGACGTGAGAACCGGAGACAAGAGAATTCCAGGTGCAAACCCCCGTGGGCGTCAAGGAGGCCTGGCCTCCCCTCTCCCGCCATCCGCCACTGGCCTGTGGGTCAGGCGGGGGGGTTGAGTGTGTGCCTGGGCTCGCCTGTGTCTCAGGCGTCACTGTGGCTGCTCAGCGGGTTGACCAATGCCACTGTCCATTCCTTGGGAGGAGGAGTGTGTATTCTGCGGGCTGAGCGGGCAGATGGGGTATTTTATTCTGTGTGATCCGATTGGAGCTGTGGTCCGCCACTCGCCGCCCGCCTGTAAGAGTGGAACGCTGTTTGTGATGGAAATCTTAGATGTGCACAGTGTGGATTGTAGGTGATCGTTAATAAAATTAATCTCCACCTACAGCAGCTCTGGCCACCTGGTTCCTTCCTGCGAGGGAGGTGCTGTGGAGCCTGGTGGCTCAATGGTCAACTCAACACCGTCCATGGGGGGTCTGGGTGGGTGGGTAGGGCCGGGGTCGATTCCCAGCCTCCTGTGGAGCCACCATCCTGGGGAGTCTGGCGTGAAACTGACGCTCAGTGGGTGCCAGCGGAGCCTCCAGTCTCAGGTGGACCAGGAAGAAACACTTGGAAATCCAATTTCAAAAACCAGCCAACGCCAAATGGGTACCTCGCTTCCTGGGGCAGGGGCAAGGGTACCCAGAGGTCAGGGGCAATGAGGAGGCAAGTACTGCTGTGACCAGCTCGGCCAATGGGATAGCAGTGACAGACCAAGCTATGGCAGTAACCATGAACGGCCTGGAGGTGGACATGTCCAACCTCCCCAGGCTTCCCCATTGCTAGGAGGTGAGGGTCAGACACACCAGTCACTCTGCCCCTGTTACTTACCCTGACACCAGCAGTCCCTCCCGCCTTATCTGCCCCCCTGCTGGGTTCGAGAATCGGTGGCAGTAACCTCAGAGCCCTCACAGCAGAGGGAGTTTATCAGGGAGGTTAGTGGCCGCAGGCCGTCAGGAGAGTAGTCCCTGGGCTCTTCAGCCAGCAGTCCAGTCCTGCTGGACCTCAGCCTCTGAGCCACATTGCCCTCCGGAAGCCTGTCGCTCTGTCCCACAGCCACAGTGTCGGGCCACAGGAGGAGAAGATGCCCCTCAATTCTGAGTCTCCAAGCCACCATCTCATACCTCAGGTCTTGGCAGCCCCCTCTCTTTAGAGATCTCGAAGGCGCTTTTCCAAAGTGATGGGGTTCCTTCCGGCCAGGAGGGTGGTTATGAAAACTGACCAGTGCTCAGGGTTACACACAGTCTATTTGCATAGCCCCACCCGGTCCTTTGGTGGGGGCTACAGAGCCAAGGGTTGCCATGCCATTAAGTGGATGCCAGTTCCCAGCAGCCCTACCGGACAGGCCACAATTGCCCCTGTGGGTTTCCAAGACTTTATTGGAGCGGAGAGCCAAGTCTTTCTCTTGCAAGCAGCTGGTAGTTTCCAACTGCTGACCTTGTGGATTGCAGCCCAGCATCGACCACTGCCACCCGGGCTCCTGGACTTGGGTAGAAAATTTGCTTTAAGGAATGGCACTCCCACCTCTGCTGGCGGTAGGCCAGAGTAGGGCCGCAAGATGCCTGAGCTCGATGGAACCCACGAGTGGGGGCACTGGCTCGTCACTGATCCCTCATTTACTCCTCCATTACCGTCCGGCACCTGGCGCACAGTAGGTACTCAGTAACCCCCCTGCCATCAGCAGGTCAGTTCCAACTCCTAAGGTTTCTGAGACTATATATATATAGTATATATATATAGCATATACATATATATACACACATATACATATATACTTAATTATATATACATATATATACTTAATTGTATATGTATATATACAATTATATGTGTGATTTAATGTGGTATAATTTAATCATATGATTTAATTGATATAGATGATTTAATAGTTTAATCATATAAAGAAGAGTTGTACCATCATTACCACAGTCAATTTTAGAACACACCCCCCCCAGGGTTAAATCACTTTTACAACGAGCTTTGTGATCACTGTCAGTTCTAGTGTCCCTCCCCCCCTCCCACATACATTGTCTGCACCCCCTGCCTCCTCCCTCTCCCTGTCTCCCACCCCTCACCCCCTACCTCCCCTATAAACCCATGCATCCGTTCTTATCTCTATGCATCTACTCCTGAGATTCACACACTGGAAAACCCAACAGAAACAATAAAAAATACTGTACCTCTTTACAAGAGTGGGAGCCTCGTCTTCAGCACTCCCATCTGCTAGTGGGTGTGAACCACTGACCAACTCCTCATTCGACAGTCCCACTGAGGCTCCTTGAAAGGGCCCTGGGGGGCCGGGATTCCCGTGGTGGAGAGCAGAGAAAGCCATCTGTCCAGGGTCCGGCATGCAATGTTCTGAGAAAGCTCAGCACTGGCTGGCTTCTTCCAACACAGGTTTGCTTGTTGGTCCCCACAATGATCTTCGCCAGCACCGCGTTCAAATGCATCAATTTTTCTTGAGTCTTCCTTATTCAGCGTCCAACTTTCACGTGCACCGAAAATACCATGTGTTGGCTCGTGAAACCCAAACTAAGGATTCACTGCCATGAAGTCAATTCTGACTCAGCGACCCTATAGGACAGGGTAGAACTGCTCCCGTGGGTGTCCATGAATGAGCAGAAAGTCGTGCCTTTACCTGGTGAAGAGGCTGGTAGTTTCCAACTGCTGGCTGGCTCCGGAGGGCTCTGCCCTAGCCCCGCCCTACTGTCGCTGAAACCACGCCTCTACAGCCCCTACTTGCTGACCACGCCTCTTCTCTAGGCACCCAAGGCTCCCCTTTCTCCAGCCCTGGTTCCACCCCATCCCTCTGATGCGCTCCACGCCTAGTGCCAAGGCCACGCCCTGTCCTTATCAAGCCCCGCCCTCAGCCCGCCCCAGC
>NW_022111317.1:2643037-2659535 GCF_000313985.2 Echinops telfairi
CCCCGCTCATCTCAGGACCCCATCATCTCCAGACGTGAGGGACCCTTCGTCATCTCGGGGCGGGAGCAGTGGAGTCCCTGGTCGTGGGGGCAGCGCCCCTCCTAGGTCTCGGGGTTCACAGTCCCCTCACCAGCCCCCGTGGTTGCAGGTGCGGCTCCTGCAGGCGGGATCAGTGGGCAGGGGGCGATGCGGACATGGAAGAGACCCCGATGCTGGGTGCGCTGCCCAGCCCTGAGAGCGAGCTGGAGTCGGACCTGCTGAGCGCCGAGAGCCACTTCGCACCTGAGAACATGGCCCTGACCACCCCAGCGGAGGCCCAGCGTGGGGACGACGACTTCCATGTTTTCAAAGACGCCTACCTGGGCGCCCCAGACCCCAAAGAGCCCCTACTGCGGGCACTGCACACCCTGCCAGGAGCGGACCCCACCATCAAGGTGGAGCTCCCAGGGGACACACCGGATGACCGGAAGGTCCTGGCTGAGTTCCTGGGGGTCCCCGAGCCCAGCGCCATGGAGGACACGCTGCTGGCCCGGGCTCCGCCCCCTGCCTACAACGTCCACTTCCTGTCCTCGCTGCTGGCCCCGCACAGGAGCCCAGCCGTCATGCCCCTGGGTGCCTGGCCCAGGGAAGGAGCCGGCCACCCTGGCGTCCGCGTGATTCCAGTAAGAACCTCCAGGGAGATGTGTGCTGTGTCCTTGAAGTTCCCACCAGGGTCCGTCTGGGCATGGGATTGGCTGATTCCTAACGGGCACCCTCCCTCCCCGCTCGGTTTTGAGGCAGCCAAGAACAAGAGGGAAGTGAGAGGGGCTACCTAGGGCCTCAAGGGTCAGTTCACCTCCAACCTGGGGGATCCCATGAGGCCCAATCCACTCAAGACAATGGGGTGCTCTGCCCTAGCCGTCTGTGGCTCCGGCGAACAAGGCTTCTTTACTTTGGAAGAACCTCGTGTCCATGAGCATAGAACCAGGAGTGTTTGTTTTCCTTAAAACATTCTTAATCCGTGTTGATGAGAACATACATAGCAAAACCCACTTTTTTTGTTGTTTGGCTTTAAGACAACCCCCTGGGAGGCTGTGTTTGGCTTCCGGTTTAAGGATGAACTCAGGGCATTATTGGCAGGGGGTCATCCAACACACATGGCTCCAAAAAAGTCATGTTCTGTTATATATTTCGCCCCCCTTTTGATGAGGATTCCCTTCCCTGCAGTCTTTGATCAAACCTGGCGGTTGCCAAACCCATTTCCTTTTTCCGGTCTCACGGCAAATGAGGCCATCAGCCACACTGTTCGTCCCCCATCTCCTGCCCACCCCCCACCCCCCAAATGTGTCCCCCAAAGGTTTTAGTTGGGAAACAAGATAAAGCACTCAACGGAAAGATATGCTGCTGAGCCAAGTTAGTCTCGTAGAGACAACCCAACACCGCAGAACACTGCTATAAAAGACACACCCGAGAAGAGTGGTTTCCACACCCAAAGAAGCAGTCTGAAGCATGCGGGAAGCGGGGCAGTGGGGCAGAGGAAGGAAAAGAAAAAGCAATAGGGCCACCTGCACAGGGGGCTTCTTCCTGGGGTACTGTCGCTATTCTGTTTCTTGACATGGGTATTCTCTTCCTAAAAATGGATTGAGCTATACAACTGCACTTTCTATACTTTCCCCTGTGTGTGCTGCTGTTGACACACCGGCCCACAGCGACCTCCCGCACAGCAGACCCCAAGCAACGCCCATTCCTGCGCCACCCTCGCACTCGTGCAACACGGAGGACCTTCCTCTTCCTCCGCTGTCTCTCCACTGTACCAAACATGGGGTCCTTCTCCAGAGACTTGTCTTCTCCCGACAGAAATGTCCAACACAAGCAGCACAACACTGTTTGTGAATTCCAGGTGGTCCTCAACGGAAACAGCGGTCGAGAGATGGAGCGACACATTGCATTGGGCGAATCTGCGGCGCAAGTCCTCCTAAAGCGTTGAAACACAGGGAGGTTACTCTGAGGACTAAGAGGCGCCTGGCCTGAGCCATGGTGTTTTCAATCGCCTCCTATGCATGCAAACGCTGGACGTGGATTAAGCAAGGCTGAAGAAGAATCAATGCGCTTGAATTACGGTGCTGGCAAAAAAAAAAAATGGTGGTGTTGGCATAGAATATTGACAGCACGGATTGCCAAAAAGACAAACAAATCGGTCTTGGATTCTTGCAAGACAACCAGAGTGCTCCTGAGAGGCAAGGATGGCGAGACTTGCCTCACTTACTTTGGACATGTTGTCTGGGGAGACCAGTCCCTGGAGAAGGACATCATGCTTGGGAAAGTAGAGGGGCAGCAAAAAAAGGAGGAAGGCCCTTGAAGGTATGGATGGACACAGTGGCTGCAGCCATGGAGCGATTGTGGGGATGGCAGGTCCGGGCGATGTTGGTGCACAGGGTCGCTATGGGGTGGGAACCTAACAACAATGGAATCTACACATTGAAGACTAGGGCACGGCAGACACCCCGGTGCAGGAAGCAGGAGCCAAGGGCCAACATCCTGTGCTCCGGGACAGTGGTCAGCTGGGACGAAAGCCGTAACTACAGCTGTGTTAGGCAAGGTTCCCTAGAGAAACAAAACCAGGCCATTTATGATTTTATACATATCAGGTTAAACAGCGAGAAGGAATATAAGAGCTAATTAATCAGTCCGCACAGCAGTACAGAGGGTTCGGTCGAACTCACTTCCATAGAACAGTTAATATACAGCCAACTCGTGGACTGCCGGGTCCAAGGTCAAGGAAGCAGGTAGCAGAGTCCTCCCTTGGGCAAGGCAGGCAGAGTCTGCCCACAGGCAGCAGGCAGCAGGGTGGGTCACCAACAGTCAGTAGCTCAGGAGCTTAGTGAACTAGGCCCAGGTGAGATATGAAAAGCAAGAAATGCCAGGTGACAGGCTTGGCCCACAAGTGGTGTGACTCAGGGTGAGGCAGAGAACCAGCTCCAGCAGCAGCACGCTCCAGCACTCTGATCACCAGAGAGCAAGAGAGAGGGGGCGGGCCTTGCAGAGCCATTTATCTCTTTGCCCTCCAATCAAACTGTGACCTGATGAATCCCACATGTTCCTATTGGCCAGGTTGGCATAATCTAAGTATCACAGTAGCCATATGGCTAAAGCGTGCCTTTGTCTGTGTTAGGATCAGACCTGCATTCTCGTCAGCCAACCACGTTGTCGTTTCCCCACCTTGGAGTGAATTCTGGCCAGTGCTGACCCTGTGGGCCAGAGCAGAGCCATCTCTACAGATGCTCGCTGCTTCACAGCCCTCTCCTCGTCCTCTACATTATGTTTAATTTAAATCCCTGGAATGCATGCGAGGACTTCAGGAACATGGGCCACTGAAAGCCCCAGGCTGCCCCATTCTCCTGACAGCCCCTCAGGGCGGCCGCCAGCCCGAGCTGCCTGGGCCGTGTCTGTGTTCTGTACCTCATGCAACCACTGCAGAAGCCCGGGCGGGTGGGTGCAGCACGGGGTCTCTCCAGTCCTGATGGCCTGCTTTCGGCTTTATCCTCCAGGTTGAAATAAAGGAAGCGGGCGGCCCGATGGCAACGAACGACCCGGAGGAAGCAAGCTTTGGGAATTCTCACACCCAGGAACCCTGCAGCAAGTTCCCGTCCTCCCAGGAGCTGGAGGACCCTGCCATCTGCCCCCAGAAGGACCCCAACCCCATGGTGAGGACAGGTGGCAGCACCCCTCGAGCCAGAGACCCTCTCTTCCCTGGTTTCCCCCACCGCTGACGGCGGAAGGAGCATTTGGGGGCGAGGGGACTCTGGTGTAAGGTCTCTCAGGTGCTCCTCTGACTACTGAGAGTCTCCCTCATGTCTCCCAAATCATTGCCAGTGACATCCAATGACCAGGCCACAGCTGTTCTCCTGAGGGGACGGGGCAGGAGACGGGCACTGGGATGGAGAGGGGTGGCTGAGCTGGGTGATTGTGGGGTTGTGTGAGTCTGGGTAGACTAGAGAAACAAATTCATAGAGACATAAGTGATGTATACAAGAGCAATTGTACATTAAGAAAGCATCCCAGCCCGGTCTGGATCAAGCCCATAAGTCCAATATTAGCCCATATGTCCAGAACCAGTCTATAAAGTCCTCTTCAGACTCACACAACATATGCAATGACTCCGAATGCAGGAATATTACAGGCCAGTGGGTGGAAAGTCTTGTGGGACCAGTGGCGGTAGAGGCATCTCAGTGCTGGCAAGGGTCTCCACGTGGCTCCTTCAGCTCCAGGGCTGTAGCGTAGCTCCATGTGTCTTCTCAGCAAGCATGTCTCGCAGGGCGTGAGTGTGTGTCCCACCTCCAGCGAGTTATTTATCTCCTTAGCGGCTCCAAATGAGGTCATCAAGCTGCGAGCTGATTGACAGGCTAGACTCCACACTTTTACTCTCAATAGTCTCAAATTGACACCAGATTATGTAGCTACCACAGGGGTGCTGGCATTCTCCTGCCTTGACCTCATTCCAAGCTCCTGGTGATGCTCACTAGCTTGTACTGGAGGTGGCGCCAGCCACAGAGCCCATATAACATGGGCACAGGGCTGCATTCAGCCTTTGCACCCCCATGTGGTAGATAAGAGACCCAGGCTTTTGTCACCTCCGTGGTTGCTGGTGCTGGGAACTTATCGTGGTGGAACTCTGGGTGGGTGCAGCTCAGACTCCGGATCTTTTTGTGTGTAGGGGCCGGGGGTGGGGTGGGCACAGACTGGAGAGGAGGGAGCCACGGGGCCCGCTCCAGGATCCCTTTTGCAAACTGCTCAGAGACCAAGGAACACTCCCTCCCCTTCCCCACAGAGCTCTGTGCTCCAAGACGGGGCCCCACTCGGGACAGCTCACCCCAAGCTTTGGCTTAGCGTGGTCCACACAAGGACCTGCTCAGAGGTCCTTGTCCTCTGTGTCCAGTCCGCCTGCAAGTCTGGGCTCCTGCCTAGGGCCAGCTCCCCTCTGCTGCTAGCGATGGCTCACGCAGGGTTAAAACCACCCCCTGGCTGCCTGCGCCGGATCCTCAGACCCAGGAAGGCTGGCCTGGCGGCTTAGAGATTTCCAGTTCTTAGCCAGACCTTCTGAGCTGAACCTGGGCGATGAAAGTGTGTGGAGTAAGAAGTGTTTGGCAGGAAAACAGTGGCAGTGAGATGGAAGGTGTGCCCAGCCCCACCCCCCACCCCCACCCCCCGGGAAGGGGGTCATACCTGCTCTGGGGTGAAGCCAGCTTCACAATCAGCATAGTGGTTGCAGCCTGAGGACACACAGAGGGGACATAGCAGGTGCTTCCATTAAGTCCTCCTCCCAGGAGGTTCCCCTGCCCTGGCCACACCCTCCGGCCATCTTTCCTCCCAGGTAGAAAGCTCTGTTCTCAGATGGACGTTCTATGGGTTTCCTTGCAGGTGATCTGCCAGCTGAAAGGGGGCACGCAGATGCTGTGCATAGACCACGCTGGGACCAGGGAGCTGACAGCCCTCCACCTGGTCCCTCAGTATCAAGACCAGAATAACTACCTGCAGCCAGGTACAGGACACAGAGGGCTTGGCCAGCTCATGGTGTCTAACCTCTCTCGGTCCAGTAAAAGACTGACTTTGCATCGAGAGCCAGACTGAACTTGGCCGTTGGGTTCGTTCTTTCTCTCTCTCTCTCGCTTTCTTTCTTTCAATTTGAGCCGTTGGGTTCTTAAATAGGCCATGGGCACCCTCCCCCCACCCTGGCCCAGACACGTGTGCTCTGAGCCTAGCCTGCATGTAGACACATCCCTGCCCACCAAACTGCTGGCCTCAGACAATTCGCTCACGGACTGTCCCCCGTGTAAGCGACCTGCTGAGAGATCTTGACCCCCCGGTGTGACGCCCATCTGCTCCCACTGCTCAGCCCACTGTGGGCACGTGCCTGCGTGGACACACCAACCTTTCTCTCCTCCGGCTGACCTTGAAGGCGTGGTAGGAATTGGCATGTTCGCCTACGTTAATGTGTGAAGGTCAGCAAAGAGAACCTCCCCTGGCTTGACCACCATGGGCTTGAACTAGGTATGGGTTGCTGACCGGTTGGACCCAGGTTCACTCCAGCCCTTCATGCAGCTGGCACAGGCCCAGAGCAGGGCCTCGTGGCAGCCATTCGAGAAGGTTAAGTGGCGGCGGCGGCGTGGTTTTAGGAGCGTTCTTGACAAGCGTCAGGAGTGTTCCGTTGCCCACGGGCCAAGGCCCTTGCCAGGCCCATCACATCATCTCCACCCAGAGGTCGGTGCAAGTGGCCAAGTGCCTGGAGCGGAGGGTCAGAAGGAAGGATGTGGCCTCTCCTCTCCCCCTCCCGAGAAAGGGCAGCCCCTTCACACCAGGTGCCTAGTCACGGACCCAGGGAGGGCATCTTGTGGCTCTCACGACAGAAGGACAAACACACCAGGGTCTCGTCTGCAGTCAGGGAGGCTCTCTGTGAGAGGGCTTCAAAACATTCATGGGAAAATCCCCTTGGCGTTCTACTCCGTTTCCCATTCAATGTTTTTTGTTTGTTTGTTTGTTTGTTTAACCATCCCCCCCCCACCATTGCTAGTCGGGTGCAGGTTGACGAGGAGAGTGTTGGCTCGGCCATCATCATTTCATTCATTCGTTGCAATCTTCCCAGTCCCTGTCAGTCACTCCCCAGCCCCGCCCTGTTTCCTGTTTCCCTCCCTCCTCTTCTCCTGCCCCTTCTGAACACGCCTCCCTCTGTCAGACGTGGCTTGTTCTAAGAAGTGTGGGCCACCCTGCTGTTGTGGTCTCCCCCATAGACTTGAAGATTATTTAGCAGGCAACTGAGGCCATGGGGTGGAGGAACCAAGGGCTGCAATCTTGGGGGTCCACCTGTCTCACCAGACAGGTCAGTCTTGTCTTTTGTATGATGTTGAGTTTTGCTCCTTATTTTCCACCCGGTTGTACCCAAGACCTGTTGGCTGGTATCCTTGCAGAGCGGCTGGGCACCATCCAACTCTTCTGGTCTCAGGGCTGCGGAGCCTGATGTTGACGCGCTCCGTCATCAACCCATCGGACTGTTTCTCTGGCCATGTCATGCCAATTGACCTTGGTGCCCTCCACCACCCCACCCACCCGCAGCTCGTCTACTTATTCCCTCAAGGTGTCTGGTTACGGTTAGGGAGTTTTCGTGACTTTGTCCCCTTGAAGGTCCACTGCATTTACAGATATGTTTGCAGGCAAGGCAAATGCCTGTGGACAGGTATCCCCTGTCAAACCTGCCTCTGTGGTTTTGCACGAGCTTTGTGACGCCCCCCTACAGTGCTTGCTTCCTTGTTGAAGAGGCACACGCCCCACTGTGCCCACACGGAGCACCTCATGATGCTACCTGAGCCCCCAGCTGAACCTGGTAGGGACACCCCAGCCTCAGGAGGGAGTGCGTTGAACCAGGCAGTGACTAGAGAGTGTAGTTCTCCTCCCCAAAGGCCTCCCGAGGGGCACTAGCAGATTGCGGGGAGTGACCCTTTGGAAAAAGCGGCCACAGGCATGGACATAGTTCACACAGTGCCCAAGAGGTGGCGCCGTGCCTCCACTCTGTGCACGCACTGGGAACTGCGTCCCCAAAGCTCGAATCTGGTATTTTATAGCCAGAAAAAGAAAACTGGTGATGTCGAGTTATAAAAAAGAAAGACAAAACAAAAATCAAGGGGGCTCCCAAAAATCTGAGGGTCATGTTCCTCGATCTTCTCTTTGCCCCTGAGGAGCCTGTTGGCCGGGAGAGTGTGTGTGTTTGTGCTCCGGGCTGGGCGCAGTGGGAGCTAACTGTTCACCCTGATCCTCTTCCTTGCAGAGGTCACGAAGCCCAGGACGACTTTAGTGGGAAGATTTTTGCCCGTGCCAGCAAAACTGAACCTCCTTACTCAACAAGTGAGTCGCTGGTTTAATAAGAGAATAAATAAAAATGACCATTGGCTATTAGTGTTGTGGTCGCTGGACATGTCCACTCTGCTTGGGAAGGGTGGGGCTCGGGTGGTCGAGGGAGATGGGCCAAGTGGAAGCGGAGGCTCTGTGGGGGCAGGACTCGGGACGGGCAGAAGTGGCAGTGGTGAAGGGGGCAGTGGTCGGCTTCCTATGTTGTCCTAAGGCGCTTGCTCGCTCGCTCTGGCTGCTGGTGGTCTGAGCGAAGGAGAGAGGTGGGCTGCTGCCATGCTGTCAGCCCGAACGGCAGGAGGCTGGCATCTCTGTCCCCAAGACGAGGGACCTCAGAGTCCCTCTGGGCCGAAGAATGAGTGTCGCTCAGATACCCAGCGAGGATCCTGCGTGCGATTCGGGCTGACAAGCAGGAGTGAGGTCTAGGCTGGGAGGGTGAAGCTGGGAGCCGCCTTACAGAGAAGCCTGGGAGACGACTATCTCGAGGGAGATCTTTCTCTAATGCTCTATGAGCCCGCGAGGAGGGAGTGGAGAGCCAAGCAGCTGGACAGTCGGAGCCCGGCCTTGTGAGCACTGGATGTGGAGTCCAGCCTGATGCTATGTGCGTACCTCCTGCCTCCTGAGCACCCTCCTCAGCCAAACCCTCCATCCGTGCTGCTGCCAGCACCGGGCAATAAGCACATGTCAGGCTTGCTGTTACCAAAAGTCCCCCGCCTCTCAGCCCTGGTTTCTGGGAGAAGTGCCAGTGGGCCCCCTCCTCAGGCCTCACCCCAGACTGGAACGCCCCGGGACCACAATCTCTGTAGTGCACTGGCTGCCCCCTTGGATACCCCCTTGCAGCCTCGCCAAGTGACCAACTCAGGCCCTTTCTTCAGAGCCTGGCCCCTGGCCTGGGAGCACATTGCACACACAGAGTCCGAGGATCCCAGGTGTTTCTGTGTGCCACATAGGCTGGGACCACCGCCCTCCAGCCTCGATGGCTGCCCACGGCCTCAGGAAGCCATGGACCCTGGTCTCCAGCTGGCCCTGCCTTCGGGCCCTTACAGTCCTTGTCTCAACAGAAGAGTAGCAAGGAGGGCGAGGCTTGTCTCCGGTGCTGTGGACATGTCCTCAGGAGCAGGTCAGCTTGGTGAAGCAGAGGGGCAGCAGAAAGAGCAAGGCCCTCAAGGAGATGGACAGACAGCAGCTGCCCTCATGGGTTCTGTGTTTGTCCGGGTGGACCAGAGAAATTCATAGACACTCATATGTGTATAAGAAAGAGCTTTATATCAAAGAGCAATCGTATGCTGTGAAGACCAGATCAAGTCTGTCAGTCCAATATTAGTCCAATGTCTGATACAAGTCCATAAGTTCCTCTTTAGGCTCACTCAGCCACAAGCAATGATGCCGAATGCAGGAAGGTCACAGGCTGGTGGGTGGAAGGTCTTGTGGATCCAGCGGCGGTGGAAGCATCTCAATGCTGGCATGGGTCTCCACATGTCTCCTCCAGCTCTCTGAGTGTCTCCACAGCAGGAAAGGGAAGGCAGTGAGAGTGGGCCTGGCCTGCAGTGAGCCACATGAGGGCATCGAGCTGCGACCTGATTGACAGGCTGGACTCCATCCCCTTGCTCAAGTTGACAGGCGAGGATGTCCCTGCCACAGGCCCCACCATGACAAGGATGGTGGGGAGGGCACAGACGGACGGATGGACATGAGTCAGCGCCAACAATAGTGCTTGGCAGACCCCTCATCTGCCCTTCTCTCCTGGGGGGGAACAAGCATGAAGAGACCAGGGTGACTGGGCCTGCTTTCTGGAGAGGATGGCCTCCCCTCTGAGAGCCGGGCTCCCTGCCCCTCCGCACTCTGGGAGTTGGAGGTGGTGGACACAGGGTTGTAGGTGGGTCTGGGGGAGAAGCTTATCGGCTGCACTGTCGCCATGCCTGGCAGTCGGGGAGGGGGCAGGGGCACGGGTTTATTGCCGTCCCTCCTTTAAGGAGGTTGAAGTGTTCAGCTGCTCACCGATACCTGCCAGCTGCTCCGGGAGAAAGAGGAGGCTCTCTCGCCCTTCAAGGGCGACCAACCGCCTCAGAAACCCCCAGGGCAGTGCTGCCGTGCCCTACAGGCCACTGTGAGTCAGCACCCAGTCCATGGCATGAGGCCACCCGCTCCTCTCGTTGGGCAGTGGGTTTGGGTGTAGGCTTGGGTGTGGGTGTGGGTATAGGTTTGGGTGTCGTTTGGGGCTTGGGTGTTGGTTTGGGTGTGGGTGTGGGTATAGGTTTGGGTGTGGGTGTGGGTATAGGTTTGGGTGTGGGTGTGGATGTAATTTTGGGCTTGGGTTTGGGTGTAGATTTGGGTGTGCGTGTGGGTGTGGGTATAGGTTTGGGATGTGGTTTGGGTGTAGTTTGGGGCTTGAGTGTGGGTGTGGGATTTGGGAAAGCTGCCCCAAGGGAGTGGTCTGGCTGCCCTTCTTACACACCCCAGCTCTGGGAGAGCCTGGCATGCACCCCAGCTCTGGGAGAGCCTGGCTGGGCCCCCTTTGGCCTGGCCGGTCCCCCCCTCTCCCCCCTGTAATCTTCCTGGTGGGCCCGGTGGGCTGGGGTGAGCTCCTTGGAGAAGTGGTCTGGCCTTGGGCACAGCTCTGCCCAGGAGTCTAGGGCTTCCTGACCAAGGGCAGAGAAGCAGTTTGAGGTCCAGGATGTCCACCCAGCCCAGCCCGCCCTCCCTGGTGGAAGGAGGACTACCAAGTGACAGGTCGGTCAGTTTAAAGAAATTCATCAGCAAGTTGGTTTGCAGCCCTGGCCCCCAGGATGCCCGAGAGCCCTCTGACGATGTCCCTGGGGGTTGCAGGGCTGGGCAGGGTGCCAGGTCACTGTTGGCTGTGGGCACCTTTCTCATAGATGCACCTCTGCATCAGGGCAGGGCCTGGGGCCCAAGGGGGAGCAGAAAGAGCAGGCCTTGCCTGTGCCTGGGGGGAGGGGGCTGAGGGTGTCAAAGCAGCCTGCTAAGGAGGATGCCCCTGCCTTTATCTCTGCACAGCTGGAGAACGGAGCCTTCCCGCCAGTCGTCAGTGGAGCCGCCCTGCCGGGACCTGCGCAGCTGACTCTGGCTGGGTAAGGGTTAAGAGCGACCCTCGGTGGCCCCTGTAAAGCTGTGGCACCAGAGCCCTGGGCTATGCTTGCAGGGGCGCTTGAGCAACTAGCATCCCTGCAAAAACCTTCCGCCCCTTCATCCCCATTGCTGACCTGGTCATTAGGCGTCCTGCCCCTGCCTGGTTTCTGTGGCTGACAAGGTGGACTGGGGGCCTCAGTGGTGGGCACCCGGCCGCCTGCTGCGCTGTGTCCCTCTTCCAGAGTCTCTTGCCACTTACTGGGCACTCTCTCTGTGTCTGTCTCTCTCAGGTTCACAGGGGTGGCACAGAGGAGGGAGGCGGGGAGGCTCAGGAGCGCAGGAAGAGAGGAGGAAGGGTAAGAAGGGTCAGGACAGCTCTGCAGGGACCAAGCCAGCGGCATCACACCCATGCCCCAAGGGCCAGTGACAGGGATGCCCACGGAGAAAAAGGGCCGAATGGATCCGGTGCCAGCAGTACTTGAGTAGAATGTTCTGGAGGCTGTGAGGCCTTCCAGTTGAGAGAGAGAGAGAGAGTAAGCGAGCTTGGGATGACGACAACTCGGGTGGAAGCCATCAGCGAGCGGGTCAGGAGGTCAGGAAGGAGCTCCCACAGCCTCTGTTGGTCCTGTGGCTCCAACAACCACGACCACACTGGCCCATCCTCATGGACAGCCTCCACCCCCAAGAGCGTGGAGCCAGGATAAGGCCTGGCCCCCGAGGTTTCGAGCCCCCAGGGGATGGGACGCCTCTGGGGAGCTGGCACGGAGCAGGACAGACAGAAGAGCAGCTGCTAAGGGGAGCTGCTTGCTGGTGGCTTCGAACCGCTGACCTTCTGGTCCGTAGCCCAATGCTTGCTTAACCCACCATCCCACCACTTCCTTGCACATGTGTTCCTCGTGTCCCCCCTTGGCAGGAGGGTCCAGTCGTGGTGCTCAGCCGGGGACAGCTGCAGGCTCGCCCATGCCAGGCTGCCCCCTTGCCTCCTGCTGTAATTTTGGCTGTGCCCCAGGAAAGCAGTCCAGCATTACCAGCTCTGTGGGTACCTTTAAGTTGTGCTTCCACTGTAGGTCACCTGGTCCCCTCCCTGGGTCCTCCCTCGCCTCTGGCCCTGCTCCTCCCTGCACCCCTTGCTGCGCTTCTTCCCACGGGAACCTCCTCTGTTGCCAGGAGCAACTCTCAGGACCATAGAGGGTGGTGGTCTCCTGCCTCCCTGCAGCTTCACAGGTGGCTGCCAGGTGGCTGGTGACCTCTAGTGGCCTCCACTGTCCCATGGCCGAGAGCCCCTTTTCCCGACTCGGCCGGGACAGGCACCGTTGGCTGGGTTTCCCCACACATGTGGGGCTTACTGGGGACCTTAATAAGCTATCACAGCCGGCGTCAGCAAGCAGTGAGGACCGGCCATTGCTCCACAGCCGCCGCGGCTCCTCAGTCAGCAGCCAAGTCCCCCTGTCTGGACCTCAGCCTCTCGGCCACGTGGCCCCTGGCCTCTGCCTCTCTAGACTTGGATGCCAGCCAGTCGCCCTGTCCACTGGCCATGGTCTCAGCGTTCCTTTGGCTCTGTCCATGGTCCCTGGAGATTTCTGGTGCCTCTGGTCTTGGCCTCGGTCAGAGAGAATGGCCTCCTCTTCCTCGGTGTACCTGGCTTTGTTTTTGAAGAAGCATTTGGATGTCCGCAAAGCCATCAGCAGGCCACACGCGGCCCCCTCAGTCCAAGCAGGCTTGTTGGCACCTTGCCGAGTCCACGGACACTCAGTGAGCTGTCAGTCGGTCTAAGTACCCCCCTCTGGGCACCTACCAGGACCTAGGCCACAGCTGCCCTCTGCAAAGGGGCAGAGCCAGGTGTGGTGGATAACATGAGCCCCATGCTCAGTGGCAGGGTTTGGGGAGTTCTCTCAGAAGTGGGAGACCAGCAGAAGTGACTGCAGGCAGCCTGTGTAGCAGATGCCAGGGACTTGTCTGTTTCCACCGGGCGGGGTGTGTGTGTGATGGCTGAGGCCTGAGGGGGCCCAAGCCGAGCAGAGAGAAGGACAGGCTGATGGCCAAGGGGAGAGGGCGCGGACCCCAGGACAAAGCACGCCAACCACAAAAACAGGGCATGCGCACACTCTGTGCCAGCCAGCGAGCATGGTGTGTGATCCTGGCCAGACCCCAGCATCTCAAGGAGCCAGCTACTCCTTCCCCACAGGCTTCCACGCCCTTCATGGGGCCCACATAGACTCCCACTCCTCTGCAAACAGCCTTTCTCCACCTGCCACTTCTCCTGGGCCCTGGAGACCGAAGGCGCTGGCGGGCCACTCCCCAGATGCTCACTGTCCAGGGGCTCCTGCTTCGCCCTCCTCCGGTCCACGGGCTGCACCCTCCAGGGCGATCAGAGCCGCTTGGTGATGCCGCTGCCTTCCCTCCGTTGCACCTGAGAGCCAAACGCCCAGCCACCCGGTAGGACAGGGGAGAGCCACCCCCGTGGGTCCCAGGCTGTCACTCTTGACTGGAGTAGAGAGCCTCGTCTTCTCCCAATGGGCCTACTGCTCGGCTCAAATGCACCTGCCCAGGCATCCCCAGATTGGGGGGATGGCATGCAAAGGGCTGCTGGGGGGCAGGGGGGCGGGAGGAGGCACAAGGAGGGGTTTATGCTGGATGAGAAGAACCACTTCCCTGCCCCGCCCCCGGGAAGGTTTCCTGGGAAGGTGGCCCTGTGTAGGTGCCCCCTCCCCACCCAGGTGCCCAGCTGGCCCCACTAAGGCATCCCCAGACCATGTGAGGTGGCCTGGCCTTGTCCAGGCCCCTCCAGGCCCCTGTGAGTCGCACCCATAACTGCCTGGTGTTGAGACTCCGTACCTGCTCAAAGACACAGGCTACTTAGCTACTGCCCTCGTCAGAGAGCAGCCACCTGATACGTTTTCTTTTTTTAATCTTTGTGGAATAACCCTTAGTTCATGGGGCACAAAGTTTAAAAAGCCATGTAACTGTACCAAATCCCACTGTCTGAAATTGTAAGTAACACAAACCCTTCCTTATTAAGTAAGAAATAAGGTGGTGTAGACGTCACTGAGCAAGCAGCACCCTGAGGCCGGCAAGGCCCACGCAACACCCACTGCCTCCAATCACGAGGTCCTGGCCACGCGCACTGTGGAAGCCAGCCTCGGCCCTGCTGGGCCATCTCAGCCCCCTGGAGGCCACCCTCCAGAAGAGGTGTCCTTCTCTCGCGTATGGCTTGGGGTTTATGAGCCCCAGTCCCACCAGAGAAGGGAAACACAACTCGGCATCCATGGGCATTAACTTTATCAGGTCCACATCCTGCATTTTTTAAAACTTTGATAAGTTGGTCTACTCTACATTTTTTAACAGAGCCGGAGTGAGAATTCTGTGTTCTCAGAAGAATCATGCCCCAGGGGAGCCGACTTCCAGGTGGCTCAGCCAGAGGGCGGTAGGGCTTGGGCCAGTGTGGTAGAGCTGACACACGAGGTGGCCCCTAGGTGCCAGGAGGGATGGCACTGTCCAGTCCCAGCCCCCTCCTCCCACGCTCGACCTCCGCCAAGTCCTGTTCTTAGCTCCTGCTGTGGGCGACCTGTCCTCTGCCTTAGTGCCCACCCAGCTTGAAGGGACAAGCCAGTCCCAGTGTGTAACCCCCTACCCGGGTCTCCTCATGGTCTTTCTATTTCAGAGCTCCTGGGGACCAAACTCTGGGTGCCCGCTATGTGGGGGTCACCTGTGAGGAGAACCCTGAAGCCCGGCAAATGTGGTTCCCCGATCAAACAGAACACACAGCGTGCATATCAAGTAGCACCGGCGCCTGGGGCTGGCAGGGAGGAGATGTGAGTGTCCTGGGTGTAGCCTAGTCAGTGGCCACACGTCACCCATCTCTCCACATGCTGGAGACGCCAAGCGACAGCCCAGGCAGAGCCTCCAGAGCAGCGCAGGACAGGGGGCGGAGCCAAGGCTCATTCAGTGGTCGAGAAAGAGCGGCCAGGCTTGGTGGCCACCTGTATGAATGCCACTGAGTTTTCTATTTTGCTCGAGTAACCAGCTATGAAATGTCTTCGTGATTTCTCACAACGCCCTGGAACTTTTGGATGAGGCTCTCGATTCCCTAGAGTGACAGTCTTGGAAACCCACAGGGCCGGTTCTACCCCATCCTCTAGGGTCACCGTAAGTCAGCATCGAGTTGACAGCAGAGAGGTGTCATCTGTGAAGGGTTAACAGTCTCTTTGTGGCTCTTCCTGCTCTGTGAACAATGGTGACGAGAAACGGTGGGGGGACCCTCCCTCTCTGGTCCCGGGTTTGAATGTGTCATTCCTCCCCCAGCCCCGCCCCCCAGCCCCACTGCACACTGATCGGGGGTCTCGCCGTGCCCCTCCACTCACACCCTCCCAGAGTCCCTGTCGTTCAGGACGACGGAGTTGTTTCAGTGTTTCTCTCGGACTTTTGTGCTCTGGCATGCTAGCACGCCGGAGGAGGGCACAGACTTCCTAATGCTTGCATTCTTGGGATTCCTGGGGTCATTCCAGCATGGTCCCTCTGGATTGTCTTTTCCGGTTGGTTGGTTTGTTTTTCCCACAGGCATGTGGATTTGGTTTGTGGATCTTTGGTGTCCATGTTCTGTGTCTCTCTCGGTGAGATTCGCCCACGATCCTGCTCCCATCCAGATGGAGTGTCAAGGGCAGCGAGCCTGCTCGGCACGAGGGACTCATCTCTGGAAAGAGTGTCTAAGATCAAAACCACCCGTTTCCTGAAAGTGGGGTGAAACCGTCCAGCTGTGACCTTTGCTGGGAGAGGAACACGTAGCCCGAGGCCTCCGTCTGTTCAGACTCATCTCTTCCCTCGTGTCCACTGCTGTCTCCGCCCGTTTCCCCTCGACCTCTGCTGGCCCAGCTCTACTTCCTGTCTCTGAAGACTTCCTTCTCCTGGATTTCACACAGAGAAAAATCATACCCCCAGCCCCAAGAATCAAAATAAGACAGAAAATCCTCAATTCAGAAGAAAGCAGAGAAATAATGGGGAAAAAACAAAGCAACTGGAACAAGCTAGCAGGAAAACAAATGGCAAGGTGTTGGCCCGACCCTCCCACACTCTGCGGGAATCTCCTTTTGTCATGCAGCGCCATCAACGATTACTTAACACTCTTGGACATTCTCGAATGCTTGGTTTTTTCACTTCAAGCGTACATCAAACAAGCTGACAAGCTTAAAATTAACTTACTGCACTCAAGTATAAGCCAACCTGAATATCAACAGAGGCACCTAATTTTACCATGAAAACTGCATTAAAAATGTGCTGAAAAACTCGGCTTATACACGAGTATATACAGTAAGTCGTTAGCTATGAGGGTAACACAGATCAATTCAGCATCCTATCAGTGACTGGCCCTTAGTCCTGTTGGCCATGGCCTTCATCGGTGTCCTCACCCAGGTAGAGTGGGAGGGAGCAGGAGCGGGTGTCTTCCTAGCTCTCTGAGTTCAGTCTCTCTACCAGGCCTTTTATAGGCACAGCCTTGCTGGCTCTTTGAAGTCATTCTTCTGCTTGGCCAGGTCTTATCGGC
>NW_022111317.1:2660390-2661862 GCF_000313985.2 Echinops telfairi
ATTATCAATGGTTCATGGGGGAGGCAGGAAAAGAAAAAAAAAGGAGCTGATCCCAAGACCTCAAGTAGAAAGAAAATATTTTGAAGATGATGAGCACAGATGTGCTTGATGCAATGGATGGATGGATGGATCATGATAAGAGCTGTAAACGCCCCCAATAAAATAAAATAAAAGGCAATGAGCTCATACGAGCTTTTAAGTATGAGCTTTTAAGAGCCCAATTGCAACTCGGGTGGGCAGTTTAAACCCACGAGCTGCCTCTCGGGAGAAAGATGAGGCGTCTGCTCGTGTCGAGGCAGACGGCCTTGGAAACCCTGCAAGGTGGCAATGAGTCAGAATTGACTCACTCGCAATGGGTCTGGTCTCTGATTCTAAGTCAGTCTTCACCAGGGGCACATTACACTTGACTTTGCAAAGAACTGACTTGTGTCTGTGTTGATCCTCCTTGATTTATTTTTATTTTCTCTTTCACTGATTTCTGCTCTGATGTTGGTTTTATTATTGTTTCCCTAACTGCTTCACTGGTTTCATGTCCTTGATTGCAGCCCCCATGAGGTGACTCTGCGTGCGTCCAGGGAGACTCGAGACGCAAATCCAGAGACACTCCGATGTAATAGAGAGCTTCACGTCAGAGAGCCATTGTATCTTAAGAAAGCAGCCCAGCCCAGCTCAAGTCCATAAGTCTGATATTAGCCCATATGTCTGAAACCAGTCTGTAAATTCCTCTTCAGACTCACACAACACACACAGTGACACCGAATGCAGGAAGATCACAGGCCAGTGGGTGGAAAGTCTTGTGCATCCAGTGGTGGTGGAAGCATCTCAGCGCTGGCATGAATCTCCATGTGGCTCCTCCAGCTCCAGGTCTCTGGCTCCATCAGTGTAGCTCCATGTGACTTGTCAGCAGGAAGGTGTAGCAGAGTCTGTGTGTCCCACCTCCAGGGAGGCAGTCTGGAGTTCCCAGAATCCTCAGGAGAAGGCCATGCCCACACAGAGGCCTCAATGGCTGTGGCCTGATTGACAGGCTGGACTCCACCCCTTTGCTCAAGTTGACAGGAGAGGATGTCACTGCATAGACGCCCGCTTTCCCCACTCCCTCTCTGCGCCTCCTGATGACATGGCTCCTTCCCCGGACCTTCCTCCCGCTGTCCTTGGGTAAAAGCCGTGCTTTTGATCTCAGATGCTTGACTGTTCTAAGGTGTGTGCACCTCACTGTGGTGTTGTCCCCTGAGAGCTACACACCAAGTCATGGAGGTGAGTTCAGGGCCAGACCTGAAGGGTGACCATGGACCATGGTTGTGGGGGTTCCACCAGTGTCCATTAGACCTGCAGACTGTGTCTCTTATATGGTTTTCAATTCAGTCCCACATTTTTCTCTCCCTCAATTCAGGGCCTTCTGATTCACTCACTCACTCTCTCACTCACTCACTCTCATTCACTGACTCACTGACTCACTCTCTCACTCTAATTCA
>NW_022111317.1:2666544-2668497 GCF_000313985.2 Echinops telfairi
GACACCAGAGGAGGTGCAGAAGCAGGAGAAGAGGAGGAATTTTCTTCAGTCAGGAGGACTTGGGGAGGGGAGCAGGAAATACAGAGAAAGGGACGGGAGCACAGAGAAAAGGCGGCCTGGATGTACAGAAGTCAGACTAGTTGTGAGTTTACTGGCAGAAATTGTCGAGATTTCAGAGGATATTGAAATCAAAAGTGCAGTGGGAAATTAAAGTTACTTCCTGGAGCTTTCTGACCCCTCCCTCCTGCTGGTCTCAGGGGGGCAACCACGGATTTGCACCCCACTGCGGGTGTTGGCTCAGAGAAGGCTGAGTAGGAAGGGAGCCGGGAAGGGGAGGGAGAGAGAGACTCCAGGGAGTGTGAGGGGTCTGGCTCTGGGAGGGGGTGGGTGTCTGAGGCAGAGTGCCGCAGCCTCTGGGAGTTGAGCGGGTAGCGGAGGAGGTGATGGTGAAGGGTACCCAGAATATGGAGGAGGCCTTACTGGGGGTGCAGACAAGGAGTCAGGGGGGTTGGAAGGGGATGGAAGGGGAGTACTGTCCGGGCCTGATTAAGAGAGTGTTTGGGTAAGAGAACTTGAACAGGGTGACAGGTAGTAGAGAGGGACGGGAGCGAAGAAAGAAAAAAATCTGACCATAAGGGACTTCTGATTATTTGTGAGTTTGTTGACAAAAATGGTTGAGGTTGCGGGGAATATTAAAATCGAAAGTGCTATTTTCTGGCTAGCTCAACTCATTGTCCAATTGGTATTGAGGCCAAACTTGGTACAGAAAAAGACCAGGCATTTAGGGCCAGAGATCAGGAGCCAAACCCAATTCAGTAAGGTTGGTTAGTAAGCACCACAAAGGACTGTCCTTAGGGGGCTGGGACAGAGGACTTCCCATTGTGTCTCAAACTGCAGGGGGTACGGACAGAGGATAAGCGTGTCCCCCGGTCCCCGCTTGCACCCATCAGTCAGAAAGTGGTCCAATAACTTTGAGGGAGTCCTGATCGGAGTTAGGGACCCAGTTAGGGACATAGGGGAGAGTCCTAGACTGTGGCTTTAACAGGCAGACAGGGACCTCGGATCAGAGAGAGACACGATGGAAGATGAGGAGGGGGAGGGGGGCTGGCTTTATAGCCGGTAAAATGGAGGTTGGTCAGAGGCCTTTGTTCAGGGTGAGAGGAAGGGGAAGCAGAAATTTTTAGAGAAAGCACTGCAGAGCCGCAAACGCAAACCACACAAACAGGTAGAAAGGGCTTAGACACACCCTCTGCGTTCCAGTCCAGGCAGAAGGTGCCGTGACTGCTCGGCCTAGTGCTAGGAGTCCTGTTATCAGCAGGAATCCCAGGAGGTAAGCACACAGACAAAAGGCCGGGGGCCACATGAGAGAAGGTAAACACAGAGAAAAGATGGACACGAGAAACTGGCCTTATCATTGCACCCCTTCAGGAAAGGCAGTTATTTCCAGCTCCTCTTGGTACGAGGGTTGCAGAATAAACCCCTGCAGCGGTGCCATGTTGAGCTCCCTAGTGCACTTGCTTTTCAGGGCTTTCAGCTAGTTAGCCTCCCACGGACCCTATGTTCCCGTATGAGTTTGCTGGTCCTCGGTGTCCAGAGTGACAAGAGAAACGAGACAGAACAAACATACACAGAGAGATACTGACCAGAAGTCGCTCATTCAGACAGGCTCTAGAGGTTCAAGAGGAGAGGAGGGGTGGGCTATGCATCCCAGCTGAAGCAGGGCGGGGACAGTGCGGAGCCCGTGTCCCTGCCTCTCCCGGGTTTCGAGCTCCAGATGCAAAGGTGAAACTGAGGTACAGGGAGACAGACAGACATAGCTGGCAAGACAGAGGAGAGCAGAAACAGAAATAGCTTTATTGGGGGGAGGGGTGCGCCCGGACGAGGTTCCGTGACCCAGGCCAACAGGTCAGGGAAGTCGTGCTCAGCAGCGGGGGCTCAGGTTTTTAAAGGGGT
>NW_022111317.1:2668597-2670337 GCF_000313985.2 Echinops telfairi
AAAAAGATGACTGGTGGGGATGGTCATGGCCAGAAGTCAGAGGGCGGAGGCATCTCCATTTGTGTGTCCATCTGCTGCCACAGGCTGGTGAAGCCGGCCGTGCCAGAGGCCGCTGTGTGGCTGAGGCAGGGCACACGACCTGGCTGCATGTGTTTTTATTCATCCTCCCGCCCTGGTTGCTCTAGCACCAGTAGACGTTAACTCTGACTCCACCTCCCCCCGCCTGACCCATGGCAGTGTCGTCTGCCGGTTGACATGGTCCCTTAATGAACCCTAAAAATGCTCTCGTATCCTGGTGATCCTCTGATACGCTTTACGGGATCCCTCTGGGCCCCACAACCACCGCCTCCCCCCGCCCCCCCGCCCCACTGTCCTCTGCTTTCACTCCCCCTCACCAGAGCACGTTGTAGAAAAGCTGTTGTGGTGGCACTGTGCGTCCCAGTATGTCCTTTATTCTTTGGTGCTTAGGCCTCCTTTTCTGATAAGTCCCCTCCCTCGACGGGTCCACGTGACGCTTGCTTCCTTGCGTCACGGGGAGGTATCCACCTCCCGGGTCCCTTTCTTCCTTGGAAACCATTTCGTGAGGACATCGTCCAGACAGGGTGCCCTTCAACGGCCGGTCACGTCCAGCAGCGTTGTGCGATGGATCGCTGCTGCAATCCTGTTCCTCCTCCTGGGGCTCCCTGACCCCGGCTCCCTCCTCCCTCCTGAGCGCCTTGCTCCTGTCTGTGACGTCCAGAAGTCTTCATCACTTTGCATCCCCTTAACCCCCGTGGCCTCCACCGCACTCAGAGGTATGTTTGCGGCAAAGGCCAACATGCAGAAGCAGACCCCTCCGCCAGCCCTGTCTGTGCTCCTCCCCAGACTCTCACCCTCCACCCCCGCCCGCACCTCCGCTCAATGTGCGTGACCACCCACACACCCACTCTCAACCCCACACATTTGATACTCCCGCTTTCATTATTATTCGCCTTTAAACTGTGCTGATCACGATGCCATCTTGGTTGTGAGTCAGAGGCTGCTCTTGGCTCCTCGATGGGTGGGATTTCACACGGGACTTCTCCGAAAATTGACATTGGTTAAGACGACCGAGTGCCGAGTCTTTGAAGTGTGTCTGGTCTTGCTCTGTGGCTCGCGGTCAGCTCATCTAAGGGCTCCGCGGAGGCGTGGAGAGACTGTGTTCCCTCCATTGTGTTGAGCTTGAGATAGGCCTGCTTCTGTGTAAGTCAGGCCTATCATACGCCTGTGCCAGATCCGTGTGTCGATAAGAACTGTCCACACGGGAGCGCGGTCCTGGACAGACAGCTGAGCCGGGGACGCTCAGCATCCTTCCGTCCACTCGCACCCAGCCTCCCTAGGCCACTTGCTTCAGAAGAGTCTCTCATAAGCGATTTAGAGCCAGGTTGGAAAATCCAGCTGCCCGTGACTGAATTTCAACTGGTGAGTTTAGTTGTGGGCATTAATGGGGCCTTGAGGCTAAATGTGAGCTTTTTCATTCCTTGGGCCTTTCTAACCTTGATGACCAGCTATTAGCCTCTCCCCACAGCAACTCTGACTGTGGTGACCAGTCCATAGGAAACCAGTGACCAGAAACTCCCTGGTGAGTCTCTATCTTTGTGAGGCTTCTGGGCACTTGTTCCGGGCACGGTAAGGACCAGCCCTGATGCCTCTGGCCTGTGCAGCTGGGTTCAGCCTGGTGTCAACGTGCACATCTGGCGTTTCTGTCCCCTTCCTGGCAAA
>NW_022111317.1:2671038-2674205 GCF_000313985.2 Echinops telfairi
GCCGTGGCTCCCTCTCCGGCTGCGTGAGCAGCCAGGGCTGATGACGTCCCTGGGGTCTGCATGTTCTGGGAGCTGCACATCGCTGCGTTCTTAAAAGGCGTATCTAAACTCTGGCTGGTTCTGTAGGTTTCTGCAACCATGTGCACTCTTTCTCAGATTATTAACATACCTGGATTGATTTCTACACCTCCCAGTGTCTGTTTGTCTTTGATTCTTGCTGGTACTCCAGGCATTAGACAAGCAACCCTAAAAGCTAAAGAGGGCTGTGTCCGCCGCCCTTGGCTGGGAGGTCACCACGGCAGTGGAGACAGGAGAAGGGGTGGACCAAGGCAGAGACAGGGCTAAAGAGCAAAACAAAGCAAAAGTCACCACCTTTGAGGTGATTCTGACAGGTTAGAACTACCCCTGTGAGTTTCTGAGACTGTCACTCTTTACAGGAGTAGAAAGTCTTATCTTTCTCCTATGGAGTGGCTGGCGGATTTGAACAGCTGACCTCGTGGTGAGTAGCCCGATGCGTAATCACAGCGTCTCCAGGGCCCCACTGGAGCGGTGAAGAACAAGTCAGAGATTTAAGAAGCACTTTGTTGTCGCCATTTCATTCATTTATTTACTCCCTCATTTGTTCCACAAGTCCTTTTAATTCCCAGGATGGCAGAAACTGAGAAAACAGCCGTGAGTGGGGACCACTAGTCCCGGCCCTTCTGACGTTAGTGGATGAGATGGACAGGGCGGGGTTAAGCCATCACAGATAGGTCATCGTGCACACGTGGGAAATCCCACAGGGAACCAGAGCCGAGTGGGGTGGACCAGGGGTCAGCTAGCTGGGACGAGGAGGAGCCAGTGCTTGGGGCAGGTTGAAGGTGAGTTTGCTCAGGGTGTCCTGTGCACAGGAAACGGGGTGCGTCCAGTGGTGACTGGCAGAGAGAAAGGAGAATTCTAGAAACAAGGAGGCCCATGCAGCAGGGGTAGGACTGCTTGTCATTTCAAGCCACACACAACTGTCTGAATGCCCAACACACGGGCATTGTTGATGCATTCTGATGCTACTAGGGAGCAGAGTACCATGCAGCCGTCAAAAAGACACACCTCCCTCTTTACATGGGAAACCCGTGGCACGTTGATGCACACTACAGAGCACAGCACCCACATGTGTACATGTAATAGTCAAGCCAGCGATGCCAGTCTGCTCCCAGAGTCTGATGTTGCAGAAGAAGCCGAATGATCATCCAGTGATCATCCCTACAGAGCGGTGGCAATTTTCCTTTTTTGCCTCATTTTCTCGCTTGCCCGTGCCATCAGTGGCATGGCTGGGTCACCTTTCTTTGGAGAGGGTACAGATAGGGTTCTCTTCCAGTCAGGTGGCCAAGCAGCTGTTTCCCAAGTTTGCTGGCACAGACGCGGGAGCGCTCCCAGGGCTTCTTCGCTTAAGGGCGTGTTTCCCGGGGACCCACTCCACGGACGCCTGGAGCCGTGCTTGTGGCTGACGCTCTCCATGCAGCCCGGCTTTCTGACTTCGGCACGGTTGGCTCTTGCTCAGAGCTCCCTCCGGAAAGTATGGAGACCGAGACCGGCCTGTTCTCTGTGGTCTGGTGACTATGTACTTTCCAGCACCAATCCTTTCCCACGGAACCTTTCAATGCTGCGGTTCAAAGCAGGGCTTCTTCCTGGCGTCCTTCCGTTCCAGGCATGCTGATCCTGTTCCTCCGCCTGGATTTCTGATTCTCGGTCTTTGCGCGGTTTTCATCATCAAGTTGTGTTTTGTCTTCTCGGGCGGCCCTGTGAGCGTTTCTGCTGGGCTCTGCAGCTGTCGTTTCTCCCATGGGCCTTGGCTGCTCTGCAGTCAGGGGCGAGTGTCGACGTCTCTCCTGATGCCCACTTTGGTCTCCGCTCTCTTTCCTGCCTTTTCTCAGGACCTGCCGGGTCTTGTCTGGTCACCCTGTGAAGCGAGTGTTGGTTACAGGCATGCTGGAGGGAGGCTTTGGCTGGACACTGAATTTTCACATGCCCTGGGGAAACATTTCATCCTGCCCCCAAAGAGGGACCCTGGGCCTACCAGTGTCCTGGCGAGGCAGCACGAGAGGACCTGCAGGCAGGGAGTGGCTGCAGACGCTGGCCGATCTTGCAGGAAAAGCCACCAGAGAAGGCCCTACAGCTGCCATCCTGAGGCCTTCGGGATCCCGGGGCCAGGGACAAGAGACCCCACGGGGCTCCATTCACCCGGCTGCGTTCCGGAATCCAGAACCTGGAGTTATAATCGTGCGATCCTAGAACCTCAGCAGAACTCGTTCCACGCTTCCTGCCCCGAGACGTGGTCGGGACAGTGAGCTCAAGGCCAGGCCAGGCGCCCCTCCAGGTGCGTCCCGTCTTCACCTGTCACCCCCAGCCCAGGCCTGGGTCTTTGATGGACTGTGTGAGCTCCCTCTGCCCTGCCCCCACCTCTGGTGCTTCTGGGGAGTCCTGTGGGCACTAAGGGGCACCAGAGGCCACTCTTCAGCAGGTGCCTGTCCCCGGGGACACCCACGGCCTGACAGCGTGGGTCTTTACTGCCCCCGGCCACCTCGCCTCACTCACCTCCCATCCGGAGGGGTCGGACGGGCCACCGGCTGCACCGAGGAACGGCTCTGCCCTGCCGGCCTGGCTGTGCACGCAGCCGTGCCTCTGACCACCCGCCCTTGCCTCCACAGGTACTGCGACTGCTTTGCCAGTGGACACTTTTGCAACAACTGCAGTTGCAACAATTGTTGCAATAATCTGCGTCACGAGATTGAGCGATTTCAGGCCATCAAGGTAACGAGCTGCAGGGTGCGGTGGGGTGGGGCCCTCAAGCGCTCTTCAGGGATTTCTGGTGTCCATTTGGGGGGAACCCAGGGATGGTTCCCCAACGCCGTAGCGGCTTCTCCACCCACATGGGGCAGCCTCAGAGATGGGGCTGCGATGACCAGGCAGGTTCTTATTTAAGCACAGGTCACTGGCCACCCTGTCTGGGCATGAGCTGTGCAGCTGTGGGTCACGTGACAGGGGTTGCATCTTTTGAAGCGTGATAGCCCCCACCCCCAGCTTCCTGGCCAAGGGGAACCTAGACTTCACTGGGGGACAAGCCTCTCCTGGAGCTCAGCAGGGGCGTCCCCGGGCCTGTGCCATGTCTGGGCAGTCCTCCGCAGAGGGCC
>NW_022111317.1:2674882-2676111 GCF_000313985.2 Echinops telfairi
TTGAAATTGAAAGTACCGTTTTCTGGCCAGCACGACCCATTGTCTAATTGGGATTGTGGCCACACTTGGTTACAGAAAAAGACCAGAAGCTTAGGGCAAATGTCTGGAGCCAGGCCCAGTTTAGCAAGATTGGCCAGCAGGCATCCCAAAGGGCTGTCTTTGGGAGGCTTAGACAGGGCCCTTCCCACAGTGTCTCAAACTGCAGCGGGCACGGGCAGAGGAGAAGGACATCTCCTGGTCCCCGTCTGCACCCATCAGACAGGAATGGTCCACTAACCCTGAGGGCGTCCCCCACAGACTTAGCGACCCTGGAGGAGAGTCCTGGACTCTCCGGAACAGGAAGGTTTCCTGGCGCAGGCCTGCGGCTTTACCTGGCAGACAGGGGCCTTGGATCAGTGAGAGACACCACAAGGAGTTGAGGAGGGGGAGGGGCCTGGCCTCGTGGCCAGTAAAAATGGAGGGCAGTCAGAGGCCTTTGTTCAGAGTGAGAAGAAGAGAAAGTGGGTTTGAGAGCACTGTGAAGCTGCAAATACAAAGCACACAAACAGGTAGACGGAGCTCAGACTCACCCTCTGCCCTCTAGTCCTGTCGGAAGGTGCAGTGACTGCCAGGCCCAGGGCCAGCAGTCCTGTCAGCGGCAGGAATCCCAGGAAGGGTCGGGGGAGTGCTGCACAGCGGTGACAAAAGCACCCGGCCCCGCCTGGTGGGACCAGATGAGGGCACCCACAGAATGCATGAGAAGAAAGGAAGCGCTGGCCCCTGAGCCCCCTGGTGTGGCTCTGTTTCTGGGAAGTCCCGGACGGGCAGCGAGGTCCCTGTGGGAGCTGCATCCCCCCAGAGGAGTCTCAGGAGTTTGGGGGAGGGTGATGCCTGGGGTGCTGGTCACTCAGGTGTGCACTGGGGTGCATCTTCTCCACCCTCGCAAGCATCCCACACCAGACCTGCACTGTCCCGTGGAATTCCCTGCAGTGAGAGCACTGCACCGGGGCCGTGGTATCTGACAGCACAGCTCCCAGCTTGTAGGCTCAGGGTGCCCTTCTCCACCTTCACCTCAACATTGTTGGGGTGTTTACAGGGAGCACTGAGTCACCTTGAAATGAGAAACTATGCCTGTAGATGGATAGCTGACTGGATGTATGGACACACCTGTATGTATGTATGTATGGGTAACTGGCTGTTTGTCTGTCTGTCTGTATGTGTGGGTAGATGACTGACTGGCTGGTTGGATG
>NW_022111317.1:2676211-2677262 GCF_000313985.2 Echinops telfairi
GGTGGATAGGTGGATGGATAAGTGGGTAGATGGGTAGGTGGGTGGATGCGTAGGTGGATGCATGGATGGATGGATGGATGGATGGACAGATGGATAGATGGACAGATGGACAGGTGAGTGGATGGACATGTGGGTAGATGGGTAGGTAGATGGATGTGTGAATGGGTAGATGGGTGGGTGGATGGATAGGTAGGTGGGTGGATGGGTGGGTAGGAGGTTGGATGGGTGGGTGGGTGGAGCAGGTACGAAGACAAAGTAGACAGGTAGGTGAGTAAGGAGGTAGATAAACAGAAGCAACAGGCCAGCCGAGTGTGCGTGAGAGAAAGGCTCACGGAGGGCTGGCTTTGTCCAGGACCATCTCTGACACCAGGGGCAGAGGCTTAACCTCTCTGGGCCTCACCGTTCTCATCTGCCACATGGCGGCGACAATAGCCCCTCTGCCCCACAGGTCGCTGTGAGGACCAGAGGAGCAAGTGCATAGATCCGTGAGGGAGAATGGTGCATGCAGTGGGCAAACGCAATGTGACCTGGTGTGGGAAGCAGCAGGAGAGGGTAGAGGGGCAGGGGAGGGTTGGGGAGGGTGGGATCGAGAGGGTTGGGGTTGAGAAAGTGGCGAGGGCTGAGGAGGAGCCTGGTAGGCTCCGGGTTTGAGGAAGTGGTAGGGAATAGGGCAGAGGCCGGTGGGCAGGAAGGACAACACTTCCAGGGAATAGGCAGGGGCGAGGTTGGCCTGTGCAGTGGTGGGAGGTCACGGGAGCTTGGTAGGAGCTGCGGTGGGTGACTGGGCGAGGAGGACTGGGGCTGGTGCTAAGGAGGGACGAGCGTGGAGGGAAAAGAGTCTGAACGTGCGGAACCTCAGGCCATTTTTGAGACTGGTGACAAAAGTCATCGAGGTCATGGAGAATATTGAAATTGAAAGTACCGTTTTCTGGCCAGCACGACCCATTGTCTAATCGAAAAGACACACCTCCCTCTTTACATGGGAAACCCGTGGCACGTTGATGCACACTACAGAGCACAGCACCCACATGTGTACATGTAATAGTCAAGC
>NW_022111317.1:2678069-2681366 GCF_000313985.2 Echinops telfairi
CCCTCATGGGGCAAGGGCACAGTCGCAGGTCTCTGAGGCCCTTTCCCAAGGTGTCCAACAGGCTGGGTGGGAGCCCCTAAGTTGGCGTGGACATTCGGGTGGAGAATGGACAGTCAGTCTGAGTGGCCTCACTTCCCCTCATGAATATCAGTGGATCACACCCACAATCCCTCCCTCCATACAGACGCACACGCCACATACTGACATACGCACATACACACAGAGTGAGAGCCTCTAGGGGCCCCACAGACTCTGCCAACCACTGTGGCCCAGACGCGGGGGACGACCTCACCCCTGGTGGCCACGTGCATTCCCAGGCCAAGATCCTGTGTTCTTCCATGTGCAAATGTGTGGGCTGCCAGAATTGCGAAGACAGCCCGGAGCAGAAGCCCCTCCTGAACCTGCCCCATGGCGTGGCTGTCGGGGCGCTGGAGGGCAGCCAGCACCTATCACCCGCCAAATTCCCAGGACCCCCCAAGGCCAGGAGAGACCGGTGGGTACCCCCCTTAGCCCCCTGAAAGGGGCATTGAGAGGAACTAAGTCTGCTGGGGTGGAGTGAGGGAGGCCTGGATGGACATACACACTCACTCACACACATACACACACTCACACTCATACCTACTCATGCACACACCTACTCGTATACACACATCTACACACACACACACACACACACACACACAGGCACTCCGCACACACTCATTGCTTCCATGGAGGGCCCTGTCCAGTCCTCCTGTCGGTCCCCTGAGCCAGGCCGCCTGTCCTCACTGCCCAAGTTTCCCCAGCCTTGTGCACACTTGGAACACACCAGGGACCAGGATGAGAGTCACTCGGCCAGCAGCACACAGGCTGGACCACACACCCCCGGCCATGCTTTTTCGTAGGAGACCACAGCCAACATGGGCCCTCCACACACATCGTATTCCTCACGGAACCCAAAGTAGTGTGGTGCTGGCCTACTGAATGGTGTGGAGTCACAGTTAAGCATTGAGGTGCCAAGAACCCACCAGCTGCTCTGTCGGAAGGAGGGGGGGCTGTCTACTCCTGCAAAGCCTACAGGGGCCATCGACCCTGTCCTGTGGGGTCACTGGGAGTCGGCATCGACCGGACGGACGGCAGTGAGATAGGGCTCCCATTTGGACTAGGAATCAAGTGTCAGGGACAAGGGGGTCACAGGGCCTTGAGGATCTCAGCCTCCTGGTAGACTGCCAGGCCTTTCTTCCTGGGCCCCCCCGAGTAGACTTGAACCTTCTGCCCTGGGCTCCCCTGTAATTTCACAGTCCTGGGGCCAGCCTCACTCAGAGGTGTGCCCATCCCCGGCCTCAGCTCCATTTTCACCATGCCCAGCTATTCTCAGGAGGGGCAGTGAGCTCAGCTTTGCGCTTAGACAGGATCCCCCTGATGGCATGACCCCACCGGGTCCCCAGACAGTCCCCTGTCTGCAGACCCTGGGCCTAGTGGCAGGCAGGGATACTGTGCTGGGCATACTGGCCACGGTGCTAACTGCGCCCCCATGCCCACCGCCCACTGTCTGCAGGGCAAGCTTCTCCTGCATCTCCTGGGAGGTGGTGGAGGCCACCTGTGCCTGCCTGCTGGCCCAGGGAGAGGAAGCCGAGAAGGAACACTGCTCCCAGTGCCTGGCAGAGCGCAGGGTCCTGGAGGAGTTTGGGAGGTGTCTCTCGCAGATCCTGCGCACCGAGTTCAAGTCGAAAGGACTGGTGATGGAGTAGTGGGCGGCACGGGCGGCCGGCCGAAGGCAGCGGGCGGCAGCAGCTGAGCCTGGAGACAACGCAGGCCCGTCCCCTGGACCTCCTCCCTACCTTCAGACCGGTCATCGGGTCGCAGGGCACAGCTTAAGAGTGCCACTCCGGCAGAACGGCTGCTCTGGGGCCCTGCCCCGTCACGTGAGCACCCAGGGCCTCCCAGCCCCAGAAGGTGGTCTCAGCCCCTGGGCTCTGGCCAGGGTCCTGAGCTAGCTGGGGCCCTCACACTGGTTTCTGAGGCGTTTCTGTCTGCGTGGTGGGAGGGCCCAGTGATGCCCCAATTAGCGCGCGCGCGCAGCAGTCCGCATCACCATTGCTTGTGAAATGGGTGAAAGTGTTTGTAGAGGCCGGGGGGCGGGGGTGGTGGTGGTGGTAGCGGCCTGCTGGCCGAGTTGAGTGTCTTTTGGTCCTATTGTAAAAGTTAAGGTGAAGAAAGTTTTCAACTGTCTTCTGTGGTCATTTACGCCGCACCTGAGAATACGTGTCTCGTGGGGAAAGCCAAATGCTGAAGGAAGGGCAGCGGTTCGAAACCAGCAGCCATTGTGAGGGAGAAAGACGAGGCTGCTGCCCCTGTCCAGAGCCGCAGGCTCAGAAACACACAGAGGCAGCTCTTCCCTGTCCGTGGGGGTCGCCCTGAGTCTCCCTCGGCCCGAGGGCAGGGAGACTTGATTTGGGGTGAGGGGGTTGGTGGAAGTCCCACCCCGAGATGGTCTGACAGAGGGGCAGTAGCTCTGGGCTCACACGCAGTAGCACAGGGGTGGGGTAGAGGGAGGCCTAGGACTGGGCGGTGGTCCCTTCTGCTGTAAGTGGGTGGTGAGGAGGGGGCAGTGAGCCCCCAGCACCGGGCAACAAGGTCGTATTTAAAGCCAGGGCATTTCTCAGGGAGCAGGCCGTCCGGGCGGAGCGCTCGCTGGGCAGAAAGTGGGTTGGGACCTGGGTCCCCGCACCCCCACGCCATATAGAACTCAGGTGCCAAGGAGAGGGGGCACGGGAGGGGGTGGGGGGACCTGGAGAAGCACATGCCCGGAGCAAACCACGGCCTCGTCCGCCCTTCAGAAGACGGCAGGCAGGCCTGGAAGGTCGTCTCCAGAAAGCTGCCACGGACTAGCCCTTGGCCATTCCCTCACTTAGGACAAAATGGGAATGTGGTGACGTTTTAAAAAGTTCAAGGCACCCTATTTAAATTGAGCTCATTCGCAGGGCAGAGGCGGCTGTGGCTCCTTGTCTCTGATTGGACGTCCACGCCCTTGACAGATGTCTGTTGAGGCGGCCCTCCCCGCTCCTCCTAAGGTTGGACTGGGCTTGCAGTGAATAGGGCAAAGTCAGGGTCAGTTTCACAATGAAGATGCCCAGGGCCATCTCGCCACCTATAGGTGATGGACGCCATGGGTACACTTAGATAAGGGATCCCCTGGGAATCTATTTGAATACGGGCAAGTCTCTTCAACCGTCAGGAACAGAACAAGCTCCCTTACTGCCACGTGAATTCACCAGCCTGTTCCACTCACGGGCTGAAGAGAGGTCCAAGGGACAC
>NW_022111317.1:2681596-2691970 GCF_000313985.2 Echinops telfairi
CCCCCCCCCGAAAGAGCACTACAGGCCCTGTGCTGCGGATCGACTCGATGGCAGAGAGATTGGCTTTCGGTTTGGGCCTAAGTACGCACGTAGGTGGAGGTAGGGCATGTCTGTGGCGTAAGATGCTATGGATCACGATCGTCTTTATAGAATGCAGGGCGGGGCTTGTAAGTCGGACCGTCCAGCCTTGTCTGGATGGAAACCCAGAAACGAGCATGTCAGAATCCCCCAGCTGAAGGACCAGTGAAGTCAGCAGATGCCCTGGACAACCTCCCCTGCAGAAATGCCACTGGCAAAGGGCAGCCGGGCTCGGTGTCTGCGCTTTGAACGCACGGCGGTGCTGGAAATGCCACGGGGTTTGCCTCTCCCACAAAACGGCCCCCCGTAGATGGGTTCACGTCCAAGTCCTCAGAGGACAGGAAGTGGTTGCCAGGGAAACGCTGGAGCATCTTAGAGATTAAACCTCTTTTACAGCAACAGACATTGCATTTGGGATGAAAACCCTAATGCTCGGTCTTGAGGTGGGGGGGTGTCAGGGTTGGGGGTGTGGTTTTACCATCACACTCGTGAAGCTCAGAGCAGATTGAGCACCCGGGGCTGGAGGCGGCCCTTAGCGAAGAGCTGTCGCCCTCTTTGTTCAGTCTCCGCTCTCTATTTTATTTTATTCTTAAGTGTGGATTTGGTTTGTCCTCTCATATGCAGAACGGAGCCTTGGCGGCACAGCGGTTACACGTGAGGCTGCGATCCGCAGGGTCGGCAGCTCAAACCCCCCAGCAGCTCCTCAGGAGAAAGACTGGGCTGTCTACTCCGCTGACAGTTACAGCCTCGGAAACCCCCAGGGTGAGGGGGGCGGCTGCGAGTCAGCATTGACTCGATGGCAGTGAGAGTGGGTTCTCGTAGAGAGAAGATGCCCAGGACGCAAAGTGGGCAAGTGCCCAGCCGCTAACCCAAAGGTCCTGCTGCAGGGTGGGCAGCAACAGGGCCTGCCTTGCCCTGTCCCTGTCACCAGAGGCCAGGCGAATCTGAAAGCTTCCACATGGTGTTTTCACCGGCGGCGTGGGGAAGGAGAAGGGGGTGGGGTGGGGCTGGCCATCCCTCCTCCAAATGCCTCAGCCCTCCCGCCCCAACCCCCATCCTTTGGTCTCACAGGATATGTGCCCAGACAGACAGACACAAACCTGGGAGTGGCGGGCACACACGTCTCGCATCACAGAGCCTCCGTTCCTCAGGGAGCCTGAGCCTGGAGGAGACAAGGCCGCAGGGCAGTCCCGGCTCCTAGCGAGGGGAGGGCGGAAGCCTGGGAGACCGGTGACACGCAGATAGGAATCAGGGCATTGGCTCAGTTGGTCCCAGCAGGATGCCGCACCTGGACAGGATCCCAAGATGCTTGGTGAGACCAGGTAGTGGGGGCTCTGGCTCAGGCTCCCCGCTAGGGTTGATTCTAGCTGAGTTGCATCGAAACAAAGTCTGTCGTTCTAACTATCTTATGTTTCTGTCAGAAAAGTATACCCGGTTGGATCTTCAAGGCCCCCCTAGCAGTCGGAGGTCCGAATGCACTGGCAGCTTCACCACAGGAAAAACCCGGTGATGGATCCGATCCCTTGGGCGCCCTCGGGGGCAGCTCTGCTCTGTCCTATAGGGCCACTAGGGGTCCGAATGCACTGGCCTGAGGGCAGTGCGCTGGGGCGGTTAGCACAGGCATCTTGGGCAGGCAACCATGGCATAATTTTTTAGAACAGTTTTATGGGCAGACAATTCACATATCATACAGCTCAATCGTTCAATCACATCAAGGAGACTGGTACGAGCATCACCACACTGTTAGAACATTTTCTTCATTCTCATCTCCTCGTTAAGAGCTCCCTTTATCCCCACACCACCCCCAACCTCCCCTGCCATCCCCCCGGGAGCCACTCATCCAGGGACTGTCTAGATTTGTTCCCTCCCGAAGATCACAGACAGAACAGATTCAAAATAAAGCAACACCAGACAGATGAAAAAGCCTCCCTCGAAAAGAAAGCAGTCATAATTGTTTTAAAGAGATAAGTAGACAATCAAGATTTTATTCTCGGGTCGGGAAGACAGAGTGTAGCGGTCAGTGTGTTTTATGATTTTGGTTTTGTTTTTTTTTTGGTTTGTTTTTTTCACAATTCCCTAAAATGTTTAATCTTGCCCTTTTTTTAAGTGAAGTTTTGCATTTGAGACACACACAGGAGGGCTCGCCCAGAGGGAAGCAGGGAGCCCCCGACCTTGCCTCCCGGCGGGTTGTCACTATGCCCGGGGACACCAAGGTCACAACATGTTGTCAGGGACCCCCTGTCCCCTTTGGGGGGGCCGCACCCCGTCCCCAAGCTCACTCCCAGCAACCACCCCCCTCTGCGTTCTGGAGTTTTGTCATTTCAAGGGCCCTACCTACAGGAATCCAACACATCACAGCTGGGGGACCAGATTTTTTTCTGGGGGCAAGATTTCCAGGAGGGTCAGCAGCATTGCATGCAGCACCCAAAGTTCGCTCCCGTCCTCCGCTGAGCAGCAAGGCACCCTGGAAGGGGTCACGGAGGCGCAGCAGTTCCGTGCTCAGCTGCTAGCCAAGAGGTTGTGTGGTTCAAACCCACCAGCAGCGGGACACGAGAGAGGACCGGGTACCTGCTGCCACCACAGTATCCGCCTAGATGTCCCAGGGAGCCAGTCTGCTCCCTCCCCCGGGGCCACTGTGCTTGAGAAGCCAGCCGCCATCACAACAGCGCCCTTGGACTGGGCACCTCCCCCTGGAGGGCCACCTGGGTGGTTCCCAGGTTGGGGTGCTGTGGACCTGCACGCAAGGGGTCCCGTGTGAACAGGGACTTCAATTTCTTTGGGATAAAGGCTGAATGTGTCTCCAGACAGCTTGGTTGTAGGGTTTTTAAAACTTGTGAATTAGGGGGGGGCAGGTGTTTGCATATCAGCGCGCCATTCTTGGCCTTCACCATTTTAAACAGCCATTCCACCTCCCGACAGCTTGCCCTGCCGCCACCCCTTCTCCCCACCTCCCTCTTAGAATCTATTATCTTCCCCTTCACCAACGTGTACACCTGTCTACCTGTTAGCCTTCCCAGCCCTCCCCTCCACCTCTTGTAGCCATCAAAGCCTGGGGGTGGGGTGGGGGTGTTGGGCTATGAAAACTGTGGCAGTTACAGTATCTGGTGTCAATTTGAGGATTCAGAGTGCAGGGGTGGAGTCTGGGCTGTCAATCAGGTCATAGCCAATGTGGCCTCTGTCTGGGCATGGCCTTCTCCTGAGGATTCTGGGAAGTCCAATATGTCCTCCTTGGAGGCGGGAGACAGTCTCTCTCTCAGCTCACTCCCTGCGGAGAAGCCACATGGAGAGAGGCTGATGGAGTCCGACCTCTGGAGCCGGATGCTTACACTGCCACTGGATCCACAAGACTTCGCACCCACTGGCCTGTGATCTTCCTGCACTCAGTGTCATTGCATGTGTCTTGTGAGTCTGAAGAGGACTTTATAGATGGTATTGGACAGATGGGCCAATATGGGACTTATAGACTCGATCTGGACTGGGCTGGGATGTTTTCTCAATATTCAATTGCTCTTGTTTATAAAGCTCTTTTCTATACACATAAGTGTGTCGATGAATTTGTTTCTCTAGTCTACCCAGACTCACACAACAACCTTTTCTTGTTTTGTTTTTAAAAGTTGGTCTCACACGATGCTTGTGCTCTTGTTTCTGGCTGATGACACTCAACATGAGGTCCTCTAAGTCCATCCGTACCTGGAAGCATTTGGAAGTCTCATTGTTGTCCGTGACTTATGCGTGGTGCTCCACGTGTGTGTGTGCCACATGTGTATGTTCCACATGTGTATGCTCCACGTGTGTGTGCTCCACGTGTGTGTGCTCCACGTGTGTATGCTCCACGTGTGTGTGCTCCACGTGTGTGTGCTCCACGTGTTTATGTTCCACGTGTGTCTGCTCCACGTGTGTGTGCTCCACGTGTGTGTGCTCCACGTGTGTGTGCTCCACGTGTGTCTGCTCCACATGTGTGTGCTCCACGTGTGTCTGCTCCACGTGTGTGTGCTCCACATGTGTGTGGACCAAGGCTTCCTCATCCGTTCTCCCGCCGACTGACAGACTGTTGAAGATTTTCTCTGTTTGGCTTTGTTTTAGACAGTTTTCTTGGCATGCAATCGCACGTCACACATTTCCATATGTCAACCCTATTAAGAAGAGTCGAAAGTAATTTCTTCTTTCGTGTCCTCCTGACTCTAAGCCCCCCATCTCCCTTCCCCTTCCCCTGCCATGCTCCCAAGAAACCACCATTCCAGTCACTAGCTCTTCAGATTTGCCTATCCCGGATTTCATAGACAAACATACCAAAATAACAACAATAGCAAAGTAAAATAGATAAACTCAAACGAAAAGAAAATAGGAAATATTAAAAACTGGAACAAATTTAAAATGGGTCACAAGGGATTCTCCAGGGGCTCAGTCCACATGTATTTCCGTATTTCCCCTACACTATTTTTCAACGGAAACAACTTTAAAATGGGTCACACAGAAGATTAAATGATAAGCTATTGCATTTTAACCTGACGTCATCTGCTGTGGTCGACTAGGAGGCTCTGTCTGACATCAGGGATATTTCTCATCCCTGGACTATTTGGATCCCGCTATTTGCAATCCTTAGGATTTGCATCTTGTTTACAATCCTTGGATCACAGTGGCTGGCCTGTTTCTTCCATGCAGAATTAGTTGACGCCTCACTTAGATGACCGCCTGTTTTAAGACACGCCTTTAAAACCCCAGATGCTCATCTTCCTGATAGTCAGGCACCACCTAGTTCCTTCACCACACTTTGCTACAGCATCCATCTCTTCAGCGACCTCTTCACGAGGGCCGGCTTCAAGCAGGGGCGTGTCATAAGAACTAATTCCTCTTAGATTGGGGCTAGAATTAAGTGTGACCCCAAAATCCTTTCCAATGTCTTTGGCTTATATTTACCTCTGGTTCACTTTGGAAACATTATCGTCTTATGATAGATAACATTATAAATCATCCCCCTGAGGCATAAGGTAACTCTATGGATAGTTTCATTGCTGTAGCCCAGACTTCTTCTTGTTCTCCAAACTCAGAGGGCAGAGAGAAGCATCCCATGTGGAGAGCTTTGAGGAGGCCCAACCCCCCTTTGGGATACACTGTCCCTCACACCGTGTGGAATCCTCCAGGAAACAGAGACTGGCAGATTCACCTCGGCTCCACTGAGAAACGATACAGCTCCACATTTTGATACTTCTGTTTCTACGGGTTGGTGGCAATACTTTTTGACACACCTTCCGTCAGTCTGTTCCTTGATCAGATACTCAGTTCACGATCGTCCCACCTGCCGTCCCCATCCCCCCCACTACCAGATAATAGTTTGTATTTTCATCTTCCTCACAGGGGCTCTCTCTACACACACACACACCCTCTTCTTAAAAATGAACTCTACGGTCTCCATGCTTCTTTGACGGACTCTGTGTTGGTGCCTGGCTGAAGAACTGCGGCCTGGCCCAGACCCTGAAGGCTTCTGCTGCTGTTTCACAGGCTACCTCGGACATGGACGCCATGGCCAGTCTGAGTAGACACTGTAGAGACTTTGAGATTGAGGGTCCTCAGGTGTCCACTTCCCCGGCACCATGTGCTGAAAAGACTACCCTGCCGCCCCCAAACCGTGTTAGCATCTCCATCAAATACCAACCACAAGGCCACTGGTTCAAAGCCACCAGCCATCCCAAGGAAGCAAAATGAGGCTGTCTGCCCCTAATAAGAGTTGCCGCCCTGGAAACCCACGGGGCAGCTCTGCATTATCCTGCAGGGTCACTGTGAGTCAGCATAGACTCGAGGGCAGTGCCTTTGGCGTGGGGACTTTTAGGTTAAAGAGCCTTGGAGGCCCTGTGGTTAAAGGCGGTGGTCTGAACCCACCAGCTGCTTCATGGCAGACAGGCATGGCAGTCTGCTTCCAAAGAGACCGCAGTGGGGCGTTTCCTCGGCCTCCGAGGAAGGCCGCTGTGGGTCACAATCGACTCTGGGGCAGTGGGCTGGGCTTGGATGTCTGGATCCTCTGGTCTGTTGTGTTGACCGGCCAAACATCACTCTGTCTTGATTCTGGGAACTCAGCCGTTTTCAGATCAGTAGACCGATTCCTCCCAGTTTGGTCTCAAAACCGGAGCTCCCTGGCCTTTCCAAATAAATTTTAGAATAATCTCCTCTGTGTCTCCAAAATCTATTGCCAGCCAGGCAGACTGGCTACAGGTGGGAGGTGCCATTGGCTGCAGAATGGAGAGGTGATGCTCGAGGGGGCGGGGGTGGGGGGTGGGGGGGGCGTGGGCAGGAAGAATCTGGGGGTGGAGGCCTGGTCCTGAGGAGGGGCGGCAGGGGCAGCAGGAGCCCTGGAAAAGTTGTGAAACATGTAGATTTAGGGGCTTCGAGGTGGGAGGCTGACAACTGGGGGCTGGACTGGGAGAGTGGAGGGAGCAGAGGTCATACCCTGAGGGAAGCCAGACAGGAGAGGGGCCCACATTAACCCTTTCGTGACTAAATTATCCTCTGCCTTGGCATTTTTGTTGATGCCACGTGTTTTTGACAACAAAAGGCACACTGGAATCAAGGAACCCACGAAAACAATGTGGGGTGCTATGGATTTGAAACTCCTGTGTGGGACACATGCATCCCAGTGGACTCTGGCAGCAGATCTGGTGGGTGGGGCCCTTTCTTCCAGCGCTCACAGGTATGCCGCACGCCCACCAGGCAGCAGCAGGGACTACAACTGGGACACCAGCTTCCCAAGAAACCCGAGAGGCTGAAATGTGAATGGGGATGGTTTCTAAATGTGGGAAACTTCCACCAGGCTTTAATTCCATTTTCCCAAGAACTTGTTCAAGCCCCCTTGTAGTATTAAATTTGATGATGGGGGTGGGGGGGCCAGCCCCCACCCATTGCTACTACTACCCACGGGTTCAGTAAGCACAATTGTAGGGTAGAAATATATAAGTATTATATTAAAGTCATCAAGAGCATGAGAGATAGTCCAACAATGCAGTCAGACACGTTACATGATAACATTGCTCACCTCTGCCCCGCTTGGTGGTCCTCGTGGGGGGAACCTGGCTGCGAGGGGGAGCCGCCTCCCTCTCGGGAGCAGCCGCCCTTGGCCTCTTCCCTCCCGAGAACCAGGGAGCCTCCTTATTTATTTCTAACCATGCATCATATCACTTTGGGGGATCTGATTACAGAATCATGCATCACAGAAAGGGGCAGTACAATTCACAACAACCTACGTCATAGGGAGGGGTTGCAACATAGGCAACACAAGCAATAGGAGGGGGATGACCTAGGGGTGAACGCGCAATAGTAAGAGGAGGGAATAGGGGGCATGTGTGGCGAGATGGGTGGACCCTGGACTCGATGAGCTTAGTCATCTTAGAGTGGTCCCGGGCTTGCCTTTGGGCACTGCTTCAAGGGGACAATAGCAGAAGGGTCTGGGCCCTACTTAGGGTGAGTCAGACTATACAGTCTGGTTGCTCTAGATGGCTGATGTTAAGGAGAATAACCTCTGACCTGCTTTCGCTGACCGCCTAGTGTACAGTCATTCTCAAGCAGCTAAGTCTGGTACATATTTTGGGGGGAGACAGCTTGAGAGAAATTCATCTGTTCCCCACACCCCCTGGTATGTTCCCCGAGTCAGGAAAGGTTCTGGTGGCAAGAGTGCTAGGCAGGGGCGGGGGCGGGGGCGGACCCACAGCCAGGGCAGGGCAGCAGCGGCTGCACCTCTCCCTCTGGCCAGTCTGCAGATGTCCTCCTTCCCGCTAGAGCAGCGGTTCTCAACCTGTGGGTCGCGACCCCTCCGGGGGTCAAACGACCCTTTCACAGGAGTCGCCTGATTCATCACCGTAGCAAAATGACAGTGATGAAGTAGCAACGAGAATAATGTTATGGTTGGGGGTCACCCCCACATGAATTGTACGAAGGGGTGGCGGCATTAGGAAGGTTGAAAACCACTCTCGACTGGAGGCAGGTCCTCGCGGCGACTCCCAAGCCCAGCTGCCTGACCAGTTAGTCACCGGGGAGCTCCAGGAAACGCTGGGTCCTGAGCACGTGCTAAGAAACCAGGACGAGGTGGCCCGCGGGGGCCAGGACATTGGGCCTTCCTGCAGCGCCCCCCGCCCCAGGGTGTGGCCCCCTGGTGAGATTGAAGCTACTGCGCTGGGGAGAAGCCGTGGTGAATACACAGGGTTGGAAGTTCAAGTCCGCCCGGCCCAGAGGCCCACGGAAGAAAGGCCTGGTGACCCCGCCCCTGGACCCACGGAGTTGCTCCAGGGAAGCGCAGCAGCCGCACGACCTCAGGGACCCTACCGGACAACACCCCTCCCGGCGGTTTGTCCATGCGCGCGCATGCGCACGGATGCCACTCCTTACCTGGTCCCCACCCACCCCAGCCCACCCCCGTCCACGTGGTTCTAGCGGCTGTCACTCATGGCTGTCTTCAGTACCCAGTGGCATTAGCCAGTCTCCCAAGCTCTCAAACAGCTGAACTGCCCGTTGCATTTACCTCGCTATCCCGAAGTGCTCCCCAACCACCCTGCCTGCCCACCTGCACGGTCAGCCAGCTGCCCACGTGACTCCGTGAATAGGGCACAGAGCCCCTCTGAAGCCGCAGCCCGCAGAGCATCCCCATGCTGCCTGGCTCCACCCACTAAGGAGATAACCTGTATCCCCTGGATGTGCAGTGGGAGACAGGGGTGTCTCTGTCTCTGAGATGTTCTCCACAGTTCCCCAAGGCCCAGGAGTGGATCCAGACCCTTAACACCCTGGGGGGCCCCGTGGCTGTGCATTGGGCTTCTAACTGCAAGGTCAGCAGTTCGAAGCCGTCAGCTGCTCCTCAGGACAAAGACGAGGCTTTCTCCTGCCATAAAGTTATTACGGGGACCAGGTGTCCCTGGGGGGCTCCAACTATGAATCCCGGGCCAGGGCCACTGTGATTGCCTCTCCTGGCGGATCTGTGTAGAACGCCAGGCCCCCGACATCTGGGGCTTACACATTTGCAAGGTTGAGGTAGATTTCAAGGCAGACACATCCTTCTGAGAGTCTCTTACCAGATGCACGACCCTGCAGTTTCTTTTAAATCAGAGGTTCCCACACGTACGGGCCAACTGTCCCCCTTTCAGGAAACAAGCAAATAAACCGAAAAACTGCCCCTTCCCCCCTCTGGCAACGAAACACATTTGTACTCTAGCCCGTCACCCAGAATAAGGGGCAGGGATCTGCTTCTGCAGCCCCCCTCCCCCACCCGATTGTTCTAGGAGCCCTGGTGGAGTGGTAGGTTATGCACTGGGCTGCTAACTGCAAGGTCAGCAGTTCGAAACCACCAGCCGCTCCTATAACGAGTGACAGCCTCAGAAACTCACAGGGGGAACTAACTCTACCCTGCCCCAGGGGGTCGCCGTACCTTAGAATCCACACTGAGTTATTGTAGCACAGACAGACTGCCTGTCTGTCATCTTTACAGAATCAAATGGCCCCATCTTCCTCCCGGCGCAGCTGGCCAGTCCAAATGCCCCAGCCTCTCAGTCAGCAGCCCATGCTTCACCCACGGGGACACCAGGACCTTCCCAAATGCCCCCCCCCCCTCCACCACCACCACCACCGTAACAGCCACGGGAAGACAAATCCTGAAGAACCAGGTTGCTGCAGGCAGGTGCTAGGTTTTTATTGGATCACTCAGAAGAAGTGAGCTAGCCGGGAGGTCACAGTACAGCATGGGGGCGGAGAGCGGGGTGGGGTGCTCCGGCCACTCCTCAGGTCTGCTCTGCGTCGTCCACCAAGAGGGCCGAGGGCAGGTCCCCGAGGGCCCCGGCCTCTGCAGAGGGAAGCACCACACATACACGTCACACACCACGGGGACACCCCCCCCCCACACCTCATCTGCCAGGTGCGGCCGCGCCCACAGAGGAAATCCGAAACTGCACAAGAAACCCAGCACTCCCCACCCCTCCTGCTGTCCACCACCAGGCTCGGCCTCCCCTCCGTGTTTCCAAGGGCCAGGGCTCCTGTTTCGGTCACAAAGACAGGTGGCGTCCAGGTTGACCAAGTAACTGGTGAACCAGCCCCAAACCAACCTCTGTTGCTTCTTGTGGCTGTCAGGTGCTAGAGAGTGGGGTCAGATTCAGTGGCCCCCGGGGCAGAGCAGAGCGGCCCCCCACCCTGGGATCCCAGGGAACCGGACATGGGTTCCAGGGACAGAGCAGAGCTGGTGGTCACCCTCAAGGGAGAGGACTGCCCGATGTTTTGTCCCGCAGGCTTAGCAGGTGAGCACGTACTGGCCCCCGGGGCTTCTTCCCCAGC
>NW_022111317.1:2692201-2697128 GCF_000313985.2 Echinops telfairi
CCCCACCCACCCGCCACTCCTGCCCCTCAAAGGCCTTCAGGCCAAGGCAGTGGAGCGGATCGCTACCCCCGGAAGTGGCCAGGTCACAAAGACCCGGGTCATTAGCCTTGGGTTTCTCCGACTCAGTAATACATCCTGACCACACCAGGTCTCCCCTCTTGGTCCCTAGTCACCCCCCCCCCCTGTCTGGTCCTTAAAGAGGACTACCTCGGACCCCCCTGGGGGTCAGTTCTGCTCTGTCCCTCGGGGTCACCGTGAGTGGCATGGACTGGAGGGGAGCAAGAAGGACACGTCTTCCCTCCTGGCCTAGAGATCATTGGGGCCCTCTCCCCACCAGCCCCCCTGTGTCTGGCCAGCCCAGTGCATGCATTTGGGGTCCAGGTGGGTGAGGAGTGGGTCCTCAGTAGAACCCCATGGGACCCCTTCTCGGAAGGGCTCACAGAGGGAAGCGCTCACCCACCTTTGAGCTGCAGGAAAGTCAGAAACTCGCTGAGCATGCTCGCCACGCTGTTCTCAGACAGCGGCCTGTCGTAGCTTCCTGGAAGAGAGGAGGACAGCGTCCATGACTCCCCATGGCAGGCATCCTCGGGACCCACGGTCACCACACATGGTCTTGGGAAGACCCTGCCGGGGGTGGCAGGAGCGATGTGGCCTGCCTCTCCTTCTGGCCTGGAAGGGAGCCCCTGTCCTCTGTGGCCCAATGGACATGGGTGATGGCCAGGTGGGGTCAGCCCAGCCCCGGCCCGCATGCCCCCCGAGGAAGCCCTCACCTGGCCTGGCCTCATCATCTGGCTGCAGCTCCCGCTTGCCCGCAAGGCCATGCTTCTCCTGGAAGGACCGGTGGTTGTCGATGGCATCTGCCCACAGATTAGAGGGGGATTCATTACAGATAGCGGAACCCACCAAGAACAGAGGGGGAGGGGGAGGCAGCCAGGACCTGACACGAAACCAAGCCCAGCCCAGGCAGTGCCAGAGGAAGGGGAGGGGACACCCAGAGGCATAGCCCCGAGGGAGCACCTGGCTGGGAGGAGCTTGGACCCCGCACCTCAAAGGGTCCCAGGCATGCCAGGGTGCAGGCTGGGATCTCCCAGGCAGATGGTGGGGCTGGGGTCCTTACATGCCTGAACTCAAGGGGCTACTGAGGAATCTTAAGTTCTGTCATAGCCTAATTTTTAGTTTTTCAAAGGCTGGGAGCTAGCTGCGAGGATGACGGATTGGAGCATGTGAGCGTGTGCATCTGAGTGTGTATGTATGCACATGTATGTGTGCATGTGTGTGCAGGTGAGTATGTGCATGCATGCATGTAAGTGTGTGCATGTATGCATGTGTCTGTGTGCATTCGTGTGCATGTATGTGTGCATGTGTCCAGGTGAGTGTGTGTGAATACATGTATGTATACATGTATGTGAGTGTCTGTGTGCATATGTGTAAATGTGTGGGCGTGCCTATAATGTGAGTGAGTGTGTGTGTGTGTGTGTGTGTGTGTGTGTGAGCAAGAAGTCCCAGAAGAAACAGTCACAGGCGTCCAGGAAAAAAGACTGGCAGCTCTCAGCCCAGTAGCGTGGACCAAGCAGAAGGGCTTGGAAGGAGGAGAAACAGCAGGGCTGCAGGCCAGCAGGGACCGGGGGGACTCTGCCCAGCAGGGGGCTGTGGGGACTGCGATGTGACTTCCAGGGTGAGACAAAGACACTGAGCTCCTCCTTCCAGAGCCTGCGTCCTGGGCAGGAAGCCTGGGGAGGAAGGAGGGCGAGCCCGCCCTTCCCGCCCAGACGCCGAGTGTGATCACAGCCAGACTGTCTTCAGAGCCCGCCGCGTGCAGAGCGGGTCTTCAGCCATCACCCATCGCCCACGTGGACAGCTGCCGACAAGTCCGGGGCAGACCTGCACTTGGCCTTGCAGCAGGGTTGGCTTCCCAAGAGCTCCCTGGCAGCTACGTTTCCAGTCGGCGGTCCCTGCCTTTCAAAGGGGATTTGGTCCTTGCTCACAGAGCCTGTGGAACAGGGTAGGACCACACCTTCAGGTTTCCAAGGTGATGCATCTTTATAAGGACAGAAGGAAAGCCTCCTCTTTCTCCCTCGGAGAGGCTGAGTTCCAACCCGAACCGCTGACACTTCGGCCAACAGCCCCACGGGTTACCCAAGCATCATGGGGGCTTAAGGACGCTGCTCTGTTCTGTTGCTACACGTGCCTACCATTCTTATCTCACCTGACTTCAGTATCAAAAAAGGCTCCAAGCTTTTCCACTGATTTAGAAATTGCACGGGCAGTAAGCGAAGGTGTGGGTGACGGGAGCTTGTCACATGTTGGGGGTGGCTCCGAACCCTGGTGGCGCAGTGGTTAACTGCTCAGCCCCTAATTCAAAGGTCAGTGGTTTGAACCCACCAGTCACTCGGCGGGGAACAGATAAGGCCGTCTGCATATCCATAGAGATGTGCAGCCTGGGAACCCCCCAGGGGGCTTGTTCTCTGTCCCACAGGGGTCCTGTGTGCGGGGGTCACTTTGACCACAGTGGCTTTGGGTTTTGTGTAGGTGCCAGCTCAATGGTTTCAAAACCCAAACCCACTGCCACCAAGTTGATTCTGACTGCTAGGGGCCCCACCTATGGTTTTCAGAACATTCTCCTCGTTTTTTTCCCCCTACGGAGACCGCCTTCTTTGTGGGAGGAGAGACAGGGACTTGGGGTGGTTTTTAGGGGTCCCTGGCCGTGCCCCACATGGCAACGGTGACAGCTTGGTGGGGAGGAGGTTGGAGGAGAACGTGGATTAAAGGAGAGCCTCCGTTAAGATCCCAGATCCCATCTTCCTGCCTGCAGGAAGCGGGGTGTGGGAGAGAGGCAGCTGCGGTGACCCAGAGTTGATGGCACGGGGCCCAGACGTCCCCAGTCATTGCCGCCTCCTTTCCCGCCAACACCCATGAATCAGGCGGCAGTGAGCAGCCCCTGGAGGCCCCGGGACGCGGTATGCCAACCTGTCAAGGCAGCCGTGTAGCCAGACAGACTCGCATCGCAGGGTTTACTGCAGCTGGGTGGAATGACCACCCCTCCACCCGACTCCACGTCCCAAGAGCACACAGAGCGAGGAGGCAAGGAGCAGGCGTCCACTGGGGGTAGGGAGAGCGGAGGGGTGCAAATCCACCCCCTGTCCTTTGTGAGGGCGGCTGGAAGTTGTCTGAGCCTCCTCCCCAGCCTGCCCGGCCCTCGGCCCTCGGGTCACGTGGGGAGTCCTGCTGCAGCTGTCAAAGGGGGCCCACCTTAGAGCTCACCACAGACAGCGACGGGCCTCCCTGGTGGCATGTGGTTACGTCTTGTGCTGCTAACCCACAAGGTCAGCAGTTCGAAACCACCAGCCGAGAGAGGAAGACGAGGCTTTCAACACCCGCCAAGTTAGCCTCAGCAACAAACCCCCAGGGGCAGTTCTACCCTGTCCTGCAGGCTCGGGACCCACTTGATGGCCATCAGTTTAGGGAATTTTGGATGGATTCACCAGGATGCAGCTTGGCAGGTCCACATTTCTAGAGGTCGTCCAGCCCCTCCCCTGGCCTCTCCCAGGGTCCATGGCGACTCAAGAAAGCCCACCTGCCCACAGCCTCCACAGGGGGCTGTCTCCAACCCATCCCCCAAAGTCAGATGTACTAAGGGGCCCCTTCCCCGCTCCTCCTCTCCTTCAGGCATTCCTTCAACCCCCTCCTCTCCTTTCCCCTCCTCCCTCACCTCTGCCCCCTCCCCCACAGGCATTTTACTCCTTCAAGCTGCTGCCCACCCTGCCTTGATTCCATCTAAAAGCCATCCTCAGGTAGGGGGAAAGGTGGCTCTGAGCCCTGGCCCCTCCCAGGCTCCTGCAGATGACAATGAGGGGTGGGGTTGGAGCAAGAGAACAGGACCACCCCTGATGGGGTACCCCAGGGGACGGGGAAGTTCCCTTTGGAGCTCTGAGGAATCAGAGGTATGATTGTGGTGAGGGTGTTCAGGGGCCACAGGGAGTCAGGGAGGAGGTGTAGACGGAGCACCTGCCAAGGACCCAGGGAGGAGCCTGGGCAAGGTGCTTCCAGTCAGCACAGAAGTCCCTCAGGACCTGGGAGAGGTGCCGTGGGAGATGACCCCAGGGGAGGTTCCAGCAGCGAGGGGTGGGGTGGAAGAGGCGGGTGGGAGGGAGAGGGAGAGGAGGGATGCAGGCATGGGTGAAGGGCCCTGCCACCCAAGGATAGGGGTCAGGATCCAAAAGAGTGAAGTGCCAAGGTAGGGGGGCAGACAGGGTCAGAAGCCCCCTGCAGGCAGGCTGCCCAGGAGGGGACAGGGAAGGGGAGAGAGGGGTTGGGAATGGCTCCTGTCAGGGACTGAGAGGTGCAGCCTAGGGCCCCACCAAGCGCTAGCACCCACGGGAGAAGCCCAGGCCCTGAGGGTTCAGGGTCTTTGGGAACGTGGCCCACCCCTTCCCTTCATCTGACCCCGCGCACGCGCCGCGCGCGGGTGCATTAACATATCGGAAGACCAACTGGGGACCCGCCTGGCCAGGCTGCCCCTCACTTACGTGGACCAAGCAGGTAGCCCGCACTGTTCAGGGTCCAGCCTCTTTTTTCCTTGGCCTTAAGGGGGAGAGATGGGGGTCAGGCAGAGAGGCTGTGCCCAAGACCGCGGTTCGCCCACCGACTCCCAACCCCTTAGTCTAATCACCCAGCCCCCACCTTTCCCGGGAAACAGGGCAGGTGCTGCGCTAGGTCGGCCCCTCCAGAGCAGGGATGCTGGGCTGTGTCCCCGCCATCCGCGCACGGGACCCAGGGGCCGAGCCCAGGGAGGCACACAGGTTGTGCGAACCTCTCCACGCGGGCTAGCCCGCGACAGGGCGCCCCGGGACCGTGTGTAGCCGAGAAGACTTTTTACTCGCGGTTCTGGGGGTGCCGGCGCCCTCAGCCCACCCCCCTGCAGCAAGGA
>NW_022111317.1:2699208-2700366 GCF_000313985.2 Echinops telfairi
CAGCTGGGATTTAGAAAACAGACCAGTGCCCCCCCCACCCCCAAGCGCCGAGGGAAGGGCCGTGAGCTCCAGTCCCAGGAGGGCGAGAAGCCTCGCGGCCTGCCTCAGACATGGAGAAACTGCAGCCCTGGTGATCATTTGGTTGCCTGTGGTTTCTGGCACAAGGTAACCTAGATAATTATTACTCCAAATATTTTCTGTAATTACAAATACATTTGTCCAGTCCTTTCTCCCCACCTAACTGGGGGTCCATGGGATGTTCTCCGCAGAGGCAGCCCCTGCCCGCTGGGGGCTGCTGAGTGACCAGGGAGGTAACGGATGACAGCCCTCCCCTCCCCCAGTCCCACCCAAGCTGTGTTGACCAATGGATAGAGCAGGATGCAGCAGAAGTGATAGAGCTGACAGTGCCCCAGACCCGGCCTCTCCAACTTGGGGGACGCGTCCAAGGGTGCTTAGACGTGGCTGGCAAGACCTCATCACACGCACTTTGGACAGGTCATCAGGAGGGAGCAGGGCCTGGGGGAGGATGTCGGCTTGGTCAAGTAGAGGGTCAGAGACCAAGAGGAAGACAGTGGCCGCAACAAGGACTCAATGGTGGCAACGGTTGTGAAGGTGACCAGGCAATGGTTTGTTTTGTTGTGCAGGGTCCACCGTGAGTCCGGACACCAACCCCACCCAACAACCCCACGGGGCCCTCCAGGAGAGGTGCCATCTGCTTGCTGTAATGAGGGAGGAAACTGGACACAGGAGGATGCTGGCCCGGCCATCTGGCTCTCACACAAGGTGCTGGGTACCCATCTGGAGTGGTTGGGTGCTGGGAGGAGGTCTGGCTTGGTGAGGGGCCTCAGGAACATGCTCCTGCCCCTGATGGGGATGTGAGAGGGAGGTTATGGGGCGTGCAGTTATTAACGCCTCCAATCATTTCTGTTTCTGGCTGTTAGGCAGCCTGGGGTGGGAAGGGAGCCCGAAGTAGAGGTAGTAGTTACACGTTGAGCTGCAAGCCACAAAGTTAGCAGTTCGAAGCCACCCACCGCTCTGCAGGAGAAAGATGAGGCTTTGTACTCCAGTAAAGAGTCACCCGTCTCAGACACCCCCAGGGACAGTTCCACCCTGTCCTGAGTCAGCATTGACTCTATGGCAGGGATTTGGGGGTGTTTT
>NW_022111317.1:2700614-2701746 GCF_000313985.2 Echinops telfairi
GGGGGGGGGGTTGTTAACCACCGTTACTCGGAATGCCAGCTCTTCTCCTGGGATGAATCCTTCCTAGTCCCCGAACATCTTGCCCCGATTCAACGACTGGGCTCCGCTGGGCTGGGTTCCACATGCCAATCTTCCGTGAGCCTGGGCACACGTGTTCTCTCCATGACGTCCTCGGGGGCCGTGTCTGTGAGACGGAGCAAGCCTGAAACACCTGGCTTCTTGGGACGAGGTAAGAAGGACAGAGGGCCTGGTGACAGACGTGCCAGGCTGCGTGCTTTTGGGTCACGTACTCCTCTGGTGGGTGGCACCACCCCATGGGAGGTGCTGGAACCATTCTCCACCCACCACCCACCTCCCAAACTCACTGCCATCGAGTGGATGCCAGCTCGCAGCAACCCTGTAGGACAGGGCCGAACTGCCCCTGTGGGTTTCTGAGGCTGTCACTGTTGACAGGAGGAGAGCCTCACCTTCCTCCTGCAGAGCGGCTGGTGGTTTCGAACTGCTGACCCTGCAGTTAGCAGCCCAGTGCATAACCACCAGGCCTCCTGGAACAATCTGGGGAGGGGGGGAGGGGGGCTGCAGAAGCAGATCCCTGCCCTTTCTCCTGGGTGACGGGCTAGAGTACAAACATGTTTCGTTGCCAGAGGGGGGAAGGGGCAGTTTTTTCCATTTGTTTGTTTGCTTGTTTCCTGAAAGGGGGACAGTTGGCCCGTACGTGTGGGAACCTCTGATTTAAAAGAAACTGCAGGGTCGTGCATCTGGTAAGAGACTCTCAGAAGGATGTGTCTGCCTTGAAACCTACCTCAACCTTGCCAACGTGTAAGCCCCAGATGTCGGGGGCCTGGCCATACCTCTCTCTGACCTGTCTACACAGATCCGCCAGGAGAGGCGACCACGGTGGCCCTGGCCCTCGAGCCACCTGTCCCTGCATTCATGGCTAGAGCCCCCCAGGGACACTTGGTCATCGTAATGTCTGTCCCGACCCTCCCCAAAACAGTGTCCTATCACATCGGTGAGCCCAGGTGCAGCCAAGATAGATGGCCAGGTGGGCTGGCATCCACCAGAGGAGGCGTGGGCACCGTCCCTGGTTGGGGATTAAGAACATTCAAAACAACAACAACAACAGAAATGA
>NW_022111317.1:2701846-2711439 GCF_000313985.2 Echinops telfairi
GGCGAGGGGTGGCGGTGGCGGCAGCGCTGCACCAACCCTCGGGTGTGGCAAGTGGCCCTGACCAGATGTGCAAGAGGAGCAGGGCGGCCGCGCCAGGCGCCTTGGGGACGGCGGCTCCGCGATGACAGGTGCCTGCTGTCTGGCACAGGCTGTGCCGGAACCCTCAGCCAGTTGTCTAATGGGCTCAGGCGCTCAGCAATGACCCGACGGGAGTCATTGTCAACCTGTCATCCAGGAGATGGCCCAGTATGTGGCAGGCAAAGTGGGCGGCCATTAGAGTAATGGCCGTGGAGCAGAAAGCATCATTTCGCTCAGCACAGTGAGGGGGCCCACCTCCCCTCGGAAGACAGTCAGCTCATCATCGCCAGGAACAGCCCCCCGAGCTGTCAGAGAGCCAGGGTCCAGCGGAGTTGCTGGGGGAGACTCTTGGCTGCGGGAGCCCACCACGCCCTCACCGAGGAGGGGCACCTGGAGCCCCCTGCTGTGTCCAGAGGGCTCAGTGGTGCGGGGTGCTAGGGTTGCAGCAGTGGAACTGGCTGGGAGGCCGTGGTCTCATGGAGAGGCCAGTCTAGTGGGGAGACCGACTCAAAACAGCGGACCATACCAGAGGGCCCCGATGCTCCGTGAGAAGGAGGGGCGTGACCTGCCAGGTGTACAGCACCGGGCAGGTGCAGAGCAGGGCTGGGTAAGTCCCAGAAGAGGGGCTCCCGCAGGTGCTGTGGCTGGTCATGAGGCGCCGTTCAGCCAGTCCCGACTAGTAGCGACGACAGGAGACCCCGCCCGCCTCTTGCCCTCCTGGCTGTTAGGTTTGAGCCCATCCACGCAGCCACTGTGCCCTCCATCCTGCCGAAGCGCTGCCTGTTCCCACTGCTTCACCACACCCGATGCCCTGCCTCAGGAACAGGTCGCTCCTGACAACACGTCCAAAGGACGTGAGACCACGCCTCTCCATCCTCCCTTCCAGGGAGCCTACCGACAGCACCTCTTCCAAGACAGGCTGGCTTGCTCAGTGGGCTCTGCGTGGTACTTCCGACATTCGACTTCATCCCCACAACTGGAAGGCATCGGCTCTTCTCCGGGCTTCCTTTCTCAACGCCCACCTTTCACAAGCACGGGAGTGGCCGAAACTATCTTGGCTCGGGTCGCAAACAACTTGGTCTCCGAAGTAACAGCCTTGCTTGGCAATGCTTTAGAGAAGTCCTGTGCGGCAGACCCACCCAGTGCGTCATGTGAGCTCTGGCCCGCTGCTCCCAGGAGCACCGAAGGTGGATCCAAAGAAAACAGGATCCTTGGCAGCTTCCGTCTTTTCTCTACCGGGTCATGGTGTGACCTGGTGGTCCAGCTGCGAGGAGTGTGGTCTTCTTGGCATGGAGTCGCCATCCACACCGGAGGCTGCGGTCCCTGATCCTCATCAGCAGGTGCTTCAAGTCCTCCTCGCTGTCAGTGAGCACGGGCGTGTCATCCGCCTGTCGCAGGGGCTCAATGAGCCTTCCTCCGATCCAGAGCCCCCATGCCTCTCCCTGTCATGTTGCTTCTCTGGGGACTTGCTCTGCATACAGATCGGACAAGCAGGGAGAGGGCACAGCTTCGGCACCCACCTCCTCTGACTTTTAAACCATGCGTGTTCCCTTGTGTTTGCACAGCTGCCTCCCGGTCCGTGTCGGGTTCCACGTGGGCACAATGTGATATTCATGACATTGTCCACACATCACGCCGGGAGAGAATTTCAGAACGAGGGACTCCCGATTTCACCCTGAGAAAACCGGAGGGCCGAGGGCTATGGGCGGCTGGCCACCACTGGCCACTTGAGGCCGTGGGGCATTTGACATCTGGCCAGCCCAAGTTGGGATGTGCTGGGAGTCTAGCACACACTCCCGACTCCAGAGACCTGGTTCCAGGGAAAGCATGCAGACCATCTCACAGGTGCATTTTCACAGCGAGTGCGTCAACTAGAGGCTGTAATCGATGGGGTTGGATAAACTATGTTACCCAGCATCACAATAGAAGAGGCATGGAAGTAGCTAGTCCACTAGCCAAGGCACCATGGAACATCAATCAGGCACCACAACCCTGAGACCCTAACAACTAGGTGGTGCCCGGCTCCCACTGCCAACCGCTCTGGAAAGGCATCCGTGAGAGGGGCCTGGGGACAGGGAAGAAGACGGTGGACCGAAACTCAAAATCATCTTTGAAAAGACCAAGGCGATTGGTAGGATGCTGATGGGAGAGCCCCTGAGACTAGGGTCCCCGGTCACCTTTCAGGTCTGGAAGTGAATTCCTCCCCTTGGCTTGATTTCCAGCCAAGCAATGTTAGGTGCCATCGAGTCAGCTCTGACTCACAGCGGCCCCGCACACAGCAGAAGGGAGCCCCCTCCCCACGCCATCCGCACCACTGGCAAACGATAGATGGGCCTCTCAAAGAAAGAGTCGCCCGTCATCTGAGATCCAAAGGGAAGCTTCAGAGTGGGGAGGGAAGAAGGAAGAACCCCTTACATTACAGTGGAGTCAGATGGGCCCCCAAAGGAGTCCTGGTGTCGCCGTGGGACTGGGAACCAAGAGGTCAGCAGTTCGAAACCACCAGCCGCTCTGTGGGAGAAAGGCGAGGCTTCCTGCCCCATAGAGATTCCCAGCCTGGGAAAGCCACAGGGGCAGTTCTACCCTGTCCCGCAGGGCGGCTGTGTGTGGGAGCCGGCTTGGCGGCTGTGAGCTTGGTGGAGGGGGTGGGTGGGTCCCAGTTCTAATCTTTTCTGAAGGGGGTGCTGACAGATGCCTAGTCCCGCACACAGAAACCCTGGACGTGAAGGACCAAGGACACATCACAGCCAGCGTCACCTCCCTTTTCTCAGTAATAATGCCATCATGGGGAGGTGGGTGCGTAGGGTCCCCGCTCTGCTATCAGCCCATCTCACCCACAGTCGCTCCGGCTGACATGACCCTGGCTGTCCGGCCCCCTGCAATTTGAACCAGCCCTTTCACCTGTGAGTCTCCCCACCTGGGGTGGACAGGTAAATTCTCAGCCAAAGGGTCGAACTGGAATGAACCAACTTAAAGCCTTGATTTGAGCAACCTTTAACAGAAGACCCCCAAATAATGCGGACTTGGTGGCGTGGGGGGAACACATTGAGCTGCGATCCACGTGATCGGCAGTTCCAAACCACCAGCAGCTCCGAGGGAGAAAGACCCAGCTCTCTACCGCGGCAAAGAGTCGCAGTCTCAGAAACCCCCAGGGCCTCACTGAGCCGGCATGGCGCCTATGGCTTCTTCATCTCCCGTGCTAGCTACAATGCCATGTGGGGGGACCCAGATTTCTTTGGTCTTGCGACTGGCTCTTTGCAGCCACAGTGGTGCAAAATGTCTGCTCACCTCCAGCCCACCACCCCCTTCCAGGCAATGACAAAGGAGGAAGGGAAAAGGACAAGAGGGGGCTCTCCCCAAATGAGCGGCGTTTCTGGGAGATTCCTCAGCCATGCTGTCTTGACCAGCACCCCACCCCAGCTCTGGTTGATTTCAACTTCTAGGGAGCCTGTAGGACAGAAGTAGGGGCCCTGGGGGCATCCTGGTTACCCATTGGGCCGTAACCCCCAGGTGAGCAGTCGAACCACCAGCCAATCCGCAGGAGAAAGACGACGTTTTCTGTCCCCGTAAAGCGTTACGGTCTCAGAAACCCACATGGCAGTTCTACTCAGTCCTAGCGGCTCTCTCTCCGTGGCAGTGGTTTTGAGTCGCCGGACCAAGGGTTTCCAAGGCTGGAATCTGTACGGAAGCCGGCTGCTTTCTCCCACGGAGCAGCTGGCTGGTGGATTCAAGTCAGCAACCTTTCCATCAGCAGCCCCATGGTTAGCCCATCCTGCTGGGAGGAGCCTGTGGGTCGTTGTGTGGGGGTGGCGTGCCCCCTGCATCCGCAGCTTGGGCGTGGCAGACAGAGCTCAGGTGGTGGGGGTGACTGCTGACACGAACCCCAGGCAGTGATGGCGTGGAGTGGAAAGGTAGGGGGCACTTGAGGGAAGAGGATTCCAGGCTGCCCTTTCTCACCGAGTACGGTGTCACCAGCCCCCTCACAAGGTGACACACTCGGTTCCCACGTCCACCTTGTGCCCCTTCGGTCGCTACCTGCCACTGCCCCCAGCCCCCAGCAGGGCATCGACGTTTTTCAAGTTCATGTGAATGGAGTCTCACACACATTTCTCACCGGGTGTAGCTTGGTCCTCTCAACAAGGTCCCCGGGGGTCCCCTCCCTGCACCCGCCCATCTCCCCACGTCCCTGTCATCTAGAATCAGATCCAACTCCACTGCCACCCTCTGAGCTCCGGCTTCCTGTCGGCCAGATGGTGACAGTGCCCACCAGCTGGTCCCAGCCCCGGGACAGTGAACAGTTCTCTCGTCTGACATCCTGGGGAGCACGCTGAATTCGGGGAGGGCTGGCTCCCGACTTGGTTAATCATCTCAGCATCAGGATTGATGAGGGTACCAGCCGTCCGTAAGGCCCCCGGCCAGCTGCCCGCTCTGCCCAGCAGCTCCCGCCAGCGGGTGTCTGTGGCCCGTGGGAGGGAGGGGTGGGGGAATGCAGGTTCCAGGAGAAGCTTCCCACCACCTGCAGTTCCTGGGCAGGTCAAACAGGGGAAGGTCGGAGGTTCCATGGCATATCACATAGGGGCACATGAGCCGGCTCTGACAGTGAGCAGACGAGACACAAGGGCACAAGGCAACAGCGGAGGCTCCCTACGCCACACCCTGCTCGCCATGGTCCCCATGTTTCAGGTCCGGGTTGTGTCAAGCTGTCCTGTCGGGGGTCTTTCCAGGTTTTGTCTGTCCCCCTGTCTTTCCAAGCAGAAGGCCCTTCTCGGGGGACCAGTCCCTCCCGGACGACGGGTCCGGAACGGCGAGCTCTCTGGCTGTTCTTCCAAATCAGATCTGTTTGTGTCCCGGCTGGCCCGTGGTGCCTGGGACATCCTTCCACGCCAGCTACCGTCCACGGCGTTCTCTTTGAAAAGACGCCGACACGCGTGGAACGGAGTGCAACCTCACCCAAGTCGTATCCTTTTTGAAAAGAAAAGGTTTTTTAAGACAGGCATGCGGCTCCACAGTGCATGTTGGTGGAAACAGCTGCCGCAGGCAGCCCCATGGCTCCACGGGTCTCTGCAGGCGTTTGCTGGGGACCTTTTTGCTGTCAGCGGGGTGAGGGCTTACAGAGCAAGCCGTCTGCCATTCACACGCGCCCTCCTCGCTCTCTGGGTTTCCTCCTGTCACACCCCGCCCCCCTTTCCTAACCCTCATTCTGCAACAAGGGTTTGAAAAAAGATCATAAAATAATCCAAGTCCGTTTCAACTCTGCTTCTCCGCCTCTTAGAACAGCGGTTCCCAACCTGTGGGTCAAACGACCCTTTCCCAGCGGCCGCTCGATTCATCACAGTAGCAAAATGCCAGTGATGAGCTGTATGAAAGGGCCGCGGCGGAGGCGGCGGCGGCATGAGGAAGGTTGAGAACCACCGTCCTAGCACCTCTCAGGTCCGTGTTCAGATCTGCTGGGGAGGGATCTGGATGGGACTCTTCTCTCTGAAGTGAACAAACTTACGTATTTAAATTTTACATGCAAACCCATGGATTTCTTGATGTTTGCTTTTTCGCCTTTGTGTGTGAAGTGTCACATACACACAGCATGTGCTCTACCCCCCTGCGCAGCCCGTCACGTCCACTAACCGCCCATGCAGGTGGCCTCCCATCCCCCACCCCAACACCTGCCCTGAGAATTTTTTTAAAAAGCAAGGTGTCATTTGGCTGTGCTCGCCCGCTGCCTGTAAGAACGCATCTTGCATCTCTTCCCAGGTGAAGGCCACCTGGCCATCTTGCGCTTTCTACGCTACCTGCTGAACTCCCCGGTTCAGAGGCACCGGCTGGAAGGTTCTGGAACGTCATGAACAACCTCAGCGATGAGTCTCTCTGGAGCTGGGCTGGAGGGGTGAGGGATGCACATGTCACCCTGTGTTGCGGCTGAGGTCACCCCACACGTGACCAGAGGAGAACTGGGCGCCATGGCGTTTTCGGTGGCTGTGTTTTTCAGAGGGAGACAGGCAGCCCCTGCTTCTGAGTGACTCTGGGTGGGCTCAAACCACCCACCTTGCAGTTAGCAGCCCAGTGTTCAACCACTCTTGCCACTCATTGCCATGAAGTCAGTGCTCACAGTTGCTCACAGCAACCCCATAGGACGGGACCTGCCCCTGAGAGTCACTAGGACTCTAACTCTTTGCGGGAGTTGAAAGCCTCCTTTCTCCCGAGGAGCGGCTAGTCGTTTTGAACTGCTGACCTTGGGGATTGCAGCCCAACACATAATCACTACACCACACACAAAAACAGAACACCTAAACTCACTGCCATCGGGTCGATGCTGACTCACAGCGACGACCCCTTGTGGGTTTCCGGGACTGCACCTGCAGACGGGAGTAGAAAGCCCAGTCTTTCTCCCTCGGGGCCGCGGGTGATTTTGAACTGCCGACCACGCAGATGGCAGCCCAGCACGGAACCCCTACACCACCAGGACCTGGGCTCCAGAAAGATGTATCGGACATCGTTCATTTGCATTTCAGATAAGCCAAGGCATACTCCTTAGAGGCAGGGATGGTGGGACTTTGTCTCACGGACTTTGGACGTGCTGTCAGGAGAGCCCGGTCCCTGGGGAAGAACTTGGTGAGGCGGAGGGGCGGCAAGAGAGAGGAAGGCTCTCCCTCCATGAGACGGGCTGACACCGTGGCTGCAGCCGTGGGCTCGGGCGCAGGGTCCACGGTGAGGCTGGTGCAGGACGGGGCAGCATCTCATTCTGGTGTGCACGGGGTCGCTGCGGGTGAAACTGACTCCATGGTGCTGAACCACAACGTAATGCTAGTAGACGCATGGTGAGAGTCGTTCCTTGTTGACTCCAATGTAATTGAGCTCCTGCACTGTCCTGCAGCCCCTGGGGGGTGGGGGGTGGATGGTTCCGAAGTACTAGAGAGGCTTCCAGACACACTCCAGAACATTCCAGAACATGCCAGAAGGTCCATGGCAGAGAGGGGTCCCTTTACCAGTGGCAGAGCAGTTGGGGGGTGGGGGAGAGACAATGAGGTCCATGGTCTCTCTCGGATGAAAGTCGGGGCTTTCTACGCCCGAGAGTTCCCGTCCCAGAGCCCCAGAGTGGCCGTTCTACTCTTGTCCGGTGTGGTCCTTAGGTGTGGACATCGATGTGGCAGCAGGGGATGAGTTTGGGAGCAGACGTCCATGTGGCAGGGGGACACAGCTAAGCGAGAGGGAACCGGGCTGGTGGGGCCTCAATACTGAGCTCTTCCCCCCCCCCCGCCCCCCCCTCCCAGTGACTCATGGACCACCGAGTAAATCTCCACCCTGGGGGTAGGCTAAATCAAATTGGAAAACCCTGTTCTTGTACTTGAAGAGTCAGGCTGACGTTCCAAAGTAAGGGCTTCAGCAGTCACTCTCGCCAAGATGGTCCTTTTCCGCGGAGCACAGCTGTCCTGCCAGCTGTCTGGCAGAGCCCTGGCAAGCCAGGCTGTGGAGGTGGCCACCACCCGTGCAGGAAACGCAGTCCGGGACAGCTATCAGGTCTGCCTGGCCCCCCACGCCTGCCCCTTCCGAGCTGTGGAGTCCAGCAATCCCCTCCCCCAGCTTTCCAAAGAACAATGTCACCTTAAAGAGCCAAGATGTCACTTTGAGGTTCAGCTGTGCCTGAGCCGAGTGAGCCCCGGTCTTTTCAGTCCCCTGGGAAAGCTGGGCAGTGAACATGGAAGCCCACGGAAGAGCCGGGGCCTTGGAATGACGGTGCTGCCGGGGATACTGGCAGAAGAGCAAGGACATGCTCCTGAGGGGCGAGGCAGGCGGGGCTCCGGCTCATGTCCTTCGGCCGTGTGGTCAGGAGAGACCGGGCCCTGGAGAAGGACCTGGTGCTGGGTCAAGCGGAGGGGCGGCGAACAAGAGGAAGGCCCTTGGGCGATGGACGGACACCATGGCTGCAGCCATGCGCTCTAACAGCACCTCGGTGGTGCGGAGGGCGCAGGCCCCGGTGTTTTGATCTGTTGTGCCCGTAGGGTCTCTGTGCCCTGACAGCTTCCCCACCAGTTAGGGCAGTGGTTCTCAACCTGCCTCGTGCCGCGACCCTGTAATACAGGTCCTCGTGCTGTGGTGGCCCCTAACATCACATTATCTTCGTTGCTACTTCATCGCTGTCTTTTTGCTACTGTGATGAATTGTCATGTAAATCTCTGATAGGCAGGATGTATGGTCCTTGTTACGAATGGATCATAATGGAAGCATCGTGATGAATCACAAAAACAATATGTCATTCCATATTGTGAACTATTTATTTCTAATGACAAATAAATGAAATTTCGTCTTGAAGCATGGGGTAGCCTGGGTAACACTCTTCACACCGGGTACTCGTAGGCGGGCGTATCTGCTTGTGGGCGGACCCGCCTGGAGACGATAGAGGGGCGGTGTCTCGGTTCCTAAGACCATCAGAAATAGGTGTTTTCCAATGTCCTTAGGCGGCCCCTGTGAAAGGGTCGTTGGATCCCCCCAAAGGGGTCTCCACCCACAGGTTGAGAACCGCTGACCTAGGGATTTAAGACAAGAGTAGGCACTTCTACAGCCACAGCCATTTCAACACAGGCAGGCTGGGCAGGGCTCCATCTGTGGCCGCTCCCGTCAGTGGGGGGGGAGGTGCTTTCCAGAAAGCTGGCTGGCATGGCTGTAAGGCCCGGCTGGACTCCGCGACCAGGGGCTTGGTTCTCCTTCACCGGGCCGCTTGGGCTTCGGCGAAAGAGCTCCCCTGGAGGCTGGGCCTGTAACTGCAGCAGCACACCTCCTTTCTGGCGGAGAGAGAGCCCCCCCCCTCCCCCCCAATACACACTCACCTCTCGGGGACCAGGAATTTGTGACTTATTTTCAACACAGCCCATCCAGTCTTAGGAGCGGTGTCCTGGGTTAGGCATCGGACTGCTCACCGTGAATCCAGCCTCTCTGAAAGAGACCGATGAGGCTTTCTACTCCCATAAAGAGTTAGTCTCAGAAACCCACGGGAGCAGCCTCCCCTGTCCCATACAGGGTCGCAGTGAGTTTCTTAGTGAGATCTGGTTTGCCCACTCTGTGGCCACGCTTTTGGGCTTTCCGGAACAAAGACCACCCCTCTGTCCTGCTGTGCCACCTCCGTAGCCCATTATTCTCAGGGGACCAGTTCAAATAAATGTCTCCGCTGCCATTGGAGGTTCTCCTGCCTGGCCCACCGGTCCTTCCATCCCTCCAGCTACCCAGCTCTCTCACTTCCTGGACATTGTGGCCACACCAAATGGTGGCGGGAAGCAGGTTCCCCTTTTGGGGGGGCCATGTAGGCAAGGAGTCTTGTGGACCGAGGGCTACTCGCTGGGCTGCTAACCACAAGGTCAGTGGTTCAAAACCACCAGCTGCTCCCCAGCGAAAAGGCGAGGTTTTCGACTCCGGGCAGAGGCACAATTCCCCGGCCCTGTGAGTCGGCATTGACTCAGTGGCAGTGAGTTTAGACCAGCGATTCTCAACCTTCCTAACACCGCCACCCTTTCATACAGTTCCTCGTGTGG